>NW_027590482.1:0-311975 GCF_964213995.1 Mustelus asterias
CACATTGGGAACTTGGAATTTTTTTCGGAGAATCCCGGCCACAATCTTTTTTTGCATGGATTTTCTGGACCACCTTTGCATTGTTGTTGATTTTTCTGTTTAGTTAACATAGCAGCGGGGGAATAGTCCGTTCAATTCCATCACACTGTAGGCACTTCCTTTCTGACATCACGTGGCATTGTTTATTTATTTGTCCCAAGTAAAGCTTACATTAACACTGCAATGAAGTTACTGTGAAATTCCCCTAGTCGCCACAGGCCGGTGTTCGGGTCAATGCGCCTAACCAGCACGTCTTTCAGAATGTGGGAGGAAACCGGAGCACCCAGAGGAAACCCACGCAGACGCGTGGAGAACGTGCAAACTCCACACAGACAGTGACCCAAGCCGGGAATCGAACCTGGGACCCTGGTGCTGTGAGGCGGCTGTGCTAACCACTGTGCCACCGTGCTGCCCAATTGCAATGCCAACATGAAAGAGCCGCAAAAAGAAAGTTGAAACGAAACTTTAAAGTGCTTGAGGGTGCTTTCAAGTCACGCCCTTGAACGGATCGCTCGGCTGCTGTCAGTTTACAATGTTGAATTGCATTCTTTATCTCAGCCAATGCAAACAGCAAAAATAACACTTAGGCCACAAAGATCCAATTGTAAGTGGGCTGGCCTGTTGCCTGAACTGTGCAGCAGATACTTGGCTGCAGAGGCAGAGAGGTCAGTCAGTAGAAGTTCAAGGTGTGTTTGAAGAAAGGCTGGTGAGAGATCAGCCTTGTTTTGAATTGTGCTGTCGGCTACAGGAAGCAATCCTGCAGGATTTATTGTTCTGCTTCGAACATGTGTGACCCAGTTGTGACATCTGGATTCTCGTGGGTGTACCCTGAGAGAGATAAGGAGGTTGTGCTTGTCTGGGTGGGTTGTATTTCAAGACTTTGTCTGGTCAGTATCTATTCTCAAGATCCAGTCATCTTAATGGCAGCATTTCTGTTCATCAATAATTATGAAGAGTGCAGTTTTTACTCCTCATCTTCAGACATTTTGTTCTCGTTCATTCTGGCCATTTCAGCAGTTACCCTTAGACTAGCCTCCTAACCTCTGCAAACTTGAAGTCATCCAAAACTCTGATGCTTGTTTCTTAACTCGCACCAAGCTCCGTTCCCCTATCACCCCTGCACTTGCTGAACTACAGTTGCTCCAAGTCAAGCAACACCTGATTTTCAAATTCTCATCCTTGTTTTCAAATCCCTCCATGTTCTTGCCGCTCTCTCGCTCTGTAATCCAACCCCACAACCCTCTGAGATATCTGCGTACCTCTAATTCTACTCCCTTCTCCATGGCGGCACGGTGGCAGAGTGGTTAGCACTGCTACCTCACAGTAGCCAGGGACCCGGGTTCAATTCCAGCCTCGGGTCACTGTCCGTGTCTGCGTGGGTTTCCTCCGGGTGCTCCGGTTTCCTCCCACAGTCCAAAGATGTGCGGGTTAGGTTGATTGGCCATGCTAAATTGACCCTAGTGTCAGGGGGATTAGCAGGGTAAATATGTGAGGTTATGGGAATAGGGCCTGGGTGGGATTGTGGTCGGTGCAGACTCAATGGGTCAAATGGCCTCCTTCTGCACTGTAGGATTCTATGATTCCCAATTATGACTTCTCCATCTTTGGTCGCCCTGCATTGGTCGTCTGCACCCCAAGCTATGGAATTCCCTCCTTACACCTTCCATCTCTCCACCTCACTTTCCTCCTTTAAGACAATCCTTAGAAACTACCTCTGATCAAACTTTTGGTCACCTAACCTAATGTGGCTCGGTGTCACATTTTGTTGTATAATGCTCCTGGGAAGTGATTTGAGACATTCCATTATGTTAAAGCACAATGTAGATATAGAAACATAGAAAATAGGAGGAGGAGCAGGCCATTTAGCCTTTCAAGCTTGCTCCGCCACTCAATCATAGAATCTCTACAGTGCAGAAGGAGGCCATTCAGCCCATTGAGCCTGCACCGACTGATTGTCTATCTCAAAGCCATACTCCAGCACTCTCCCCATATTCCTTAACACCTTTAGAATCAAGAAATATTTCCTTCTTAAACATGTTCAGTGACTTGGCTTCCACAGCCTGCTGTAGAGAATTCCACAGGTTCACCACCCTCTGAGTGAAGAAGTTTCTCCTCATCTCAGTCGTAAATACCTACCACAAATCCTGACACCATGATCCCTTGCTCTCGCGCACCCCCCCCCCCCCCCCCCCCCCCATTCCCAGCCAGTGGAAACAACATCCCTGCATGTCCAGCCCTGTCAGAATTTTATAAGTTTCAATTAGATCCCCCCCCTCGTTCTTCTAAATCCAGTGAACACAGAACCAGTCAACCCAATCTCTCCTGAAACGACAATCCTGCCATCCTGGGAATCAGTCTGGTGAACTTTCACTGCACTCCCTCTAGGGCAAGTATATCCTTTCTTAGGTAAGGAGACCAAAATTGCACACAATACTTCAGGTGTGGTCTCACCAAGGCCTTACACAGATGTAGTAAGACATCTTTACTACTGTCCTCAAGTCCTCTCGCAGTGAAGGCTAACATTCTATTTGCTTTCCTATTTGCTTGCCGTATCTGCATGCTTGCTTTCAGCGACTGGAGCACTCGGACTCCCAGGTTCCTTTGTACGTCAACACTTTCCAGTCTATCACCATTTTAAATATGCTCTGCCATTCTGTTTCTCCATCCAAAGTGAATAACTCCACATTTCTCCACGTTATACTGCAACTGCCATGTACTTGCCCACTCACTCAAGTATTTGGCAGTTTTCATCTCCATCTTCAGCTGTACATTACACATGCTTCATTGTCCTCTTTGTACAGAAAGGAGCAGGATTCAAATCTTTACATCAATACCATATCCTCAGTGCAGTTTGATAGGGCAGCAGGGTGGCACAGTGGTTAGTACTGCTGCCTCACAGCGCCAGGGACCTGGGTTCAACTCCAGTCTTGGGTGACTGTCTGAATTATGGACAGAAAAGTGCAATGTCCAGTTTCACCTCAGATGTGCACAAGGAGGCGGTGGTGCAGTGGTATTGTCACTGGGCTAGTAATCCAGGGGTAATGTCCTGGGGACTCTGGATCAAATCCCACCACAGCAGATGGTGAAATTTGGATTCAATAAAAATCTGGAATTAAAAAGTCTAATGATGATCATGAAACCATTGTCGATTGTTAGAAAACCCCATCTGGTTCATTAATTTCCTTTAGGGAAGGAAATCTGCCGTCCTTATCTGGTCTGGCCTACATGCGACTCCAGAGTCACAGCAATGTGGTTGACTCTAAAATGGCCTCGGATCATGGGCAATTAGGGATGGGCAATAAATGGTGGCCCAGTCAATGATGCCCATATCCCATGAACAAATAAAAAAACAACTTCATAGTCATCATCTGGCACCCACAAAAGATGTGGCGAGCATGTATTCAAAACAAAAAATGCAGCACCACTAACATGAGGAAACCACCTAACACAACATCAGCAATTCACAGAGATCACTTTGCTTGGTTCAGTGTTATAATTCAGGACACCAGCCTAGAACACAGCTCCTTGTATTCTTTTTAGTGACTTCATTTTAAAATGTTCCTTCATGGGCATCTCTGGCAAGGCCATGTTAAATTGCCCCTTAGTGTAGGTTGGGGGATTAGCGGGGTAAATACACGGGGTTATGGGATGGGCCTAGGTAAGGTGCAGACTCAATGGGCCGAATGGCCTCCTTTTGCACTGTAGGGATTCCATGATTCTAAAAGCGTAATAATGCCCTTTGCAGTATTGCAAAATACATTTGTAGAGAATTACCCCGGCAGCCATTATACTGGAGGCATCAACCCATTTATATCCATCTAACCTTTACCTGCTATTCATTCTTTGCCATTTGTTTTCCATAACACAATATTCCCCAGGGACTAGGTGGCCTTGTGGCGCAGTGGGAGTGTCCCTACCTCTGGGCTAGAAGTTCTAGGTTCGAGTCCACCGCAAGGACATGTTAGCTACATGAAGGAACAATCAACATGGTTCAATGGGCTGATAATCAACTCGGGAATCCTTCCCCCACTATTCATCAAAAGATGACAAACCATATGGGTGTGAATGTATGCTAAAGAAAACCCATGGGACTTCAATTAGATGGAATGGGCTGGAGAAGCTGGGGCTGCTGTTCTTAGAGAGGAGAAGGTTGAGAGAAGATTTAATAAGTCCTCAAAGGCAGAAATCCCCTCACCAAAGTCCCTTTCTTTACAAGTCTGACAAGACCACACAGAGTGCTTCCAGTTAGCAGTCTACACCAGGAGTCCCAGAGGAACTGACACTTCTGGTTAAGTACAAAGCAAGAGGCGCCCTGATTGGCCCATCAATTTGGCCCTAAATCAGGGAGTTCATATTCTAACAGGCCCACCTCAATTGCCTGATTAAAGTCATGACAGAAGATCTGATAGAACTGTTCAAAATCACGAGTTACCAGGTCAGAGGAGTTGAAGAAAAACTGTACCCTTTGGCAGGAATGTCGAGAACCAGAGGGCCGTGATTTCAGGTAAACAGGAAAGGAACCAAAGATGACATGAGGACATTTTTGGTTAGGCCCTGGAAATCAATTGGGGCTTTCCAAAAGGAAATGGGTGATTATCTGAAGAGAAAAGTATTTGCAGGACCACTGGAAAACATGGGGAGTAGGATGAGCTCAGTTACTCTTCTGTGAAGGGCTGAGTGGACTCGTTTTATATTGTAACCATTCAGTGATTCTATTTTATAGTCCAGGGAGGTCTGGCTCTTACTTTCCACAATGTGAACAATTCCATCCATGATTCACCATTTTATGTTTCTTAAACCAGTGGGCGGCATGGTAGCACAGTGGTTAGCACTGCTGCCTCACAGCGCCAGGGGACCCGGGTTCGATTCCTGGCTTGGGTCACTGTCTGTGTGGAGTTTGCACGTTCTCCCCATGCCTGCGTAGGTTTCCTCTGGGTGCTCCGGTTTTCTCCCACAGTCCGAAAGACATGCTGGTTAGGTGCATTGGCCATGCTAAATTCGCCCTCAGTGTACCCGAACAGGCGCTGGAGTGTGGTGACTAGGGAATTTTCACAGCAACTTCATTGCAGTATTAATGTAAGCCTACTTGTAACACTAATAAATAAACTTATAAGTTAAATAAATCAATTCCACTCTAACCTCTGGGGAAGAGATTATATTCTACATATCAATAGCCATGCTCATGCTATGTGCAATTCATATGCATGTACTTTAATTCCATGCAAACAGCGGTGTAAAAATCCTCATTATTCTTTGGATTGCACTCCCCCTCAATATTTTTCAGGGAAAACAAGTTGTGATCTATGCATCTCCACCTTCATTGCTTAAGGCCCAAAAACCTGGAGTCATCTTTCCTGTTCTTTCATAACCTATCTCCAGTAATTCACTTTCCTTGTGAATCGGAGATCAGTCACTCTCACCTCACCTCTGCCATTCTGCTCTTTTGTCTACGTTTGGATCAAGGCTGTAATGAGGTCAGGAGCTGAGTGACCCTGGCGGAATCTATAGTATCCTTAGGTTACTCAGTGTCAAACTTTGGTCCTGCTCTTTGGGACGTTCATCATGCTTTATAGTGCAATTTCTTGTTATTACTAAGCTGAGGTTGGTAAGTTGTGGTTTCAAACTCTACAAGAGGATTAAAGAGCTGAAGGGAAGGGTGTTGTCCATGTGTGCTGAAAAACACGTCTCCCTCAAGTGTTACCCCACAACAAAGTAATTGGTTCAACTCTCCTTCAACCAATTACACCAAAAAATACTCATCGATTTCAAACTCTGATGCTTTTGGAACATTCCTGAAACACAAGTGTTTTGAGATGCTCCTGAGATGTAACAGGACGTTATATAAATGCAAAATTTTTAACATTTAATTCAGTTCAGTCTGCTGACATGCCCTGCGGAATTTTCCCATCCCATCCACCATGGGAATTGTAGCGGGCAGGTGGGTGGCAGGGCGGACCATGCAAAGGTCCGTTGACCTCGGGTGGGATTTCCTGGTCTTGGGGCGAGCGCAGCCGGAAAATCCTGCCCACCATCAAATCTGTGACCCTTAACCTTCTTCGAAAGGCTCACTGCCGAAACATTATCTTTTATTTATTTATTAGTCACAAGTAAGGCGTACATTAACACTGCAATGAAGTTACTGTGAAAATCCCCTTGTCGCCACACTCCGGCACCTGATCGGGTACACTGAAGGAGAATTTATCATGGCCAATGCACCTAACTAGCACATCTTTGGACTGTGGGAGGAAACCGGAGCACCCAGAGGAAACCCACGCAGACATGGGGAGAGCGTGCAGACTCCGCACGGACAGTGACCCCAGCCAGGAATCGAACCTGGGTCCCTGGCGCTGTAAAGCAGCAGTGCTAACCACTGTACCACCGTGCCATCTCCAATTATCTCCTCCATTATCCATTATCTTCTGAAAATTCGACTAATTTGTGTCTACTGGGTAATACACACACACACACACGCACACACACACACAAGCACACACACACACCCACACACAGACACTGATGTGCGATTCCTCTTCAAAGAATTTCTGTGAGATCTGTGAGACATGACATATTGCTAACTCCATACTGGCTACAGCTAAGGGCCTCTAGGTGAACTTTGATAACACCAGATAAAACCGTCTGAAGCAATTTCCTTGCGAAAGATATCAGAATGGCTGGCACAGAACTCCTGCTTAATGTCTCACTCACTTTCTGAATATTGGCAGAGCACGACCCGCTCTTCAGAATGCTGGCACTGTTTCAGGTGTCAGACAGAAACCAGCCTCTGCGTCTGAGGAAGGTTTGGAAACAGCAGAGTGACTGATGAAATACAGCCCGCAACACTTATACCGCCCGGGATTATTGCAACTGTTCAGTTCACAATGGCTATCTTCCTGCAGACAAAGTCAACACTTGTAACATATTAAACTGTCTACTCAGCTGTCCAGTCAACAGTTCTCACCTCATTCAGTTCACTCACTTAATGTTAGGAATAAGAAGTTGAGCAGGTTCATAGAGTTTAGAAGAATGAAAGATGAACCTGTTGAAGCCCATAAAATTCTGAAGATGCTTAGAAACCCTACAGTGCAGAAGGAGGCCAATCAGCCCATTGAGTCTGCACCAACAACAACCCCACCCCATACATCCACCCTGCCAATCCCTCTAACCTGCTCACCCCTAGACACCCAGGGGCAATTTAGCATAGCCAATGCACCTAACTCGCACATCTTTGGAGTGTGGGAGGGAACCAGAGCACCCGGAGGAAACCCACGCAGACATGGGGAGAACGTACAAACTCCACACAGAAAGTCACCCAAGCTGGGAATCGAACCCAGGTGCCTGGAGCTGGGAGGCAGCAGTGCTGACCACTGTGCCACCATGCCGCATGTGAGAAAGTGGATGTGAAAGAAGGTTTTCCCTTGTGGGGGAATCTAAAACTTGGGAGTGTAGTTTCAAAATAAGGGCTCACCATGTAGGGAATGCGACGGCCTAGTGGTATTAATGCGAGACTATTAATCCAGAAATTTAGCTAATGTTCTGCGAATAGGGGTTCAACTCCCACCAATGGAATTTGAATTCAAAAAAAAATATCTCGAATTAAGAATCTGCTGATGACCATGAAACCATGGTCGATTGTCGGAAAGATCCATCTGCTTCCTTTAGGGAGGGAAATCTGCCATCCTTACTTGATCTGGCCTGCAGGTGACTTCAGTGTCACAAAAATGTGGTTGACTCTCAACTGCCCTCTGAAATGGCCCAGCAAGCCACTGAGCTAAAGGGCAACTAGGGATGGGCAATAAATGCAGATCAGCCAGTGACGCCCATGTACTGCCCAAGTGAAGTATGCTTCCATTTTCCTCCTGCTTGGGTCGAGATTGATACCAGAATTTACTCTTTCATTTAGAAGTTATCAGAGTGAAACCTCTATCAGCAATAAAGGTCTTAAAATGGCTGAGAGCTTTTAGTCTTCATTGCGTTTCACAATATGGGCCGGATTCTCCGACCTCGCCCGCAGCTGGGATTCTCCGAACCTGCTGCAGTGAATGGAGGTTTGGCTGAGCGCCAAATTCTCACTGGCAACTGTGGGGTGTGAATGGCGGGGGAATTTGGGTCTATGTTTTCGTACAGAATCTTGCTCTTGGTTTTTGCATAATGTTCATAAAAATGAAGAAAGAGAGAACTTTGCTTTCTGCTAAAAGTAGGCATGAATGAACCATCGGCTTGCCAAATACTGCCGGTTAACGGTTGAAAAGCCAACAGTAATTAAAACATGAACAAGATTTCAGCCTGATAGGAAAAATTGAAAGGAGAGGAAGCACGAAGAAAGAGATCTTCCCAATCACACTTCCAAAGGAGCTCAGGGCTCCACAAGGCTCTAAAGGGTGGCACAGTGGTTAGCACTGCTGCCTCACAGCGCCAGGGACCCGGGTTCGATTCCAGCCTCGGGTGACTGTCTCTGTGGAGTTTGCATGTTCTCCCTGTGTCTGCGTGGGTTTCCTCCGGGTGCTCCGGTTTCCTCCCACAGTCCAAAGATGTGCGGGTTAGGTTGATTGGCCATGCTAAATTGACCCTAGTGTCAGGAGGATTAGCAGGGTAAATATGTGGGGTTATGGGGATAGGGCCTGGGTGGGATTGTGGTCGGTGCAGACTTGATGGGCCGAATGGCCTCCTTCTGCACTCTAGGGATTCTATGACTGTATGGAGTTTGCACGTTGACCCCATGTCTGTGTGGGTTTCCTCTGAGTGCCCTGCTTTCCTCCCACTGTCCAAAGGTTAGGTGGATTGACTTTGCTAAATTGTCTCTTAGTGTTCCAAGATGTGTAGGTTAGGGGAATTAGTGGGGCGGGGGGGGGGTGATGAGTGGGGTCAATGCGTGGGGTTGTGGGGTGGGGCAGGGGTTGGGCCTGGGCAAGGCGCTCTGCCGAAGAGTCAGCGCAGTCTCGATGGGCTGAATACTTTTTCACCGTATGGATTCTGTGATCCTAAGGCATCAAAGTCTTTGATGGTTATTATGTTCCATGTAGCGATGAGTATTGAATTTCAAAGAATCCCTGTTGCAGATTTTCAGTTAAAGATCAAAACAAGCACATGGTTTCCAGTGGGGTGGATTTTGTGACACACACTCGGGACACACTGGATGAGCCAGATGGTCTTTTCCTGTCTGTTACTGTCCATATATGTCAGGCAGATCAACAGGCCTCAGAGCTAGCCTCTAGTGCTATCCCAGCGACAGGTCTGCAGCCCCAGGGGCACCCATCCCAGTGATTAATAAGAAGTCTCACAGCACCAGGTTAAAGTCCTGGTGTTGTGAGACTTCTTACTGAGCCCACCTCAGTCCAACGCCAGCATCTCCACATCATAGTAATTAATAAAAGCGGAGACCGGAATCTTACCACTGTTCACGCCGGCCGGATTTTCCCATCCCGCTGCAGTGAACGGAGATTTGGCTGGCTGCCAGATTCCCTGACTTTGCCGCAGTGGCGTGAACTGTCGGTAAGGTCGCGCCCTGAGAGTGTTGAAAAGTCTCAGTGGGTCTGGCAGCATCTGTGGAGAGAGAATCAGAGTTAACAGGGGGGATTTTCCCATCCCGTTCACCACGAGCATCAAATCGGGTGGGGAGACCATGCAAAGGTCTGTTGACCTCGGGTGGGATTTTCCAGTTTTGGGGTGAGCGCAGCCGCAAAATCCCACCCAACATTTCAAGTGTAGTTTGACTGTTCTTTGAAATTTCAGTCCAGAACTTGCAAGCAGTACTTCGACTTCATTAGAGTGACTGACAAAGAAAGATTTACATTTATACAGAGCCCTTCATGGTCTCGGGGAGTTTGAAATGCAAGGATTGAGATCCAGTGTGTCCATTGCTCATTCCTATTTACTCATTGGAAATGCAATTCGTCATATCTGGATTCCCAATTTGTTAAATGTGGTTGGTGGTTTTCACATTGGACATTGCTGCTACTCTGCTTCATACAGGTTGTACATGGGGAAGTGTCTTGAGGAATGACACAGACATTACATAGCAGTTGCTGCACAGAAACACGCCATTCTACCCACACACTGCAGCAGTTCAAGAAGGTAGCTCACCACCACCTACTCAAGGGAAATTAGGGATGTGCAATAAAACTGCTGGCCATACTACTGACGCCCACATCCTGTGAAAGAATATTTTTTTAAAAACTGCTCTATGCTGGCCATTGGCCGCAACAGGAATCATAGAATTGTAGAATCACTGCAATGCAGAAGGGGGCCATTCGGCCCATCAAATCTGCACTGACAACAGTCCCATCCAGGCCCTATCCCTGTAACCCCACATATTTACCCCCCTAATCCCCCTGACACTAAGGAGCAATTTGCCATGGTCAGTTAACCTAACCCGCACATCTTTGGACAGTGGGAGGCAACCAGAGCACCCAGAGGAAACCCACCCAGACATGGGGAGAACATGCAGACTCTGCACAGATAGTCAGCCGAGTCTGGAATTGAACCCGGGTCCCTGGTGCTGTGAGGCAGCTGTGCTAACCACTGTGCCACCGTGCAGACCCAGGAGGCTCCTCCCGGCCATTTGCATCTCATTCTATCCCCCTATTTCTTTCTCCCTCATATATTTATCCAGCATCCTCCAAAATACTGTTGATTTCAACGACTTATGGTCGCGAGTTGCACATTCTAATCACACTCCTGGTAAGGAGTTTCTCCTCCACTCCCTGTTACATTTCTTAATGAGTGTCTTATGGTTATGGTCCCTGATTTTGGATGCCCCTGCAGTCCAGAATTCTGAGTTGACAGAGGTCTTCAGATCTTGACAAGAGACCTTCCGAAGGGAAACAAGTGAACTCTCAGCAACTGGATTTCGCAGCAGTCAGTTTGTGCCGCGCAGGGTTTTCTCGATGTGAACAGTTTGTTGAGTGGGCATTCAGTCAAATGAACAGCTCCTAAATATGGTGACAACACCCCTTGTGACCATGGGGGATAACTAATACATACAGATTTGACCTGTGTCATCAGCTTAAAATCCTGCACATCACAGGCCTTCATGATCGCCGCTGACTGGAGTGTGCCCTACCTATTTAGCTAACACCAGAATATAGAATATGTAGAATATAAAAGCAGAGATGTCTTGCTGCATCTGTACAGGGCATTGATGAGGCCGCAGCTGGAATACTGTGTGCAGTATTGGTCCCCTTATTTGCGGAAGGATATATTGGCCTTGGAGGGAGTGCAGAGAAGGTTCACCAGGTTGATACCAGAGATGAGGGGTGTTGATTATGAGGAGAGACTGAGCAGATTGGGTTTGTATTCATTGGAATTTAGAAGGCTGAGGGGAGATCTTATAGAGACCTATAAGATAATGAAGAGGCTGGATAGGGTAGAGATGGAGAGATTCTTTCCACTTAGAAAGGAAACTAGAACTAGAGGGCACAGCCTCAAAATAAAGGGGGGTCAGTTTAGGACAGAGTTGAGGAGGAACTTCTTCTCTCAGAGGGTAGTGAATCTCTGGAATTCTCTGCCCACTGAAGTGGTGGAGGCTACCTCGTTGAATATGTTTAAATCACGGATAGATGGATTCCTGATTGGTAAGGGAATTAGGGGTTATAGGGATCAGGCGGGTAAGTGGAACTGATCCACTTCAGATCAGCCATGATCTTATTGAATGGCGGGGCAGGCTCGAGGGGCTAGATGGCCTACTCCTGCTCCTATTTCTTATGTTCTTATGTTCTTATGTACCAGTTGTATTGATTGAATTGATCGATTGATTAATTATTGTCACATGTATTGATTGGGATTCAGTGAACAGTATTGTTTCTTGCGCATTATACAGACAAAGCATACCGTTCATAGGCTGAGATTTTACGACCTTGCTTGGGCGAGGCTCATACAATCCCGCCTGAGGCCAACGGATGATTCTGTTCTGCGAGCCTCGTCCGCCCCGATTCCAGGGCGGATGTGCCGGTAAAATTCCGTTCATAGAGTACATCGGGGAGAAGGAAAGGAGAGAGTGCAGAATATAGTGCATTCCATTTGTCCTAGTTTATATACAAAAAAAAGCGACGTGGGGCAAATTTAAGACTTGTCTTGTGGCAGTCACTCCAGTATTAAACTCGTTTCATGTGGCTCCTTCTGAAATGTTCATACAACTGGATTGAACCACCAGATGGTGAAAGGACCAGACAAAATTGGGGAGGACGACTTCTCACTGAAACAAATGTGCATTCTGGCTCTATTTTCATCTTGTGGTGCTGTCCATACCGGGGTCCTCAGTACTAGCAGACAACTGGTAAATGCTGGTTAATGATTGCAGAAACCCAGCCAAAACATGTGGGTGGTCCACTCAGTTGATGCTATGTATCTTTTGCCCTGATGTCTGTCACATAGTATTCTGTTTGGATTTTCGGTAGCTGTTTCTTTGCCACTAGGAGCAGCAATATCATTCTGAATGGTACACTGCACAAGGAGACTATTTGTCCTATTTGTGTTGGTGATGGTTCTAATCCCACTGCCATCACCCTGAATTATTTTCTCCTTCAAGTATTTATCCATTTCTGTTTTGGAAATTATCAATGAATCTGCTTCCTAGCCATCCTTCCCACATGGTGCATCCCAGATCACAACAAAATTTTACCGCCCCACCCGCCACAGGAATCGGAGTGGGCGAGGGGTGGACCATGAAAAGGTCCATTGACCTTGGATGGGACTTTCCTGGTTTGGGGATGAGCAAGGCCGGAAAATCCTGTCCAATGCGTAAATTGTCTTTTTTCCGTGGGACATGGATGTCACTGGCCGGTCAACATTTATTGCCCATCCCTAGTTGCCTGGGGGCAGTTGAGAGTCAACCACATTGCTGTGGCTCTGGAGTCACATGTAGGCCAGACCAGGTTAGGATGGCAGATTTCCTTCCCTAAAGGATATTAGTGAACCAGATGGGTTTTTATGACAATCGACAATGGTTTACAGTCATGAATACATTCTTAATGCCAGATTTGATTTTCTATTGAATTCAAATTCCACTATCTGCCGTGGTGGGATTCGAACCCGGGTCCCCAGAACATGAGCTCAGTTTCTGAATTAGCGACAACACCATGAGGCCGTTGCCTCGCCCTTTTGCTTTATGTTGATTCTTTTGCTAATCATCTTAAATTAGTGCTTTCTGGTTATCGATCCTTCTGCGCTTGGGAACTTAGTTATCCTATCGAAAATCTTCAGGATTTTGAACACCTCCATCAAATCTCCTCTTAATCTTCCTCCCTTCCCTGCTTTTCAGGTCTTTGTACCTGACCTGAAATCTCTCAATTGGCTCCCACTTCCATTTGCAGAAGCATAATTGTACCTTACCTCCAAACACACTTCACCTTCCCTCAGAATAGCCCCGCGTCCACTCCACTGTCGAGAGGATACGGATTTTCAGAGCCAATCTGAAATCTCACAAAGCGTAGAGGAAAGATTTTCTGACTTGTGAGCAACGCCATAAACCGAGCTAAATGATTTTCTCTGATTGTTGCTTCTGGCTAGGGTATAATTCGAAAGTCAGAAATGAACAGCATCAGGAATGCTCAAGATCATTAACACCGAGGCTACAAGAGAAAATAGCTCCCTGTATTCCTTCCAGTCTGCAGATTAAAGCCAGACATAAAATGCTGATGACTAAGAAGTGTCAAGTTTGAGTGATGGCCTTTTTAGGTCATCACTTAGCAGCTAATGAAAAATCCCGGTTTGTGACTTGGGACGGTGCTTCCAGGCAAGGGCAAAAGCAATCGTATCTTTAATTCCTGAAGGTCAGGGAATGAAAAGCAGTGCTTAGCTCTTAAAGTTAAGTGCCAAAATGTATTTAAATCCACACTGGACTGTTATCCATTAGTCCATTGCTGCAGTGATGGACCTGCTTTGAGTTCATGCCGATGTGGATCATGACCTGCATGAGATTTCCAAAGCTGATGATGTGACATCTAAACCTAAATAGATTATATCACCAAACTTGTGAGACAAATTTTGAATATTATGAAGAACCTAATCCTTTGTGACCCTATTGCTAGCTCAGTTGTCATTTTTTTTTTGGTTAATGCACTCCTTTATTTATTAGTCACAGGTAAGGCTTAGATTCACACTGCAATGAAGTTACTGTGAAATCCCCCTAGTCGCCACACTCTGGCGCCTGTTCGGGTCAATGCACCTAACCAGCATGCCTTTCAGACCGTGGGAGGAAACTGGAGCACCCGGAGCAAACCCATGCAGACACAGGGAGAACGTGTAGACTCCGCACAGACAGTGACCCAAGTCGGGAATCAAACCCGGGTCCCTAGCGCTGTGAGGCAGCAGTGCTGACCACTGTGCCACCATGCCGTCCCTCCCTTGCAAGTGGATTAGTAATCACAGCATGTCCATTTAAATTATGATATGGTATTCATGGCAATATTTGACAGATCGAAACGAAAATCCTGCAGCTTTATCATGCCATTCGTGACTTGAGGATGGCCCATCACGGTTTGCAGCCAATGAAGCACTCTTGAATGGAAATCATTCTTGCATAGTAGGAGACACAGCAGTTAGTTAAACAGACATCATCCTAATTTGATCATACACCGGTGTTTGATCATTGCCCTGTAATTCTCCGCTTAACTTTATTCGGGAGGCGAGCACTACATTGGGGAAGGCTCACCACTAGTGCCTCAGGGCTAATTGGGCTGGGCCAACAATGCAGCCATGACAATGTTGCTTATATCCCAAGAATAAATTGAAGAAAATTGTCTGGTAACGTTTTAAAATTGTCCCTCAAACAGTACCATTTATAAGAAAAGTCAAACTGTGAATTAAATAGTATCAAACATGTTCATGTTTGGACTTGTTTCTCGATTGCTTTACTGGAAAGGGCAAGTCTCTTAAAAAGGAAATTGCTTCATGTGTGTTGTCAACTATTCCTATGCCTGACAATGAAATTTGGCAGTTCCGTGGTAGTTAAACAGACCGAGACGGTCTGCCTCATAATGTGTTTTCAGTGAGCACAGTGAGTATTCAGACTACATCCTCTGGTGTTTGTGCCAGTCAGCAACTTGCACCCTGGCATTAGGACACAATTAGTTTGAGACCCTTCGTTCTATACTGTCCGTCCAGGGGTGAGTGCCTCTCAGCAACCAGCCAATACGACACGAAGCTGGGTGGGAGGGCGAGCTATGAGCAGGATGCAGAGATGCTTGACTGTGATTTAGATAAGCTGAGTGAACAAAGAACAAAGAACATTACAGCACAGGAACAGGCCCCTCGGCCCTCCAAGCCCGCGCCGACCATGCTGCCCGACTTAACTAAAACCCCCTACCCTTCCAGGGACCATATCCCTCTATTCCCATCCTATTCATGTATTTACAAGACACCCCTTAAAAGTCACTACCGTATCCGCTCCCACTACCTCCCCCGGCAACGAGTTCCAGGCACCCACTACTCTCTGTGTAAAACATCTGCCTCGTACATCTCCTTTAAACCTTTGGGCAAATGCATTGCAAATGCAGTATATTGTGGATAAGTGTGAGGTTAGCCATTTAGATAGCAAAAACAGGAAGGCAGATTATTTTCTGCATACTATAAATTAAGAGAGGGGAATGTGCCCTGAGACCTGGGTGTCCTCATGCACCAGTCGCTGAAGGTAAGCAAACAAAGAACAAAGAACAATACAGCACAGGAAACAGGCCCTTCGGCCCTCCAAGCCTGTGCCGCTCCTTGGTCCAACTAGACCAATCGTTTGTATCCCTCCATTCCCAGGCTGCTCATGTGACTATCCAGGTAAGTCTTAAACGATGTCAGCGTGCCTGCCTCCACCACCCTACTTGACAGCGCATTCCAGGCCCCCACCACCCTCTGTGTAAAAAACATCCCTCTAATATCGGAGTTATACTTCGCCCCTCTCACCTTGAGCCCGTGACCCCTCGTGAACGTCACTTCTGATCTGGGAAAAAGCTTCCCACCGTTCACCCTATCTATCCCCTTCATAATCTTGTACACCTCTATTAGATCTCCCCTCATTCTCCGTCTTTCCAGGGAGAACAACCCCAGTTTACCCAATCTCTCCTCATAGCTAAGACCCTCCATACCAGGCAACATCCTGGTAAACCTTCTCTGCACTCTCTCTAACGCCTCCACGTCCTTCTGGTAGTGCGGCGACCAGAACTGGACGCAGTACTCCAAATGTGGCCTAACCAGCGTTCTATACAGCTGCATCATCAGACTCCAGCTTTTATACTCTATACCCCGTCCTATAAAGGCAAGCAAACCATATGCCTTCTTCACCACCTTCTCCACCTGTGTTGCCACCTTCAAGGATTTGTGGACTTGCACACCTAGGTCCCTCTGTGTTTCTATACTCCTGATGACTCTGCCATTTATTGTATAACTCCTCCCTACATTATTTCTTCCAAAATGCATCACTTCGCATTTATCCGGATTAAACTCCATCTGCCACCTCTCCGCCCAATTTCCCAGCCTATCTATATCCTGCTGTATTGCCCGACAATGCTCTTCGCTATCCGTAAGTCCAGCATGCGGGTGCAGCAGGCAGTAAAGAAGACAAATGATATGTTGGCCTTCATAGCAAGAAGATGTCTTTTTGCACTTATATAGGTCCCTGGTGAGACCACACCTGGAGTACTGTGTGCAGTTTTGGTCTGTTTATCTGGGAAGGATGTTCTTGCTATGGAGGCAGTGCAGCGAAGGTTTACCAGATTGATTCCTGGAATAGCAGGACTGGCGTATGAGGAGAGATTGAGTTGGTTAGGATTGTATTCACTGGAGTTCAGAAGAATAAGGGAGGGATCTCATAAAAACCCATAAAATTCTAACAGGACTAGACAGGGTAGATGCAGGAAGGATGTTCCCAATGGTGGGGGCATCCAGAACCAGGGGTCACAGTCTAAGGATGCGGGGTAAACCATTTAGGACTGAAATAAGGAGAAATTTCTTTACCCAGAGAGTAGTGAGCCAGTGTAATTCTTTACAACAGTGAACAGTTGAGGCCAAAACATTAAGGAGTTAGATATAGCTATGGGGGCTAAAGCGTTCATACAATACGGGTCAGGCTACTGAGTTGGTTTATCAGCCATGATCATACTTTGATTTGATTTGATTTATTGTCACATGTATTGGTATACAGTGAAAAGTATTGTTTCTTGGTGGAGCAGGCTCAAAGGGCTGAATGGCCTACTCCTGTACCTACTTTCTATGTTTCTGTGTTTCTATCAAGGCCGCTATGAATTTTAATATACATGACTGGAGGTTGTTGCATACAATGCAGCGAAAGTAATGACCTAAGTGCGCTGCAGTTGTGGCAATGATAGGGACCAGGTGCCGCAACCTACATGGTGGTAAGATTATCCATCTTTTTAAAAAATCCTATTCATTTCCCCAATTAGAGAGGTCTGCGGGGATTATGTCTGAGGTCTGACAATGGGCATCGTTGTGGGCTTGCAAATAAGGACTCTTCCAAATGAGACCACCAAACTCCATCAGGGTCAGTGTTGGAGGTCACTGGTGCCACTGTCAGACTCAAGCCCCATAGTCCTTCAGCCCAGTGTCTCTGACTGCACCAACACTCTGCTATGCAGCCTACGTTTCATTCCAGAAGAAACTGATCCCAACAAAGGAGGGTGGAATATGGAACGAATTTGCCATGAGGGATTTGCCTTCCATGCGCAAGGAAAATACTAAATTCGTAAAACTTAATTTACAGGATTTGGGGATCGCTGGCTCAATCAGCATTAATTTCCCATCCCCTAATTGCGCTTCAGCTGAGTGGCTTGCTGGGCCATATCAGGGAGTATTTGACATTCAACAACATTGTTGTGGGTCTAGAGCCACATATAGGCCAGACCAAGTAAGGACAGGAGATTTCCTTCCACATTAGTCAACCAGATAGGTTTTTTTTTTATGACAATCGCCATGGTCACCCTTAGAATTTTAATTCCATATTTTTATTGAATTCAAATTCTAAAATCTGCTGTGGTGGGATTCGAACTTGGGGTTCTCCAGAGCATTAGCCTGGGTCTCTGGATTGATGATCCAGTGACAATACCACTGCACCACTGCCTCCTCTATCTCGGTGCCATTCTAATTTTAGTATCCGTGCTGATGAAGCGGGCAGTTTGTGCATACAGACACTGCCTGACCTGCTGAGTATTTCCAACAATTTTTATTTACAATACAACTAGTCTAACGTTGGCCTCGGCTCAAGGTTTATGTAATAAAGTTCTCACTCGCTGGTTAGATGTTTTGGTTAATATTTAGCTCCGTCTTATTTACGCGGCACCTTACCCTTGAGACTATTTGGGTTACGTTAAATTTTTCTTGGCATCACTTGGGTTGCCTGGGGTGTAATTTTGCCTCCGGCCACTGGATGGCGGTTACCCTCACATTGTGTGAAAACGACACGCGTTTCGGCTATGATTATGGTTGAAAGTTGGGCAGGGGGTAGATACAGGATTTAAATCAGGACCGACAAATTCGGGGGAAGGGAAGCAGAGACTAAATAATGTGAAGAGGATAAAGACATGAACACTGTGTTAATGTCAATTCCTGAATCTGATCAAAAAGAAAACAGCAACGGGAACAAATGCTGTGTTCCCACGAAGGTCAACTTAAGAGATAGAAAGATTTTCACTTAAACACGCAGTGAATTACTTTCCAATGTTATTGTTCAAGGCTAATGTGGCAGGCAGTTCACACACTGCAAGGCTGCAGAAAGTGCAGTGAGGTGAGAATGGGTAGTTAGTCTGTTTTCCTTTATGCCGAAGGATATGTTGAGTACTGCTCTACTTTGAATAGTGCTGCAGAATCATAGAACTATAGAAATCCTACAGTGCAGAAGGAGGCTATTCGGTCCATCGAGTCTACACCGACAACTATCCCACCCAGGCCCTAACCCTGTAAACCCATATATTTTCCCCACTAATCCCTCTAACCTTCGCATCCCGGGATACTAAGGGGCAATTTAGCATGGCCAACCAACCAAACCTTCAAGAAGCTTCAACATCCATCTAAGCCACAGGAAGAATGTGCCAGGAAGTATTACTGAAATTTTAGAGAAACTTAGTGAGCCCATCCCTGGAGGGACTGTGAACAGTTTTGGTCTGCTTACCTCAGGAATGATTTACTTGCCTGAGATGGCATTCTATGAAGTCTCACCTGACTGCTTTCTGGGTTAAGGGAAGTACCCTATTGAGTAGACTAGGCCCATATTGCTTAGAGTTTAGAGAGATTCATTGAATCATAAAATCATAGAAACCTTACAGTGCAGAAGAGGCCATTTGGTCCATCGTGTCTGCACCGATTCTCTGACAGGATATCTTATCCAGACTCTCTCATCTGCCCTATACCCTCAACCCTACCCATTTCCCATGGGTAACCCATCCAACCTGCACACATCTTGGGATGCTAAGAGGCAATTTAGCATGCTAACCACTGTGCTATTCTGCTGCTGGCATTGGAATATATAAATTTTGAAAGGGCTTGGCTGGGGTGACCTCTGGGAGGATGTGGCCACTGGCTAGAGAGTCAAGAATGGGGGATCATGGTCTCTGGATTAGGGATCGGCTATTTCGAAATAACGTAAGGAGGCATTTCATCACTCAACAGGTTGCAAACCTTTGGAATTCTCTACACAGACAATTGTGGACACTCAGTCATAGGATATCTGAGTCAGAGATTGACAACTTTCTTTTGGACTATTAAGGGACTTAAGAGAGCCTAAGAACATAAGAAATAGAAGCAAGAGAGCAGGCTATCTGGCTTCTCGAGCTTACCAGCCAAATATTATGATTAATAGAGCGGCACGATGGTATAGTGTTTAGCACTGCTGCCTCACAGTGCCAGGGTCCCGGGTTCAATTCCAGCTTTAGGTCGTTTGTGGAGTTTGCACGTTCTCCCCGTATGCTCCGGTTTCCTCACACTGGCCAAAGATGTGCGGGTTAGGTTGATTATCCATGCTGGTGTCCCAAAATCTGTAAGTTAGCGGGGTAATACATGATGTTACAGGGATGTTACAGGGATAGAACCTGAGTAAGATGCTCTGTCAGAGAGTCGGTGCGGACCTGATAGGCCGAAAGGCCTCCTTCCTTCTGCACTGTAGAATTCTATGACAGCCAGTAGCTGGTTTTCTACTCCAATTCCATTTGCCTGTCTACTTCCCATATTTCTTGATTCCTTGAAATCATGAATTGGTCTATCCCAGCACTGAATAGATTCAACGATGAAGCATCCACAGTCCTGTGGCATACAGAATTCCAGAGATTCGCAAGCCTCTGAGTGAAGAGATGTATCCTCTTCTCAGTGCTCAATGATTGGCTACCATGTTCTAGACTCCCCAGCCAAGTGGAACCACATCTCAGTGTCTATGTCAAGCCCCTCAAGAATCTTGTATGTTTCAACGAGATCACCTCTGATTTGTCCAAACTCCGGAGAATGCTTAATTTACTCAGCCTTTTATCCCAGGTCAACCCTCTCATCCAATGAACCAAAGTCAGCCTTCACTGCTTTAGATGAGGGCATGTATATCACTCAGTGTGTGAGTGTACCTTTTCTTCACTTAGAACATAGAACATAGAACATTACAGCGCAGAACAGGCCCTTCGGCCCACGATGTTGCACCGACCAGTTAAAAAAAAAAACTGTGACCCTCCAACCTAAACCAATTTCTTTTCGTCCATGAACCTATCTACGGATCTCTTAAACGCCCCCAAACTAGGCGCATTTACTACTGATGCTGGCAGGGCATTCCAATCCCTCACCACCCTCTGGGTAAAGAACCTACCCCTGACATCGGTTCTATAATTTTTCCTCTGATGGAGAAATCCAGCACGAGGGGGCATGGCTTTAAATTGAGGGGGGGTAGTTATAGAACCGATGTCAGGGGTAGGTTCTTTACCCAGAGGGTGGTGAGGGATTGGAATGCCCTGCCAGCATCAGTAGTAAATGCGCCTAGTTTGGGGGCGTTTAAGAGATCCGTAGATAGGTTCATGGACGAAAAGAAATTGGTTTAGGTTGGAGGGTCACAGTTTTTTTTTTAACTGGTCGGTGCAACATCGTGGGCCGAAGGGCCTGTTCTGCGCTGTAATGTTCTATGTTCTATGTTCTATGTTCTATAACTACCCCCCCTCAATTTAAAGCCATGCCCCCTCGTGCTGGATTTCTCCATCAGAGGAAAAAGGCTATCACTATCCACCCTATCTAAACCTCTAATCATCTTATATGTTTCAATAAGATCCCCTCTTAGCCGCCGCCTTTCCAGCGAAAACAATCCCAAATCCCTCAGCCTCTCCTCATAGGATCTCCCCTCCATACCAGGCAACATCCTGGTAAACCTCCTCTGCACCCTCTCCAAAGCCTCCACATCCTTCCTGTAATGTGGGGACCAGAACTGCACACAGTACTCCAAGTGCGGCCGCACCAGAGTTGTGTACAGTTGCAACATAACGCTACGACTCCTAAATTCAATCCCCCTACCAATAAACGCCAAGACACCATATGCCTTCTTAACAACCTTATCTACTTGATTCCCAACTTTCAGGGATCTATGCACACATACACCTAGATCCCTCTGCTCCTCCACACTATTCAAAGTCCTCCCGTTAGCCCTATACTCAACACATCTGTTATTCCTACCAAAGTGAATTACCTCACACTTCTCCGCATTAAACTCCATCCGCCACCTCTCGGCCCAACTTTGCAACCTGTCTAAGTCTTCCTGCAAACTACGACACCCTTCCTCACTGTCTACCACACCACCGACTTTGGTGTCATCAGCAAATTTGCTAATCCACCCAACTATACCCTCATCCAGATCATTAATAAATATTACAAACAGCAGTGGCCCCAAAACAGATCCCTGAGGTACACCACTTGTAACCGCACTCCATGATGAATATTTACTATCAACCACCACCCTCTGTTTCCTATCCGCTAGCCAATTCCTGATCCAATTTCCTAGATCACCCCCAATCCCATACATCTGCATTTTCTGCAGAAGCCTACCATGGTGAACCTTATCAAACGCCTTACTAAAATCCATATATACCACGTCCACTGCCTTGCCCCCATCCACCTCCTTGGTCACTTTCTCAAAAAACTCAATAAGGTTAGTAAGGCACGACCTACCTGCCACAAAACCATGCTGACTATCACCTATCAATTCATTACTCTCCAAATAACTATAAACCCTATCCCTTATAATTTTTTCCAACATCTTGCCGACAACAGAAGTGAGACTCACCGGTCTATAATTCCCGGGGAAGTCTCTGTTCCCCTTCTTAAACAATGGGACAACATTCGCTAACCTCCAATCTTCTGGTACTATACCAGAGGCCAACGACGACCTGAAGATCAGAGCCAGAGGCTCTGCAATCACTTCTCTTGCCTCCCAGAGAATCCTTGGATAAATCCCATCCGGACCAGGGGATTTATCTATTTTCAGACCCTCCAGAATATCCTGCACATCCTCCTTATCAACTGTAATACTGTCTATTCTACTCCCTTGCAACCCAGTGTCCTCCTCAGCTATATTCATGTCCCCTTGCGTGAACACCGAAGAGAAATATTGGTTCAATGGTGTATGGTTGTGACCTTTTACTTAAATGACTCAAGAACAGTTTCTTCCCTGCTGCCATCAGACTTTTGAATTGACTTACCATATATCAAGCTGATCTTTCTCTCCACCCTCGCTCCAGCTGTAACACTACATTCTGCACTCTCTCATTTCCTTCTCTATGAACAGTATGTTTTGTCTGTATAGCGCGCAAGAAACAAATTTTTCACTGTATGTTAATACATGTGACAATAATAAATCAAACCAAATCAAATCAAAAAATCAAAATGTGAAGAATCAAGAATTACAATTGACACAGCCACATGTACTACAATTGATACTAAATCCAACGCCTTTATTGAGAATGTTGAACAAAACTGTTTCACTTTAATCATAAGTTACCCCTCAAGTGGTCAATCTGAGATGAGTTTACAGGGAGGCAATGGACTAGTGGTATTATCACTAGACTATTAATCCAGAAACTCAACTAATGTCCTGGGGACCGGAGTTCGAATCCTGCCACAGCAGACGGTGGAATCTGAATTCAATAAAAGCTATCTGGAATTAAGAATTGGCGATTGTTGGAACAACCCATCTGGTTCACTAATGTCCTTTAGGGAAGGAAATCTGCTGTCCTTACCTAGTCTGGCCTACATGTGACTCCAGAGCCACAGCAATGTGGTTGACTCTCAACTGCCGTCTGAAATGCCTGAGCAAGCCAATCAGTTCAAGGGCAACTAGGGATGGGCAATACATGTTGGCCAGCCAATGACGCCCATGTCCCACGAATGAATTAATTTAAAAAAATGTAGGTCACGTAGGAGTGGTGCTTGACTGAGATCTTTCTGCTTGGTTCACTGGGACTATTCCCATTGATATATTCTTTATGTCTTCTTTCTTTGCGCACTCCCATGCCGATATATGTCTTCTATCTTTCTTCTTGAGTGCTCCTGCATGGACTCTTTTCAGGGTTCATAAGAAAGTCTTGCTACAATTGTACAAAGCTTTGGTGAGATCACACCTGTAACACTGCACTGTCGTGGTCTCCATATCTGAGAAAGTGTCAGGAAAAGATTGATGGATTGGCTACGAGTTCAGAGCAGTGTTTGTTATGTGGAAATTGAATGGGTGCCAAACTTGCTAATTAGGTCGATACTTGTTCGTTACAGTCATACATTGAATTTAGTAGAACAATTTGAATTGAACAGACATTAATCAGAACTTACTTGGATCTAAAACATATTGTTCTCGGAAACTGTCGCCAATTTAAAAGGTGTTGAAAGGAAGGTGTCACTAATGTAAAATTAAAGCGTATTTATTAGTCACAAGTAGGCTTAACACTGCAATGAAGTTACTGTGAAAATCCCTAGTCGCCACACTCCAGCGTCTGTTCGGGTACACTGAGGGAGAATTTAGCATGGCCAATGCACCTAATCAGCACATCTTTCGGACTGTTGGAAGAAACTGGAGCATCCAAAGGAAACCCATGCAGACACGGGGAGAACGTGCAGACTCCACACAGACAATGGCCCGAGGCTGGAATTGAACCTGGGTTCCTGGCGCTGTGAGGCAGCAGTGCTACCCACTGTGCCACCCCAGAAAACCAGCCGTGAACTTATCGAATGGCAAAGCAGACCAGAGGGGCCGAATGGCCTATTCTGACTTCTGTTTTTCAGACTCTTTTGGTGTAACAGCTTCTGACCCATGCTGCTTTGAAGTGTTGGTTTCGATTAGGACCAGATTTCCAGAATGAGGTCTGAACTATTATCTTCTAAAGTGGTAACAGGAACCCCAGCTAGACCAAACCAACCTGGGACCAGCGCGGTGCTGAGAATATCAGGCTGAGCCACAGAGGGTCAGAGCTCGAGAATGAAAAACAAAAGACTTTTAAATAAGTGCGAACGTGTCCATTTTGGACAGAACCAGCATTTGTAATGGGGCGGATTTTTGACTGTAAACCCTCATTGTGAACCTGAAAGTCTGCTGGAAGGAAGACAGAATGGAGAGTGTCGCAAACAGGAGGCTTGCACAACCCTTACAGAACATCAATCATACTTTTCCTCTTTCATTGAAACTAATGTAAAGAATGTCAGGCAGGAGGGAGCTACACTCCCCTCACTCCCAGAAGAATGTTTATCCCAGGCTCAGCGTCTGTGTGGCAAAAGTGAAAATCTACTCCTAACCCCTGTTGCAACCCGAGCCTTCCCCCTTTCTCAAAGATCCCCAGCCCCTCAGACGCTCTTGTTCCAGCCTGCCGACCTCCTCCCCCAGTTGCAGGGCTAAGCTCCTTTTAGAGCTCTCTCGGGATGCAGGCAACTCTGCTTCAGGTCTGTGGTCACAGTTGGTAGTTTTCTTTCATAATCACAGTCGAAGCAATTGCTTCCCTCCAAGGGGTCTGCAGCCAGCATTGCTCGGGAACACTAGCTCATATTAATCTTTGGCAGCTCCCGTAATGAATTCCAGGTGACCCCCTGGTACTGTTTTACCACCAGATACAAATGTACATGGTGCGGAGTTTTGTCGTTGTTGGAAAGTTATGACAACGTTCACGAGATAACATGCGCAGAGCAAAAAGGAGGTTTCAATGCTTTTCCTCAGTCGACTGCGATTTCAGCAATTCCCGTGGTATCTTAAAAATTAACCCTGCAAATAGGGGATATGCATAACATGTATCATCATCTGACTGATGTGTTCAGGAAGAGATAAGGGGTAAAGTGCAAGGGAGGCAATTAATATCATATAACTGGTTTGTAATTATTAAATACCATGGCCATAAATTGTTCATTAACATCCATTGACTCTGTCTACACTTTCCGCTGCCTCGGAAAAGCAGCCAGCACAATCAAGGGCCCCACGCACCCCGGACACCTAAGTATTGTTTCTTGCACGCTGTACACATAAAGCATACTGTTCATAGAGAGGGAAAGGAGAGAGTGCAGAATGTAGTGTTACAGTCATAGCAAGGGTGTAGAGAAAGATCAGCTCAATACATGGCAGGTCCACTCAAAAGTCTGATGGCAGCAGGGAAAAAAATGTTCTTGAGTCGGTTGGTACGTGTCCTCAGACTTTTGTATTTTTTTCCTGTTGGAAGAAGATGGAAGAGAGTATGTCCGGGGTGCATGGGGTCCTTGATTATGTTGGCTGCTCTTCCGAGGCAGCGGGAAGTGTAGACCATGTCAATGGATGGGAGACTGGTTTGCATGATGGACTGGGCTTCATTCACAACCCTTTGTAGTTTCTTGTGGTCTTGGTCAGAGCACGAGCCATACCAAGCTGTGATACGTCCAGAAAGGATGCTGTCTCCAATGCCTGACTTCATGCCTGCACATTCCTGACTTTGGCCGGTATTTTACTGGCCCGCCCGCCACGGGAATCGAAGCGGGCGAGGTGCGAAGCACGGGAAGGTCCGTTGAACTCAGGTGGGATTTTATGGTTTCAGGATGAGTGAGGCCATAGAATCCCATCCTAAGTGTCTCAATGTTAGTCTTCCTGAATGAGCCCTCTCCATTGTAGCCAGTCACAAGCCAGGATCTCCTGTGAATCAGTGCAGGTGGTTGATCTGTAACAAAGATGCTTTAAGAAGCCTGCAAACCTTTCTACTGTCTTCCCGGGAATCCCTTGCTGTGACTGAGTTGCAAGCAGAGGAGTTGCTTCGGGAGTCAGGCGTCAGTCATAAGAACAACATCCCGTCCACTGCAGATGTTTTCCATTGAAATCATACAGTATAGCAGCAACTGAAATGACATGGAAGCCTTGGAAGAAATATTTCACAGAAGGATGTGGGCCAATTCACAGCGAATCCCCCATAATTAACAGCCAAGTGTTCAGTCGCCTTTCTTTGATCTTGGCTTGGACTTAATGCATTGTGATTCTAGGAAGCTTGTAATAATTACTCATACAAATGTGACACAACTTCTGCAAACAATTGAAACTACTTCTCAATCAAAAAACAAACAAAGATTAGGAAGGTACTTGAGACGTTGAAATACCAAAACAATGGTACAATAAAGAAAACAATTAGGATGACCTTTGGCCCATGAGTCAATAGGTCTCAAAATCAATGTCATTATTAGTAAACAGGATGTTACACCATTTCCCATTGTGTGTTCCATATCGCGCAGAGAAAAAGGAAATAGTTTACAATTAGTGTTATCCATGGGAACTTTGTGCAGGAGACATCTTAATCGCTTATGTGATGTTCTGCAATTCGCCATCGCAATAGTTCATAAGTTCATAAGATATAGGAGCAGAATTAGACCATTCGGCCCATTGAGTCCGCTCCGCTATTCGATCATGGCTGATATGCTCCTCATCCCCATTTTCCTGCTTTCCCCCCATAACCCTTTAAACTAATTTGTCATGGGAGTGGGAAAAGGAGTTGTAGTCCAGAAGTCAGTGAGGGTGGTGAGGTATTGGGGAAGGTATCAGGGTCAAGGGTGGGTACCGGTAGACAGGAAGGTGGGTTGAAGTGTGTCTACTTCAATGCAAGGAGCATCCGGAACAAGGTAGATGAACTTGGGGGGTGGATTGGTACTTGGGACTACGATGTTGTGGCCATTACGGAGACGTGGGTAGAACAAGGACAGGAATGGTTGTTGGACGTTCCAGGGTATAGATGTTTCAGTAAGTGTAGGGAAGCTGGTAAAAGAAGTGGAGGAGTAGCATTGTTAGTCAAGGATAGTTTAACGGCTGCAGAAATGCACTTCGAGGGGGATCTGCACACTGAGGTAATATGGGCTGAGGTTAGAAATAGGAAAGGAGCGGTCACGTTGTTAGGAGTTTACTATAGGCCCCCAAATAGTAATAGAGATGTGGAGGAAGAAATTGCTAAGCAGGTTATGGATATGTGTGGGGGTCACAGGGTAGTTGTCATGGGGGACTTTAACTTTCCAAATATTGATTGGAACTTTTGTAGGTCGAATAGTTCGGATGGGGCAGTTTTTGTGCAGTGTGTGCAGGAGGGTTTCCTGACACAATATGTGGATAGGCCAACAAGAGGTGAGGCCACATTGGATTTGGTACTGGGAAATGAACCGGGCCAAGTGTTAGATTTGGTTGTGGGAGAGCACTTTGGAGGTAGTGACCACAATTCGGTGTCTTTTGTTATTGCAATGGAGAGGGATAGGGCTGTATGGCAGGGCAAGGTTTACAATTGGGGGAGAGGTAATTATGATGCGATTAGGCAAGAATTAGGGGGCATAAGTTGGGAACAGAAACTGTCAGGGAAAGGCACTAATGAAAAGTGGAACTTTTTCAAGGAACAAATACTGCGTGTCCTTGATAGGTATGTCCCTGTCAGGCAGGGAGGAAATGGCCGAGTGAGGGAACCATGGTTCACGAAAGAGGTGGAATGTCTTGTGAAAAGGAAGAGGGAAGCTTATATAGGGATGAGGAAACAAGGTTCAGATGGCTCGATTGAGGGTTACAAGTTAGCAAGGAACGAGCTGAAAAAGGGGCTTAGGAGAGCTAGGAGGGGACATGAGAAGTCCTTGGCGGGTCGGATCAAGGAAAACCCCAAGGCTTTTTACTCTTATGTGAGGAATAAAAGAATGACCAGGGTGAGGTTAGGGCCGGTCAAGGACAGTAGTGGGAACTTGTGTATGGAGTCAGTAGAGATAGGCGAGGTGATGAATGAATACTTTTCTTCAGTGTTCACCAAGGAGAGGGGCCATGTTTTTGAGGAAGAGAAGGTGTTACAGGCTAATAGGCTGGAGGAAATAGATGTTCGGAGGGAGGATGTCCTGGCAGTTTTGAATAAACTGAAGGTCGATAAGTCCCCTGGGCCAGTTGAAATATATCCTAGGATTCTTTGGGAGGCAAGGGATGAGATTGCAGCGTCTTTGGCTTTGATCTTTGGGTCCTCACTGTCCACGGGGATGGTGCCAGAGGACTGGAGAATGGCGAATGTGGTTCCTCTGTTTAAGAAAGGGAATAGAAATGCCCCTGGTAATTATAGACCGGTTAGTCTTACTTCGGTGGTTGGTAAATTGATGGAAAAGGTCCTGAGGGATGGGATTTACGACCATTTAGAAAGAGGCGGATTAATCCGGGATAGTCAGCACGGATTCGTGAAGGGCAAGTCGTGCCTCACAAATTTGATTGAATTTTTTGAGGAGGTAACTAAGTGTGCTGATGAAGGTAGGGCAGTTGTTGTCATATACATGGATTTTAGTAAGGCGTTTGATAAGGTCCCCCATGGTCGGCTTATGATGAAAGTGAGGAGGTGTGGGATAGAGGGAAAGTTGGCTGATTGGATAGGTAACTGGCTGTCTGATCGAAGACAGAGCGTGGTGGTGGATGGAAAATTTTCGGATTGGAGGCAGGTTGCTAGCGGAATGCCACAGGGATCGGTGCTTGGTCCTCTGCTCTTTGTGATTTTTATTAATGACTTAGAGGAGGGGGCTGAAGGGTGGATCAGTAAATTTGCTGATGACACCAAGATTGGTGGAGTAGTGGATGAGGTGGAGGGCTGTTGTAGGCTGCAAAGAGACATAGATAGGATGCAAAGCTGGGCTGAAAAATGGCAAATGGAGTTTAACCCTGATAAATGTGAGGTGATTCATTTTGGTAGGACTAATTTAAATGTGGATTACAGGGTCAAAGGTAGGGTTCTGAAGACTGTGGAGGAACAGAGAGATCTTGGGGTCCATATCCACAGATCTCTGAAGGTTGCCACTCAAGTGGATAGAGCTGTGAGAAGGCCTATAGTGTGTTAGCTTTTATTAACAGGGGGTTGGAGTTTAAGAGCCGTGGGGTTATGCTGCAACTGTACAGGACCTTGGTGAGACCACATTTGGAATATTGAGTGCAGTTCTGGTCACCTCACTATAAGAAGGATGTGGAAGCGCTGGAAAGAGTGCAGAGGAGATTTACCAGGATGCTGCCTGGTTTGGAGGGTAGGTCTTATGAGGAAAGGTTGAGGGAGCTAGGGCTGTTCTCTCTGGAGTGGAGGAGGCTGAGGGGAGACTTAATAGAGGTTTATAAAATGATGAAGGGGATAGATAGAGTGAACGTTCAAAGACTATTTCCTCGGGTGGATGGAGCTATTACAAGGCGTCATAACTATAGGGTTCGTGGTGGGAGATATAGGAAGGATATCAGAGGTAGGTTCTTTACGCAGAGAGTGGTTGGGGTGTGGAATGGACTGCCTGCAGTGAAAGTGGAGTCAGACACTTTAGGAACATTTAAGCGGTTATTGGATAGGCACATGGAGCACACCAGGATGATAGGGAGTGGGATAGCTTGATCTTGGTTTCAGATAAAGCTCGGCACAACATCGTGGGCCGAAGGGCCTGTTCTGTGCTGTACTGTTCTATGTTCTATGTTCTATAACCCTTCAACCCATTACCAATCAAAAATCTGTCTAACTCCTCCTTAAATTTACTCACTGTCCCAGCATCCTCCGCACTTTGGGGTAACGGATTCCACAGATTCACAACCCTTTGGGAGAAGTAGCTTCTCCTCAACCCTGTTTTAAATTTGCTACCCCTTATCCTAAGACAATGACCTCTGATCCTCACATCATGTTGAGTTTGTGGGAAATGGTTCTGGTGCCTGGAAGACTGCACCAAGAAGCGAATGCTGATTAAGTGCTTGACAACAGTTTCCACCAAGGAACAGCAGAAAGCTGAGAGCACAGCAGAAAATATCGGAGAGATTGATATGGGTCAATCAGCAACTGGAAAATAAAACAGAGGTTCCAGTTTTGACAAGGGCCTCAGCAAACAATGTCTTAGCTGCCCTTTTCCTTCTCCTCCATTACTGGTTCTAGCAATTAGTGCCAGTTGGAGCATTACCACTGTTATCAGAGGTAAGAGCGCGAGAGGTTACCTCACTCAAAAGTGGTCCCAAGGAAGGTTTGGCAAACCACTTAGCAAAGGATGATGGCTCATTGACTTGGGGAAGGAATTCAGCTCGCTGCTGTCTGTTTCACACCTGAGTAATGGATGTCCAAGAGATGAACACATGGAAGAAGGCTCAAGTCCCACATGAAGCTACAATGGCCAAGCAATTCATGGGCTTGAAACAGTGTTGACTCTGTTCACCCTTTCCAGGACCTATCTATGGGCTTCCTTGGCATTGAGGTTGACCAGTAATAAGTTTATTAGTGTGACAAGTAGGTTTACATTAACACTGCAATGAAGTTATTGTGAAAATCCCCTAGTCATCACACTCCGGCGCCTGTTCGGGTACACTGAGGGAGAATTTAGCATGGCCAATGCACCCAACCAGCACGTCTTTCAGATTGTGGGAGGAAACTGGAGCACCCAGAGGAAACTAACACAGACACGGGGAGAACGTGAAAACTCCATACAGACAGTGACCCAAGCCGGGATTCGAACCCGGGTCCCTGGCGCTGTGAGGCGGCAGTGCTAACCACTGTGAACATAAGAACATAAGAACATAAGAAATAGGAGCAGGAGTAGGCCATCTAGCCCCTCAAGCCTGCTCCGCCATTCAATAAGATCATGGCTGATCTGATAGTGGGTTCAGTTCCACTTACCCGCCCGCTCCCCATAACCTTTAATTCCCTTAATGGTTAAAAATCTATCCATCTGTGCCACCGTGCCCTGTAATGATCAGGTCCAGACTATCGTATTGTATCGGTCTTCCCACTTGGTACATGCGGCCAGCTACATTGGTTCAAAAGAGGTACAATGACAACTGTGGGTCAAGCCTCCAGGTTAGTTCAGACTGGCACTCGCTGACTCAATGCTTCTTTTGGGAATAAGCCAAATTTCTTCCCCACTGATTGCACCTGTTTAGCTGATGGTCCTACTGCTAGTCATGCCTTCAGTTGCCCATTGGCTCCGGGTTCTAGAAATCCCTCTCTTTATCCACCTCTCTACCTCATTTTCCCTCCTTTAAGACATTCCTCCATCAACACAACCTTTTGGCTCTTTTCCAGTCACAGTCCATGAACAACTATTGAACTGACAAGTATATCCTTGACGCAAAATCCCCAGTTACATTCACATGAGGAGCGGGAAAAGAGGGGAGCCATTCAGCGCCTTTCCGCTTGATCATAACACATCCCCTCACCGCAACCCCCCACCCCCTCCTCTCCACCTCACCCAGCCTTCCACCAACCTGGACCTTCTGCCAAAAAGCTCCCTTTCATCCAGCTCTCAGTTCTTTGTTTTATGATCTGGATACACTTCCAGCAATGTCCACCGCTCCTGTTGGCGCTGTTGGCAGCAGAGAGCTGCCAGCCGATCAGACGACTGGTTGCTTTCGGAGGTGAGACATCCTCCTCAGGTGAGGCCGGAAGAATCATAGAATCCTACAGTGCAATTTGGCCCATCCAGTCTGCACCAACCACAATCCCACCCAGGCGCTATCCCCATAACCCCATGCATCTAACCTAGCTAGTCCCCCTGACACTCAGGGGCAATTCATCATGGCCAATCCACCTAACCTGCACATCTTGGGACTGTGGGAGGGAACCGGAGAACCCGGAGGAAAACCACACAGACACAGGGAGAACATGCAAACTGCACGCAGACAGTCACCCGAGCCAGGAATCGAACGCAGGTCTGCTGGCGCTGTGAGGCAGCACCTCTAACCGCTGTGCTACCGTGCCGCCCCAAGGGCAGCCTCTAGCGCATTAATACTCTTCAGAGCAATAAATGGCGGCAGGACCACTGTCCCGAGCAAGGGGTGAGTTCTCAGCCAACTTTTTTGACAAATAATTAGATCAAGTGTTTATCAAAATGTACTTTCGCAGCCTAAACAATGTGAAATGCACGGTCAATTCTAGGTCAGTTGTGTGGAGTAGGATTATGGCTGAATAACTGTTTCTACTTACATGACTGCCAGTTTAAGTTCATCTATAATTCAATAACATCCATATGTTAGTAATGCAGATGAAGTTAATAACCAGTAGTTTTGCCAGTAAGGCTGGAGTCAAGGCTAGTATCAAGGGATGCAATAGAAAGCTCTCGCTGTATTTAGGAAGTGTTATCTGCTTGTTGGTTTATTTTAACTGTGAAATATTGCTCAGGTAGTCAAAACAATTGTGCAATGCTATCCTTAGAGATGCGTATAAGCCTTAGAGTGCAGCCTAGCTTGGTATAGAATCAGAGAATAGAATCCTTACAGTGCAGAAGGAGGCCATTTGGCCCATCGAGCCTGCACCGACAACTGTCCTACCCAGGCCCTATTCCCATAACACCATTTATTTACCCTGCTAATCCTCCTGACATTAAGGCTCAATTTAGCATGGCCAGTCTACCTAACCGGCACATCTTCGGACTGGGGGAGGAAACTGGAGCACCCAGAGGAGACCCACGTAGACACAGTGAGAAGGTGCAAACTCCACACAGGCAGTGACCCGAGGCTGGAATTGAACCTGGGTCCCTGGCGCTGTGAGGCATCAGTGCTAACCACCATGCCGCCCAAGGCGGTTTCATCTGCAAAGGTTTCCAAGTCGGATTTTCAAATGCCAAAAGGTTCCATCGTGGGCGGTTTGAAAATTACCATCCTGGAGTGTTTCTCAGGACCGTGATGCTTCCAGGAGAGTCTGAAATTTCCATAGAACTGGCACATGATGGGAAATGGGAACCAACTTTCCACCAATTAACAGCCCATCAAGGGGCCGGGGTGTTTTCGAAGGCAACTTTTAAATTTAATTTGGTCGAACCATCGGGTACGCATGGTGGCACAGTGGTTAGCACTGCTGCCTCACAGCGCCAGGGACCTGGATTCGATTCCCGGCGTATGTCACTGTGTGGAGTTTGCACGTTCTCTCCGTGTCTGCTTGGGTCTCCTCCAGCTGTTCCGGTTTCCTCCCAGAGTCCAAAGATGTGCGGGTTAGGCGCATTGGCCATGCTCAATTGCCCCTTGATGACCCGGGATGCATAGGTTAGAGGGATTAGTGGGGTAAATATGTGGGGTTATGGGGATGGGGCCTGGGTGGAATTGTTGTCAGTGCAGACTCAATGGGCCGAATTGTCGACTTCTGCAGTGTAGGGATTCTTTGATTCTATCTGCTGTCAGGTTCACTGTGGAGACAGAGCAAAGATGTCCATTTGATGGTCAAGGTTATGGAGCTTTCGAGTAATCTGCACTGGAAGGTGTGTGCATGAGCTTTGTTTGGCCTGGTCACCCTCATTCCTCAGAATTTACCCTGTTCTCTAAGCCAATGTAGTGGCAGGCTCCAACATAGCTGCCACAAGCCTTTTTTGCTGGAGTCAGACAGACAGACAGCTCCTACCTCCTGGAGCTGATGGCCACCTCTAATAGGATGCCGAGCTTACCTGCTCTCCAATTGGGGCATTTGCATGCAAAAATAACATTGCAATGCATTTGAGGTGCAGAGTCAAGACCCGGAATTCATCTGGATGTCGGTTTCCTGAACCCTAGTTAAACAAAATCCAGACCATGGTGTCTTTCCCTTATGATGGAGAAGTTAAGAGGAATCTTGTTCCACAGAAACATTAGGGCAACTTTCCTTATTCTGACAACTCTGCCTGTCAACTTCTGACGGGGCTAACATGACCTGCATTGCTCACGTAATAATACCTTGGGATACCTGTCGCTCCAAGAAAAGTTCATCTTTAATTTTCATCAAATTGAGGATCACTACCAGAGGGCTGATATACATTTAAATCGAGTATATGACACATGTTAAGGTGAAGAAGGCATTATTGGTCATAGATACCTTGGTTGTTTTGGTGAGTTTATTCATTTCATTCATTCACCGGGCAGCACGGTGGCACAATGGTTGGCACTGCTGCCTTACAGCGCCAGGAATCCGGGCTTGATTCCCGGCTTGGGTCACTGTCTGTGTGGAGTTTGCACATTCTTCCCGTGTCTGCGTGGGTTTCCTCCAGGTGCTCCAGTTTCCTCCCACAGTCCAAAGGTGTGCGGGTCTGGTTGATTGGCCCACTTAGTGGGGGGACTAGTAGCAGGATAAATATGTGGAGCTATGGGGCTGGGTGGATTGTGGTCGGTGCAGACTCAATGGGTCAAATGGCCTCTTTCTGTACTGCAGGGATTCTATGGATTTTATTCCTACATGAGATGGAATTGCCTGTTATAACTGATGGGTGCTGTTGGATCCTCCTGTATCAATTTCACTTCAGCTTCTCACTTCTTCTGCTCTGATTCCAGTTATTTCTGCTTGAATTCAGTCAAGAGGACATTGACAAAGTCATAGGCTCGTCCTTTTAAACATTGATGCCAATCTCAGGCAAACCTCTATTTCCCTTTGCCTTCCTCACTAACTGTAACCTCAGGTTTGTGGAAGTTAGCCACATCAATGAGTCCTTTCCTCAGGCACACATTCTATAATTGATGTGATTGCTCTCCTTTTAGAAGCCTTCAGTTGTCCCCTCCATACTCTCGACCTGCTGCCCATCTCGAGCCTCTGTCTCCTAAGTGACTGCCACCATGGTATATTAACCCTCCTCAGCTTCACATGGCTGGCATATCAATGTCTCTCAAATTCTGGTCTATTCTCGTCTATCCCTGCTTTTCCCTCCCTCCCTCTGCCGTTCATGACAGATCTCCTTCCACACCTGCAAACCTCCTCTGACCCACAACCTTGAAGTTTGTTCTGAGGTTAAGTTCCAGTAGAAACATTGGCAGCGGCTCAGATTGTTGTTAACTTAGAGTGAGCATGGAGCCAATTCCCACTATCAAAACCTAAGCACCTAAGATAGACTAACACTTTGGCGCTGCACTGAACAAAGAACAAAGAAAAGTATAGCACAGGAATAGGCCCTTTGGCCCTCCAAGCCTGTGCCGATCATGATGCCTGCCTAAACTAAAACCATATGCACTTATAGAGTCCGTATCCTTCCATTCCCATCCTATTCATGTATTTGTCTGGTTACCCCTTAAATGCTGTTATCGTACCTGCTCCCACCACCTCTCCGGGCAGCGCGTTCCAGACATTCACCACCCTCTGTGTAAAAAACTTGCCTCATACATCTCCTCTAAACCTTTCCCCACACAACTTAAACCTATGTCCCCCAATATTTGACTTTTCTACCCTAGGAAAGAGCATCTCACTATCCACTCTGTTCATGCCACTCATAATCTTGTGAACCTCTATTAGGTCACCCCTCAACCTCCTTCCTTCCAGTGAGAACAAACCGAGTTTATCCTACCTCTCCTCATAGCTAATACCCTCCAGACTAGGCAACATCCTGTTGGAGATGCTGCCTCTCAAACATGTTCAACCACTGTCTAACCTTTCAGATGGATGTGAAAGATTCCTTCTTCCAAGTGACTTGGGCAATTTTTCTCCCTCAACCAACATCACTAAAACAGACCAATATTACTATTACGGTCTGTATTACTTTGCTGTCTATGGGACCTGACTGTGCACAAATTGAGTGCGCCATTGGCTGCATTACAACAGTCACTGCAGGTCAAAGAGATTTCATTGGCTATTAAACACTTTGGGATGACCTAAGATGCAAATTCATGGAATCATGGAAAGCCTACAGTGCAGAAGGAGGCTAGTCAGCCCATCGTATCTGCACCGACTCTCTGACAGAATACCTTACCCAGGCCCTATCCCCATAACTCCACATAATTACCCCACTAATCCCCCTGACGTACATATCTTTGGACACTAAGGGGCAATTTACCATGGCCAATCCACCTAACCCACACATCTTTTCATATAAATGCAAGTTTATTTTTAGCTATTGCAGTTATTGCTGATTTTTTGCCTCCAACAATATTATTGTATCCTTATAATTTGGTTGGGGGGAGGGGAGGGGGCCGGGGGGAATATCTCTTGATGCTACTCCTCTGTTTCTGAACTCTTTCTCTCTTTTATTCACATTAATCCTTTTGATTCTGTATGAATTTTATGCGTTTCCTTCCATTTCTCCTTACAGTTTTGACATTGTTTCTAGTTTCTTGCAGTTAAGTCCTCACTCTGCCTTCAGGCTACTTCCTAACACTTGGGCGGAAAGATTTACTCTTAAATCAGTGGGAGTGGAACTCATTCTCAGCATGATTCTAAAAGCTATATGAAAAGAAACAAATTGCTTCCAAAAATCTGCATCTGGTTAAAACATTAGACGACTGTGTAGCTTTCCCTTCCAGTCATTCATTTTTTATTTACGTTACTTCGCCATTGGTTCCACCTCTTTAATTGTAAAAATCTTTCCACATGTCTTTGTTCCGTTTCTATCCACTTAATGTTACCATTGTTGCTAACAACAGGGCAACACAGTGGTTAGCACTGCTGCCTCACAGCACCAGGGACACGTGTTCGATTCCCGGCTTGGGTCACTGTCTGTGTGGAGTCTGCACGTGCTCCCCGCGCCTGCGTGGGTTTTCTCCGGGTGCTCCGGTTTCCTCGCACAGTCCAAAGAAGTGTGGGTTAGATTGAGTGGCCATGATAAATTGCCCCTTAATGTCAGGGGGATTAGGACGGTAGTGCCAGAGTGTCAACCTATCTTATGTGGGGTTATGGGGATAGGACAGAATCTGGTGGGATTGTTGTCGGTGCAGGCTGAATGGGCCAAATGGCCTCCTGCACTGTAGGGATTCTATGATTCTGCCTGACAAATTTATTGAAGGAAAAACAAACAAAAACAAACAGAAATGCAACAGTTAGCATTTGTAATGAGAAATTACTGCTTAATATTTTGGATATAAAACCATTCCTCAGAGGTAAAAACAGAAAATGTTGGAAAATCTCAGCGGGTCAGGCTGGAATGTGCTGCCAGAGGAAGTGGTAGAAGCAGATACGACATCAACATTTAAGAGCCATCTTGACAGCTAGATGGAATAGAGGGATACTGACCACAGAGTGGCAAAAGGTCTTTAACGAAGAAAGATGTCATGTGTCAGCACAGGCTTGGTGGGCTGAAGGGCCTGTTCCTGTGCTGTACTGTTCTTTGTCCAAATTACCACCCAATATTAGATGTTCCGATCAGCAAATTTAATTGAGGACTCTGAGGGGCAAATTTCTTCTGTATGTTGGGTGTAGCCAATAATTGCCATTGGTTCTCAGGAGGAATGACTGAGAGCTGTTTATTTTGGAAATGCAGTGACGGAAAGACAGTTGGTATATTGGATAGCTGAGATCAATGTACAGATTGGTGGCCTCTTCACCGGAACCTATTTTATAATCTTCTGACCACCGGAGGCACAGAGGTGTCACTTGTGGCTCAGTTAGTGGCATTTCTGTTTCGAAGAGCGGCATTTTTCAGTCCCGCCGAAGTCAATAGGCTTTCGAACGGCTCGCCGCGTTTTCCGGTCCTGCGGTGGGGTGGTAAGATCCCGCCCAAATTCACAAAGTTTCAAACCCCACTCCAAAGAGTTGAGGCCATCAGCTAGGATGACACTCCATTGCAATGCTGAGGGAGTGCTACACTGTCAGGACTGTCGCCTTTCAGCTGAAATGCTCAACTGAGACCGCTTTTGCCCTGTCAGGAAGATATACAAGATGCCCTTAATTGGGCCATATCAATGGACAGCTGATTTTTTTCATAGTGACCTGGCTGCCAGTTATTCTTCACCAACATTAATAAACACATTTACCTCTAATTTTTAAAATTTTTTAAATTAATTATTAGGATGTAGGTGTTGCTGACAAGACTAGTATTTGTACCCATTCCGAATTGCCCTTGAGAAAGAATTGATTAGCTGTCTTCTTTAACCACTACAGTCCAATATTGTAGGTACACTCACAGTGCGGTTAACATTTAAAGTTTATTTATCAGTGTCACAAATAGGCTTACATTAACACTTCAATGAAGTTACTGTGACGATCTCCTCATCGCCACACTCCGGCGCCTGTTTGGGTACACTGTGGGAGAATTTAGCATGGGCCAATGCACCTAAACAGCACATCTTTCGGACTATGGGAGGAAACCAGAGCACCTCGAGGAAACCCACTCAGACATGGGGAGAACGTGCAGACTCCGCACAGACAGTGACCCAGGCTGGGAATCGAACCCAGGTCCCTGGCGCTGTGGGGCAGCAGTGCCAACCGCTGTCAAGGGAGTTCACAGGATTTTGACACAGCAACAGTGAAATGGAGTAACAACATCTTTTAAAGTCAGGGCTGTGTCTGAAACGGGACTTGCAAGTGTTAAGTGTTCACTTGTGTCTGTTGTCCTTGTCCTTCTAGGTGGTAGAGGTTATGAGTATGGAAGATGTTGTTGAAGAAGCCTTGGTGATTTGCTCTAGTGCATCTTGTAGATAGTTCACATTGCTGCCCCTGTGCACCAGCCAGGAGAAATAAATGTTTGAGGTAATGGATGACATGCTAATCAAGTGGACAACTTCTTGATTGGATGGTGTCAAGCTTCTCGAGTGTTATTGGAGCTGCACTCATCCAGACAAGTGGAGAGTATTTCATCACACTCCTGACTTATGGGATTCAGGAGCTGAGTTGCTGTCTGGAGATTACCCTGCCTTTGATCTGCTCATGCAACCATAGTGTTTATGTGACTTGTCAGGTAATCCTCTAGTCAATGGTAACCCTCCCCACTCAGCAATATTGATAATGGGGAATGCAATTGTAATGCTGTTGAATGTTGAGGGGAAACGTTTAGATTCTCTCTTGTCAGAGGTCGTCATCATCTGACCCATGGGTGTTGCGGATGTAACTCGCCTCATGTCAGCCCGAGCTTGAAGGATTTCCGTGTCTTGCTGCATCCAAACATGGACTACTGCAGTATTTGAGGAATTGTAAATGGTTCTGAACATTGTGCAGTCATCAGCGAACATCCGGAGATGGAGGGAGGTCACTGATGAAGCAATTGAAGATGGTTGGGCCTAGAACACAACTCTGAGGAGCTTCTGCAGCTGATGTCCCAGGACTGAGATGATTAGCCTCCAACAACCGCAGCCGCTTTTCTCTGTCCTCAGCTTGACTCCATAGCTTAACAAAGGTGATGGTGAACTCTATGGAACTGCAAAAGGAAAACAAAACAGAGGAGCTGGTGACTCTTTAATACATACAGATGTTGCACAGGAAAATAAGGCTTCTATCTCCTTTATATTAGTTGTTTTAGTTTGTTGTATTTTGTTCTTGTATATCAAAGATATGGAATCATAGAATTCTTACAGCGCAGAAGGAGGCCATTCAGCCTATTGAGTCTGCACTGACTCTCTGATAGAGTATCTTACCCAGGCCTTCACCCCATCCTATCCCACTAACCACACACATTTCCCAATGCTAATCCATCTAACCGACACATCTTGGGGCACTGAGGGATAATTTAGCACGGCCAATCCACCTAATCTGCACGTCCTTGCAGTGTGGGAGAAAACCGGAGCACCCGGAGGAAACCCACCCTGACACGGGGAGAACATAGAAACCACAGAATCCCTACAGTGCAGAAGGAGGCCATTCAGTCCATCAAGTCTGCAACAGCAACAATCCCACCCAGACCCTATCCCCGTAACCCCACATATTTAGCCCGCGAATCCCTCTAACCTGCACAGCCTGGAACATTAAGGGGTAATTTAGCATGGCCAACGCACCAAACCCACATACCTTTGGACAGTGGGAGGAAACCGAAGCACCCGGGGGAAACCCACACAGACACGGGGAGAATGTGCAAACTCCACACAGGCAGTGACCCGAGCCGGGAATCAAACCCAGGTCCCTGGAGCTGTGAGGAAGCAGTGCTATCCACTGTGCCACCATGCCGCCCCTAGTTAGAAACTAACTGAGCTATTAGGAACAATAATCCAATGGAAGACCAGTCTCTGAGGGAAGAGAGAAAGAAAGATTTGGCCATTGGCAAAACTGCATGCACATCCCCACCCTCCAGTATGTGTTGCTTGACTTAATTGTGACAGCATAGAATCCTGCAGTGACTCTCTGAAAAATATCTGTCCCGCACTATCCCCATAAAGCCACACCCTTCCCATCCATTTAACCTATACATCTTGGGACACTAAGGGGCAATTTGACATGGCCAATCCACCTAACCTGCACATCTTTGGAGCGCAGGAGGAAACCAGAGCACCCGAAGGAAACCCATGCAGACACGGGGAAAGCATGCAGACTCCACACAGTCACCCAAGGCTGGAATTGAACCCGAGTAACATTGGGAATTAAAATGCACAGGGTCAGATAGAGCCAGATTGAAACAGGCGTCATTGAGAACTTTCGACTGGGTTCTCAGTATTTAGTTTCAAAATTGGGATTCAAAACCAGTGCACGCTTTGAAAACTGTCCAATATTCCTCATTCCAAAATGGCTCAAAGGAAAGAAAAAAAACTTTGATTTAAGTTTGGCAGCCATACTCTTGAAGTGTACTTCATATCACATCAAGTTCTACAGAGTGGTTTGAGCCAGGGTTAGAGAGCTTGAAGGAACAAGTGCATTTTCTCATTCCTGGCATTGGAACAATGATATTCAGATCAAAAAGGAAAATTCCACTCGTAATCGCCAAGGCAAATTTCTCAAAAACAAATCAACGGCTGACCAGGAATGGGAAAGTTGTTAAGAGTGTGAATCAAATGAATTAGAAAAAGCCCCCCTTTGGTGGGCCGGAACGGTTGGTAAATCTGGCAGGTTTGGTATAGGGGTTGGCACAGTGGCACAGTGGATAGCACAGTTGCCTCACAGCGCCAGGGACCCAGGTTTGATTCCTGGTTTGGGTCACTGTCTGTATGGAGTTTGCAAGTTCTCCCCGTGTCTGCATGGGTTTCCTCCGGGTGCTCCGGTTTCCTCCCACAGTCTGAAAGACGTGCTGGTTAGGTGCATTGGCCATGCTAAATTCTCCCTCAGTGTTACCCCAAACAGGCGCCAGAGTGTGGCAGCTAGGGGATTTTCACAGTAACTTCATTGCAATGTTAATGTAAGCCTACTTGTCACACTGATGAATAAACTTAGCAGCTTGCTCCTAGATGTTCTCATTTCCAGAGGCCGGCGAGTTATCTTAATTTACCCTCAGCAAAGAGGGTTTGTTCAATGTTCCTTTGCAAAGAACAGTTTTGAGAGACTACCACCCCAATCAATGTCACCATCGAGTACAATCCTGACCTCCACTGACAGCCTATTGAATGCACTGCCAACAGTGATCGCTGAATAGACACGGTAAAGAATGACTTGCATTCATTTAGTCCCTTTCCCGACTTCAGAATATCCCACAGCATGACAGGCAATAAGGTCTGAGAATGCTGGAAAAAATTCAAGTCTGGCAGCACCTGTAAAGAGTGAAAGCAGAGTTAACGTTTCAAGTCCTTTTGGCTCTTCACCAGAGCTAAAGGGAGGGAGAATGTATCACAGCTGTGAGAGATTGCAACAAAATGTGGCAACTTTAAGAATAAAAGACAGATTGGGGTGGGAGGGTTGGCTGGAGGGCGGTGGTTGCATTGAGGCTAACACACGTATGGAATATTTTAGTCAAAGGGTTTAAGGCATAGAATCATACAGTGCAGGAGAGGTCCTTCGGTCCATCAGATCCACACTGACATATCAGGAACACCTGAACTCCCACCTAGTTCCTTCAGCCAGCACTTGGTCCATAGCTCTGAATGTTATGATGTGCCAAGTGCTCATCCAGATACTTTTTAAAGAATGTGAGACAACCCACCTCTACCACCCTCCCAGGCAGCACATTCCAGGTGTAGGAGAAAGGTTTAAAGTTTATTTATTAGTATCTCAATAGGCTTGCTGCAATGAAGTTACTGTGAAAATCCCCTAGTCGCCACACTCCAGCACCTGTTTGAGTACACTGATGGAGAATTTAGCATGGCCAATGCACCTAACCAGCACGTCTTTCAGACTGTGGGAGGAAACCAGAGTGCCCGGAGGAAACCCCCACAGACGAGGGGGGAATGTGCAGATTCCGCACAGACGGTGACTCAAGCCGGGAATCGAACCCGGGTCCCTGGCGCTGTGAGGCAGCAGTGCTAACCGCTGTGCCACCGTGCCGTCCCTGCAGGTGCAGAGAAAGGTCACAATCTAAAGCTGCCGAATTCAACATTGTGTCCCGAGGGCTGCAACGTGCCCAACTAGAAGATGAGATGAGATGCTGTTCCTCCAGCTTGGGCTGGGCTTCACTGGAATATTGCAGCAGGCCAAGGACGGATGTATGGGTGTGAGAGCAAGGTGCTGGGTTAAAATGGCAAGGTTGGGGGTAATCCATATGGATGGAGTGACGGTGTTCTGCAAAGCGGTCACCCAGGCTCTGATTAGTCTCCCCAGTGTGGAGTCTGCACATTCTCCCCGTGTCAGCGTGGGTTTCCTCCGGGTGCTCCGGTTTCCTCCCACAGTCCAAAGATGTGCAGGTTGGGTGGATTGGCCATGATAAATTGCCCCTTGGTATCCAAAGATATGTAGGTTAGGTGGATTGTTGCGCCGACCAGTGAAACCAATACAAAGCCCATCTAACCTACACTATTCCAATATCATCCATATGTTTATCCAATGACCATTTAAATGCCCTTAATGTTGGCGAGTCCACTACTGCTGCAGGCAGGACATTCCACGCCCTTACTATTCTCTGAGTGAAGAACCTACCTCTGACATCTGTCCTATATCTATCTCCCCTCAATTTAAAGCTCTGTCCCCTTGTGCTAGCTATCACCATCCGAGGAAAAAGGCTCTCACTGTCCACCCTATCTAATCCTCTGATCATCTTGTATGCCTCTATTAAGTCACCTCTTAACCTTCTCTCTAACGAAAACAACCTCATGTCCCTCAGCCTTTCCTCATGCGCGGGACTATGGGATAGGAGGGAGGGATGGGCCTGGGTGGGAAGCTCTTTCGGAGATTCGGTGCAGACTCGTTGGGCCAAATGGCCTCCTTCTGCACTGTAGGGATTCTATGGCTGGAGTTCTCCCATCCCGCCCGCCACTGGAATTCTAGCCGGCCGGTGAGGGGGGGAACATGTAAAGATCCATTGAAGTTGGACGGAAATCTCCGGTTTTGTGGCTGGGGAATCTTGCCCTATGAAAATGTGAAGGAGATCGCATAAGGCAATACAGCGTTTATTCCAAATGGTGTCAAGCTTCATGATTTTCTACTGGGCCTGACCCATGCAAATGAATATTCCTTCACACTTCTGACTTGAGCCTTATGCTTCGTGGAGCGGGGTCAAGAGGTGGGTGAGTAATCACAAACCAAACAGCAAGTGCCCTGCTCTATAGCATCAATCTAGCTTTCCACTCAGTCCGTTCAGAGAGGGGCAGAGGAGTTCTCTTCAACACTGCTGCCAATTTTCAGCCTCCAATCAAGGTCACTAAAGCAGATTGTCATAGAGTCCATAAAGTCCTACAGTGCAGAAGGAGGCCATTCGGCCTATCGAGTCTGCACCGACCACAATCCCACCCAGGCGCTATCCCTATAACCCCATGCATTTACCATAGCTAGCCACTCTGACACTCAGGGGCAATTTAGCATGGCCAATCCACCTAACCCGCACATTTTTTTTTGGATGTGGGAGGAAACCGGAGCACCCGGAGGAAACCCATGCAGACACAGGGAGAACGTGCAAACTCCGCACAGACAGTGACCCAAGCCGGGAATCGAACCTAGGTCCCTGGTGCTGTGAGGCAGCAGTGCTAACCATTGTGCCACCGTGGTTAGCACCGTGGTTAGAATTATTTGATTGCTATCATGGTGCTGTTTGCGGGAGCTTGCTGTGCACCCAGCGGCTGCCATTTTCTTACCTACCGGATGTGCCCACAACGTCAGAAGCATTTCAATGGCTGTAAACCGCTTTGGACCGTTCTGATGTTGTGAAAGGCACCGTACAAACGGAGGCCCTTCTTTTCTTTCTTGCAATCAGTTCACCCCCAGTAAAGGAAGTAGAGTCCAATGTGGACATATTTACTGTAGCAGTTTATGAGCGTCTCATTCTGTTGGCAGGGAGCAGTGTTTAGAATGGAGTATTTGTTAGGATTTTTGCAAAGAGCAGAATGTAGGTGGTCCTCAAATTGCACTCCCCAACGGCCGCAGTGAATTATGAACCATGCAGGGCTCCATGATTCAATATATTCCCCCTAACACCCCCCAGCCCCAGACATTTGTTTACAAGGCAAAGCACCATCCAGAAAGATAATTACTATTAGAATGGATTGATTTTTTTTTAAATGGATGTGTTTCGAAGAGGGAATTATCCTGCTCCTCGCCTAACAATATTGACTTTTTAGGCATTACCTATGTTTTATTCAGCAGCCTTTCTGGAATTAAGAATTACAATACATGGAATGACATTGTTAACATGCTATTTTTGCACTAATGAAGTTGTTACACGGAAACTATGACAATTCTTCCCTCTTGGAACATATAGGAACATAGGAACAGGAGTAGGCCATTCAGCCCCTCGAGCCCATTCCACCTTTCAATAAGATTATGGCTGATCTGTGGCCTAACTCCATGTACCTGCCCTATATCCCTTGATATTCCTGCCCCATAAAAATCTGTGTATCTCAGACTTAAACCTAACAATTGAACCAGCATCCACCGCCTTTTGAGGAAGAGAGTTCTATCACCCTTGCCTCCCCAAAGCTACACCCACAATGTTCCGACTCAGCCCAGAACAACTCGCATTTAGCTAGCACCTTTAACGTGGTGAAACATCCCAAGGCGCTTCAACACAATTATAAATGGACAAACAATTGACCTTCAGCCAAAGACGGAGGCATTCAGACAAGTGATCTAATGTTTGGTGAAGGAGGTAAGATTTAAGCAGCAGCTTAAAGGAAGAGAGAAGTAAAGAGAATTTAGGTCTAGGCAACTTCAGGCATAGTCACGGTGCTGGGAAGAAGGAAGTGAAGGATTCACAGACATGCAGGAAGGTCGAAAGCTCGGAAGGTTGTGAACTGGAGGAGTACGATCAGTTGTGTGAAAGTGTCGATGTTAGTTTAGCGAATATTGCCCTGAGTCAGAAAATAATCGGAACACCAATCTGCCAGTTTTTGACTATCACTGAAAAATATCAGCAACTCTGCCACCTTGGTTGAGATTAGATAGAGGATAATGATGAATTGGCAGGAATTGCAAGAAGGTATTTCATTAAGGGTCAAAATGACATCTCCATGCATATGATAATATCACAATGTACACTAGCAAAGCTGAGATGGTCAGGGCTTGCTCTCGTAAAAGCATGTCTAACATGCCTGTTTACATATACCAGGTATATTCAACATTTTAGCCCTTACAACAGCAGGTCCTCTTGATGGGAGTATCAATAACGACATTGCCACTCTAATGTCAGGATTCTACCAGGCCAGCACGGTGGCACAGTGATTTGATTGTTATCATGCTGCTCTTTGCGGGAGCTTGCTGTGCATCTAGCGGCTGCCATTTTCCTACCTACCGGATGTGCCCGCAACGTCAGAAGCATTTCAATGGCTGTAAACCGCTTTGGACCGTTCTGACTTTGTGAAAGGCACCGTATAAACGGAGGCCTCACAGCGCCAGAGACCTGGGTTTAATCCCCGGCTTGGGTCGCTGTCTGTGTGGAGTTTGCACGATCTTCCCGTGTCTGCGTGCGTTTCCTCCGGGTGCTCCGGTTTCCTCCCACGGTCCGAAAGACGTGCCAGTTAGGTGCATTTACCCGAACAGGCACCGGAGCGTGGTGACTAGGGGAATTTCACAGTAATTTCATTGCAGTGTTAACGTAAGCCTTACTTGTGACTAATAAATAAACTTCACTTTACTTTAAATTCTCCTTCAGTGGACCCAAATAGGCGTCAGAATGTGGCGAACAGGGGATTTTCACAGGAACTCCATCGCAGCGTTAATGTAAGCCTACTTGTCACATTGATCAATAAATTTTAAACTTCTCTGATCCCACTCACCCCACCACCGTTGCCAGTGAGAACAGAGAATTTGGCGCTCAGCCAAAACTTCATTCACTGCAGCGGGGCCGGCGAGGTTGGGGAATTCCAGCTTAATTCTCCAATCGGTACTCCTTTTGTGCGCAGCTCCCTATGAGGAAGGCAGAGGGTCCGTGAATCAATCTTACGGCTGGACTTTTACCGCCTCACTCGCCCCAGAATCGGGACGGGCGACGCTCGCAGAGCAGCATTCTCCATTGGCCTCAGGCGGGATCTTACGAGCCTCGGGTGGGCGAGGCGGTAAAATTCCAGCATTTGTTGTAGAGCACTTGATGGACTAAAATGGTTATTTGGACAATAAATAAATACAGGCAAAGAAAACTTTAATGCCTCTGCGTATTATACAGCAAATATTTTTAAAGGTGAGGTAATAGTGACCAATGCCAGCTGGCAAAGAGTTGATGGGATCATTTTGTACATTGCTTTCCTATCTTATCCATTTTTATGTCCCAGTGGATATAGTTCACATAACTTAAACTGTTAGTGTCGGACATTATATTAACAAGCCTCAATCAGGATGTGAGAAGGTGTTTTTATTTCCTTTCCCTGCACATAACTGTGGTGAGTCTGGCACGGTTTTGAAATGGGAAAACAATCAAAAATATAAAGGAGAAACCTGTAGAGAACCATAGAAAACCATAGAACCACAGAAAATTACAGCTCAGAAATAGGCCTTTTGGCCCTTCTTGTCTGTGCCGAACCATTTTATGCCTAGTCCCACTGACCTGCACTTGGACCATATCCCTCCACACCCCTCTCATCCATGAACCCGTCCAAGTTTTTCTGAAATGTTAAAAGTGACCCCGCATTTACCACTTTATCCGGCAGCTCATTCCACACTCCCACCACTCTCTGCGTGAAGAAGCCCCCCCCCTAATATTCCCTTTAAACTTTTCTCCTTTCACCCTTAACCCATGCCCTCTGGTTTTTTTCTCCCCTAGCCTCAGCGGAAAAAGCCTGCTTGCATTCACTCTATCTATACCCATCAAAATCTTATACACCTCTATCAAATCTCCCCTCAATTTTCTACGCTCCAGGGAATAAAGTCCCAACCTATTCAATCTCTCTCTGTAACTCAGCTTCTCAAGTCCCGGCAACATCCTTGTGAACCTTCTCTGCACTCTTTCAACCTTATTTACATCTTTCCTGTAACTAGGTGAACCTTCTCTGCACTCTTTATGACCCTCTCCACCTGTGACGTCACTTTTAGGGAATTCTGTACCTGTATTCCCAGATCCCTCTGTTCAACTGCACTCTTCAGAGTCCTACCATTTACCCTGTACGTTCTACTTTGGTTTGTCCTTCCAATGTGCAATATCTCACACTTGTCTGCGTTAAATTCCATTTGCCATTTTTCAGCCCATTTTTCTAGTTGGTCCAAATCCCTCTGCAAGCTTTGAAAACCTTCCTCACTGTCCACTACACCTCCAATCTTTGTATCATCAGCAAACTTGCTGATCCAATTTACCACATTATCATCCAGATCATTGATATAGATGACAAACAACAATGGACCCAACACCGATCCCTGCGGCACACCACTAGTCACAGGCCTCCACTCAGAGAAGCAATCCTCCACAACCACTCTCTGGCTTCTTCCATTGAGCCAGTGTCTAATCCAATTTACTACCTCCCCATGTATACCTAGCGACTGAACCTTCCTAACTAACCTCCCATGAGGGACCTTGTCAAAGGCCTTGCTGAAATCCAGGTAGACAACATCCACCGCCTCCCCTTCATCCACTTTCCTGGTAACCTCCTCGAAAAACTCTAATGGATTGGTCTAACATGACCTACCATGCACAAAGCCATGTTGACTCTCCCTAATAAGTCCCTGTCTATCCAAATATTTGTAGATCCTATCCCTTATCACACCTTCCAATAACTTGCCCACCACCGACGTCAAACCTACTGGCCTATAATTTCCCAGATATCTTTTGGAACCTTTTGTAAACAACAGAACAACATGAGCCACCCTCCAATCATCCAGCACCCCCCCGTGAATACTGACATTTTAAATATGTCTGCCAGGGCCCCTGCAAGTTCAACACTAGCTTCCCTCAAGGTCCGTGGGAATACCCTGTCTGGTCCTGGGGATTTATCCACTCTGATTTGCCTCAAGACAGCGAGCACCTCCTCCCCTTTAATCTGTAAAGGTTCCTTGACCTCCCTACCTGTTTGCCCTATTTCCGTAGACTCCATGCCCATTTCCTCAGTAAATACGGATGCAAAAAAAACATTTAGTATCTCCCCCATCTCTTTTGGTTCCATACACAGTCTACCACTCTGGTCTTCAAGAGGACCAATTTCATCCCTCACTATCCTTTTGCTCCTAACATACCTATAGAAGCTCTTTGGATTTTCCTTCACTCTGTCTGCCAAAGCAAACTCATGTCTTCTTTTAGCCCTCCTGATTTCCCTCTTAAGTAGCTTCTTGCACTTTTTATACTCCTCGAGCATCTGATCTGTTCCTTGCTGCCTGTACATTTCATACAACTCTCTCTTCCTCTTAACCAGTGTTGCAGTCTCCCTCGAGAACCAAGGTTCCTTATTCCTATTTACTTTGCTGAGAACTGAGGAAGGTAGTTGAAATCTGAGTGACTGAAGGCCATGTTCACATCAGAGGGACTTTATGAATTAGGAATGGGAGTAGGCCGTTCGGCCCCTCGAGTCTGCGCCTCTATGCCGCTTGTTGAGGCTAGAATTTGGTTTGTGCTGAAGTTCAGCAGAACAGATTGGCTTTGATTGGCTTTGAGTCTATTATAATCATTGATAGAATTAAATATGTTTTCTTATTCATTTGTGGCACATGAGCATCACTGGCTAGGCCAGCATTTATTGTCCATCCCTAGCTGCCTCAGGGCTGTTGAGAGTCAACCACATTGCTGTGGCTCTGGAGTCACATGTCGGCCAGGCCAGGTAAGAACAGTAGATTTCCTTCTCGAAAGGACATTAGTGAACCAGATGGGTTTTTCTGACAATCGACAATGATTTCAGGGTCAGCAGTAAATTCTTAACTGCAGATTTTTTTAAATTGAATTCAAATTCCACCATCTGCCGTGGTGGGATTTGAGCCCGGGTCCCCAGCAAATTAGATGAGTTTCTGGATTAATAGTCTAGCAATAATACCACTAGGCCATCGCCTCCCCATTTGCCTCGACATGGTGCCTTCCTACAATCAATGAATTATTTCTGAAGTGTGTTCACCTTTTGTAACTTATAGAACATAGAACATAGAACAGTACAGCACAGAACAGGCCCTTCGGCCCACGATGTTGTGCCGACCTTCATCTGAAACCAAGATCAAGCTATCCCACTCCCTACCATCCTGGTGTGCTCCATGTGCCTATCCAATAACCGCTTAAATGTTCCTAAAGTCATCATTCTTGATATGACATTTTGTTCGATCTCAGCCATGTTCCTCCTCTCTGTTCTCCCAAAGGGGTATGGATTGACAAGCACCTTCAGGTTATTTCATATACTCATAGAATCCCTACAGTGCAGAAGGAGGCCATTTGGCCCAACGAGTCTGCACCGGTCACAATCCCACCCAGAACCTATCCCTATAACCACATGCATTTACCCTAGCTAGCCTCCCTGACACTAAGGGGCAATTTAGCATGACCAATCCACCTAACTGGCACATCTTTGGACTGTGGGACGAAACCAGAGCACCCGGAGGAAACCCACGCAGACACAGGGAGAATATGCAAACTCCACACAGACAGTGACCCAAGCCGGGAGTCGAACCTGGGTCCCTGACGCTGTGAAGCAGCAGTGCTAACCACTGTGCCACCCCATTTCATCCATTGTTTCTCTGAATGTCAGTTTCTCTTTGCCACATTGTAACTGAACCCACTGCCAACCGTCACTCGACATGCAAGTGCGAGCAAGCTGGAAAGCAATCAGGAACAGTAACCGTAGCCGATATGCCTCCCCACCCCCTTCCCTAATCCGGGATTGCTGGCGATAACATTGGCACCAGTCAGCAGCCCCGCATTGACAGGGATCTACCTGACTGGGATCTACCTGACTGGGATCAACCTATTCCATGAGGTTTGTGGAGGAAGCTAACTGAACTGTCAGCACAAGCTGACTGACATGTTTATGGCAAGCCTGCTATGCTTAACAACATTGAGGCACCTTCATGTGATTAAACCCAGCAGCGAAGAAAGTTCTGCTGCTCACTCATTCATGGACTCCATAAACCACCAAGTCTGGAGGCCACACGTGTTGTAGGAAAGCCTAAAAACAGAGTTAAGCAGCTGTCGAGCCCTTGAAAGTGGTGATTAGAAATGTCTGTGAGATGATAAGGAGCAGTGTTGGACCAAAACCTACAAAGAGTTATTATTAAATGTGTAAATAAAATCCCCAAATTTTAACACGGATCATATACTTTCTCCTTTTCTCCACAGAGCAACCTTTCATTTGGAAATGTCTCACAATAAACCAGCTACACATTTGGTTCAGATCAGACTGACTATTTTTGATGACTGAAACATATAATAAGGATATTGGCAACGACGTGTACTTACTGCCTTTCAGTAGACCGCAAGCTGGTTGGATTAAAAACCACTGACCTATCACTTTCCCCCGACAATTCTATTGGCTCCTGTGAGGAACCTATGATTCTATCACTGCTTATGCAGTACAGCTCTGGTTGGGCTCCCGCCGGGATATAATTTTGATCTGTTGTACCTTACAAGGAGATAGATTGTACTTTACAAAGAGATAGTGCTCTTTGTCAAGGCTGTGGAACATGATGCACATACTTTGGCCTTTCTCTATACAAAATCTTTGCTGATAATCGTAATGACCCAGATTTTGCTGGAGCAAGGTATTTTGTGACATGTCCGATTAGGTTTACCAGACTTTTGCACAATTATATCTTAACTACAAAAGAACAAAGAGCAGAGGAAGTTACAGCACAGGAACAGGCCCTTCGGCCCTCCAAGCCTGCACCAACCATGCTGCCCGACTGAACTAAAACCCCCTATCCTTCTGGGGACCGTATCTCTCTATTCCCATCCTATTCATGCATTTGTCCAGACGCCCCTTAAAAGTCACTATCGTATCCGCTTCCACTACCTCCCCCGGCAGCGAGTTCCAGGCACCCACTACCCTCTGTGTAAAAAACTTGCCTCATACATCTCCTTTAAACCTTACCGCTCACACCTTAAACCTTTGCCCCTAGTAATTGACTATTCCACCCTGGGAAAAAGTTTCTGACTATCCACTCTGTACATGCCCCTCATAATCTTGTAGACTTCTATCAGATTGCCCCTCAACCTCCGTTGTTCCAGTGAGAACAAACCAAGTTTCTCCAGCCTCTCCTCATAGCTAATGCCCTCCATACCAGGCAACATCCTGGTAAATCTTTCCTGCACCCTCTCCAAAGCTTCCACATCCTTCTGGTAGTGTGACAACTAGAATTGAACTCTATATTCCAGGTACGGCCTAATTAAAGTTCTATAAAGCTGCAACATGACTTGCCAATTTTTAAACTCAGTGTCCCGGCCAATGAAGGCAAGTATGCTGTATGCCTTCTTGACTACCTTCTCCACCTGCGTTGCCACTTTCAGTGACTTGTGTACCTGTACACCCAGATCCCTCTACCAATACTCTTAAGGGTAATGTTGCAGCGAGGGCAATGCGGCATTGGTAAACATGGCTAGCTGATGTGATTCAAGGATTGAGAAATTAAATGGCTTTGATTTAATTTCACTTGATTTATTATTGTCACATGTATTAGTATACAGTGAAAAGTATTGTTTCTTGCGCGCTATACAGACAAAGCATACAGTTCATAGATACATAGGGGAGAAGGAAAGGAGAGAGTTCAGAATGTAGTGTTATAGTCATTGCTAGGGTGTAGAGAAAGATCAACTTAATATAAGGTAGGTCCAATCAAAAGTCTGATGGCAGCAGGGAAGAAACCATTGGACAATGAAGACAATAATCTATCCCAGTGAGTGAAATTATTCGCTCTTGGAGATCATTACAGGCTAGTCCCTCTCCCACCTGATGTCTACATACATGGACAATGAAGCAAGCATCATAGTGATCAGGAGTAGGAAACCTGACTGATTTTTATCCCTTCCATTGGTGTTGTAGGGGAATTAAGATCACAGGGACATCATCTTAAGATTCGAGCCAGACCATTTCAGAGGAAGTGCATTTTCAATTGCATTTTCAGACAAATAGCAGGAGAAATAAGGAATTCCCATCCTTCCTCTGCAAAAACAAAGGCTATGGAGCTTTTATTAGTGCCACAAGTAGGTTTACATTAACACTGCCATGAGGTTACTGTGAAAATCCCCTAGTCACCACACTCTAGCGCCTGTTCAGGTACACTGAGGGAGAATTTAGCATGGCCAATGCACCTAACCAGCACGTCTTTCAGACTGTGGAAGGAAACCGAAGCAAGCAGAGGAAACCCACGTAGACACGGGGAGAACGTGCAGATCCGCACAGACAGTGACCCAAGCTGGGAATCAAACCCGGGTCCCTGGCGCTGTGAGTCAGCAGTGCTAACCATTGTGCTGCCCAGATACTGGGTCAGCTCGACCTTTCAAGGCTAACAGCAATAGATTTTTTTAGTCAATGATATAAAAGCGCATGGAGATAAATTTCCAGCGAAACCAGATGGAGTTGACAGATGAGCCATGATCTGACTAAATGACAGAGCAAACCCGAGGAGTTGATGGCCTACTGTTCCTACATTGTCCCATCTATTTAAATAAGCTAACTCATTGGAGACACAGTGGCCAGTATTTTACCACCTCACTCGGGCGAGACTCATATAATCCTGCCTGAGGCCAATGGAGAATTTCATTCTGCGAGCCCTGTCCACCCCGATTCCGGGGCAGGCGTGACGGCAAAATTCCGGCATGTGATTTTTGATTCATAAGGTTCCTTATCAAAATAAGTGGTACCTTTTGCAACCTTGGGAGAAATACATCTTGCAAATGTTTCAAATCTGACTTAGTGATGTTCGGAATATAATGTTTTGAGCTGCTTTCCTTATCCACAAGGTAACTGGAGCGAAACAATGAATCCCACTTGTGTTATGTGGGCAATCTCTCTCCACAAAGTGACTCGAACGCAAAATACAAATCAAACGGAAGTTTGGGTGCTGCAGGATCTCACTGGAAAATAAGACGTGCGCAAAGCTGACAAGAAGGCATAATTGGCATGTGTTCCCCACGTGGCAGGAGTCTAAATGCAGGAATGGTTGATTAGAATCAGGCCACTGGCTATGAAGCCCTCATGTACTTGTGGTTTCATCAAACCCTGGCTAATTGAATCCACTGCATTGTGCAGGAGCTCATGCATTTAACATTTGACAGAGATTGAGTGCTTCTACATTGCAGTTATTACCATAAAACCACATGGAAAGAACATTCAGACTACAATGTTCTGCTGCTGTAGAGTGTATTTTCGGTATACAGTTAGAAGAGGGACGAGAGCCAGTGTTGTGTAATCTTCTGAGAAGACTTTCTGTCAGTTCCATCGTCTTATGGTACGATTTGGTAGCTAAACGAAATGATACTCAGTTCAGGATGAGACTTTTGAATCCGCATTTGAGATCGTTGAGCAAACAAGGTTTCCTGTGTGCTAAAATTACATTGGAAGATTCCCCTTATAGATCTAAAACTGTGCCATCAATGCATCACTTAACCAGTGGTGGAACAGAAAGACATTTGGTTGGTTAATTACAGGGCAGGAGCTATCATAGAACCCCCTTCTCCATTTATAATAGATCTTCTTTCAGTAGCTGTGGGCTACAGCACATGATTTCTTTTTTGATTAAGCTTAAATTGCACTTAAATACTGTGATCTACATGCTGTTTCAGTGACTTTGGTATCCAGAAATGAACAACTTGATTTTACAAACTTTAAGCCATACTAAGATGCCCACCATTGAAGATGCCTGACTCTCATCTCTTGCCCTTTGAGGTTACTTAAGAACAAGCATTCAGGCATGCAGCCACTGTCTAGGTGCAATTTAAGTTAGCTTTTGCTTTTATTTAAGTGCAATTCGAGAATGAATGCATAATTGTTATATTGGGACTGTTTCACCCAACTCTTTTCCCATTTACTCCTGATTGTAACTGAATGCTGCTGTGTGGCCATTTTTGCTCAAATCTATAAATAAGATTATTTAAATGAAAGAGTAAAGGACTAGAACCCAATTAGTGGTTTGGAGGAAAGTGCAACTGCAAGGTATGAAAATTTGTTCCAGCCCTAGGAAGGAACACAGAATACTTTGGAGGAATCTGCATGTCAGTTGGTGTGTGGCGCCATGATCGGATAGTGGTCAGTACCCTGCGTTGTGCCCACAGCAACTTCAGTTCGAATCCAAATCACAGCAGTGATCACTCTCATTGTTGGGGTGGCACAGTGGCCTCACTTTGGCAGGGATCCGGGTTCGATTCCCGGCTTGGGTCACTGTCTGTGTGGAGTCTGCATGTTCTCGCCGTGTCTGCGTGGGTTTCCTCCGGGTGCTCCGGTTTCCTCCCACAGTCCAAAAGACGTGCTGGTTAGATGGATTGGCCATGATAAATTGCCTCTTAGTGTCAGAGAGATTAGCCACTCCCTTCACAGTGGTTAGCAGTGCTGCCTCACAGCACCAGGGACCCAGGCTCGATTCCTGGCCTGGGTCACTGTCTGTGCGGAGTCTGCATGTTCTCCCCATGTCTGCGTGGGTTCCTCCAGGTGCTCCGGTTTCCCCCTACAGTCCAAAATATGTGCTGGTTAGGTGCATTGGCCATGCTAAATTCTCCCTCAGTGTACCCGAACAGGCACCGGAGTGTGGCAACTAGGGGATTCTCACAGTAACTTCATTACAGAGTTAATGTAAGCCTGCTTGTGACACGAATAAATAAACTTAAACAAAGTCTTCCAATGTAATTTTAGCACACAGAAAATGTTGTTTGCTCGATTGACCTAAAATGCAGATTGAAAAGTTTACTCCTGAAATGAATATTATTTCGTTCAGCTATAAAATCATATCTTAGACTATGGGACGATCAAGAACAAATTCGGGACTAATTGAAAAAATAACTATTGAGTGAAGAATTTTTCATGTCAAGTCCATGGTGGTGGCTTGGGTTGACGTTAACTTAGCTTTTAACTCCACTTCCTAACATACAACAGCTGGAAGTGAGGAACCTTTTCCCAGATGTAACCAAAGTAGATTTGTTTGTCTCATAAAGAGAGAACAATGTCAGTTGATTAGAATAGATTAAACACTCAGGCATGAATATAAATTAATTTGATAGCCATATCATCACATTCCAGTACAATTCTTTCAAACAAATTGCTTTATTATTTAGTCATTGACTAAGATAGATCGTCATATGCTTGATTTTTTTTACCACAGAAGTGCAGACTAACATTTAATAGACGAGCAAATTGATGGGATGTGTCTGACTTCGCATCCATAAACTTCTGTGACAAAGGAGTTTTTCAAAGACGGTCAGAATTGCTTTGCCAAGTTTCCTTAGTCCTGTTTATCCATGCAAGTTATCAATTATGTTGCACGCTTAATTTTTAACCTCTTTAAAGGTGACAGTGATAAAGTGAAAGTGGGGAACATTTACCTTCATATGCTTATTTGACTCCAGAGCCACAGCAATGTGGTTGATTCTCAACTACCCTCGGGCAACTAGAGATGGGCAATAAATGCTGGCCCAGCCAGTGACACCCATGACCCACAGTTGAACTCAAGAAAATGACAATAATTTGCCTTCAATCCCATGTGTTTTCATTTTTGTTATCAATCTCTCAAAGGGAAAATTATCAAGTGCCTTCTGCAAGTCCACGCTGACCATATTAGTTACATCTCCAAAAATTTCAACTGGGCCTTTTAGACATGATTTATCATTTACAACTCCATGTTATCTCTCTTTAATAATTCATATTTGTACAAGTGGAGAGTCATTCTGTTCTTTAGAGCAGACTTTAATAATGGATCTACAACAGATGTTTGACTAATAGGCTTGTATTTTCTTGACTTGTCTCTCCTACCCTTCTTAAATAATAGAGCAAGGATTGTCCAATTGAAGAGGACAATTTCTGAACATAGATTTTTGAAGAAAATTACAATTCCTCACTACTTTACACATCCGTCACTGGATATTTCTCAATTTAAGTCTTATTATTATCCCCATTATGTTTTTTGATCCTTACATGAAGTCTAGCGAGTAGATTTATTTTAAGTTTTCCTCATATCTCTGGTGCTTGACCATCATTTTCTCCTGTGAAAACTGCTGCAAAGTAAGTATTTAGCAAGTCTTCCAGCAATCAACGTTTTCCGATCCAAGACAAATAAATATGCGCGTGATCAGGACGGCATGGTGGCACAGTGGTTAGCACTGCTGCCTCACAGTGCCAGGGACTCGGGTTTGATTCCCGGCTTGGGTCACTGTCTATGTGGAGTTTGCACGTTCTCGCCGTGTCTGCATGGGTTTCCTCCAGGTGCACCGGTTTCCTCCCACAGTCTAAAAGGCGCATTGGTTAGATGCATTGGCATGCTAAATTCTCCCTCAGTGTACCTCAACAGGCACCAGAGTATGGCGATTAGGTGGATTGGCCATGCTAATGGCCCCTTAGTGTCAAGGAGACTAGCTAGGGTAAATGCATGGGGTTATGGGGATAAGGCCTGGGTGGAATTGTGGTCGGTGCAGACTCAATGGGCCGAATGGCCTCCTTCTGCACTGTAGGGTTCCATGATTCTACGATCAGATTAACACATGTCTTTAGTGGTGCTGAAGTGGAACAGAGCCCCATTCAGAGGTCAGCACTGACTGACATTCACTTCAACATTCTCCCTTCTATAAGTGAGTTATATAAGGCCTGATCACACCATCTAGAAGTGGAAGAAATAATTGATAAAAGCATCCGCATAATTTGAATATTACGACAAAGAGGGACATGTTGCCAAAGCTTGTTTGTCTGCACCTAAGGAACGATGCTGAGACCCTTCCTTGTTGGAGATGATCATTGCCCAGCACTTGTGCAATGCAAATGTTACTTGCCACTTGTCAGCTCAAGCCTGGATATTGTCCAGGTCTTTTTGTAGTTGGACATGGACTGCTTCATGGATCATAGAATCCATAGAATCATAGAATCCATACAGCGCACAAGGAGGCCACTCAGCCCATCGAGTCTGCACCAACAACAATCCCACCCAGCCCATATCCCCATAACCCTATGTATTTACCCTGCTAATCCCCCTGACACTAGGGCAATTTAGCATGGCCAATCAACCTAACCCGGACATCTTTGGACAGTGGGAGGAAACCAGAGCACCCGGAGGAAACCCACGCAGACACGGGGAGAATATGTAAACTCCACACAGACAGTCACCCAAGGCCAGAATTGAACCCAGGACCCTGGAGCTGTGAGGCAGCAATGCTAACCATTGTGCCACCGTGCCGCCCTATAGGAAAGAGACCTGCATTTCATTTTTCCCTGGGGTTCAGATGAGGTTATGTGGCTAATTTCCTTCCAGGGTTTTGGTGGAGCAAGAGGAATTTGTCTGCTGGGGTTCAGAGAGCTCTCCCTGCACCCCTGACTGTTCCAGAATTGAATTTTGAGATTCTCATGTCATGAATCCGGCTGCATTTTGTACAGTTTGAATCTGATCCAGATGAGTCCAAAGTTCATTGCTACAAAGATTATGGAAGGTCATAATGAATAAAATGATGTGCTTTCCTGCTGAAATTTGAAACTCTTGTCACTCCGTACTGTAACTAGGCATGTAGCTGAGTGGATTGAAAGGGCCTCCATGTTAAATCACCCTTTGAAATTTGGCACTGAAACCAGTCAGTTTCTGGATGCATCTTTACATATTACTTTATTAATATAATTTTTTTAAATCTGAAAATGCCTGTTTATAAAATGATTTTAACATCCTTATCTGTAAATTACTGACTGAAGGAAATAGAAAAATGAAGAGGTAGAACTTCTATTGTTCACTGTTTCTCGGAAAAAATTGCAAGGAACACAATTGCTTTTTTCACCAAAAGAGCAAAATATATCTTTAGACCTGGGTGGATTCAACTGATACATAAAATGGGGTTAATTCCTTTAATCTGCCACCCCCCCCCTTCAAACTTCAAACTGTAACTGTTTTTATTGAAAATTGGTGTTATTTATGAACTAGATTTGATTGCACAAACTGCCTCGGTGAGAGTAGAACTCCTTTTTTTTGGAATATTAGTCCGGCCTTCAACGATTGTTAGTCCAGGAGCATAATCACTACAAATTTCTCTTGTGTTCTCCATTGAAGTGCACAAGTTGTTTGTCTTTATGGCTTTCATATCTTATCAAGTGTATCAGCAAACCTCATAGTTAAGTTACTTCATTTGGGTGGCATGGCGGCACATTGGTTAGCACTGCTGCCTCACAGCACCAGGGACCCGGGTTCAATTCTGGCCTTGGGTGACTGTCCACGTGGAGTCTGCACACTCTCCCCATTGCTGCATGGGTTTCCTCCGGGTGCTCCGGTTTCCTCCCACAGTCCAAAGATATGCAGGTTAGGTTGATTAACCATACTAAATTGCCCTTTTGTGTCAAAAGATATTTAGGTTAGGTTGATTGGCCATGCTAAATTGCCCCTTATTGCCAGGGGGTTAAATACGTGGGGTTACGGGGCTAGGGTCTGGGTGGGATTGTTGTAGGTGGAGGCTCGATGGACTGAATGGCCTCCTTCTGCACTGTAGAGATTCTATGATGCATAGATCGTTCACTTTTGAATAACTCGGGACTGTGCACCTCACAATGTGTGATCCAGGAAATGGCGCTTGACAGATCTGGTGACTGATGGCCTCTGCAGCGGTCAGATATTTGTGAATGTGTGTCTCAGGTCACTGCGCTGCCCTAATTTCAAGCATCACCACCTCTGAATTGTTGCCTGTGTACTGACGCTCTGTGTGTTCTTTACCAGGGTCACATGAGCAGTGAACTGGAACATCAGTTGCGGTCTGTATCCAGTGTGGATGAACTCATGACGATATTTTACCCGGAGCACTGGAAAATGTTGAAGTGTCAGTCAATGAGAGGCCGACCGCAGTACAGGGAAACCGGCTTTGAAACAGCAACGGAGGAACCCGTGACATTTGCTGCAACGTTTTATAACCCTGAGATTCTTAAAAGTAAGTCACAATCTTGATGGTGAAAACTTTCCTCAGTCTTCTGATCAAAATCGTAAGATGCATTTCAATAATTTAACCATGTCAAATTTAACCATGTTCTAAAAGTCCGACCTACAGATATTAGTTTAGTTTATTTATTCGTATCAGAAGTAGGCTTACATTAACACTGCAATGAAGTTACTGTGAAAAGCCCCTGGTCGCCACACTCCTGCGCCTGTTCGGGTACACTGAGGGAGAATTTAGCATGGCCAATGCACCTAACCAGGTAGACCTAACCCATATAACTGAGCAAAATATTCAGGTAATTAACAGTTTCTTAACTTTGAAAGAGATCCCCTGTCAGTGTATACCCCTGAAGACATCACCTCTGTTTCTAATGTCTGGGGTCACTGCCATCATGCTGACACTTTGCTGAAATTCCTGCTCATTTCAGTTTTGCTTCAATGTTTTTGAAGGTTTCTTTTTGCTATGTAGATGGCAACACTTCCCTAACCTGGAAAACCATTATAAATAGCAGTGCCAGGGCACAATATTACAAGAGAGGCACATGGATCATCCTCCCCAGAAGCAAAGTTGCGGTGGAGTTGACCCGCTCTCCCTGTTGGGCCCCCCACTGACATAACGTTGAGGGCAAGTTAAATATGGATAGCACGGTGGCAAAGTGGTTAACACTGCTGCCTCACGGTGCCAGGGTCGCGGGTTCAATTCCTGGCTTGGGTCACTCAGTTCTGAGTGTAATGACTTCACTCAGGACATTGAGGTTGGCCTATTGGAATATGAGCTCCCTGATTAAGGAGTCAATTGATGGGCCAATCAGGGAGTCTTTTCCTTGTATTTAACTGGGAGTGTCAGTTCCTCTGGCACTCCCGAAGGTAGACTGCTGACTGATAGCACTCTGTGTACTGCTGTTGGAACTGTAAATAAAAAGATTTTGGTGAAGGGACTTCTGCCTCTGAAGACTTATTACACTGAGGTTACTCAATGACTGAACATCCACGTACTGCTCTCTGGGGTAGAGAATTCCAAAGATTCACAATCCTCTGGGTGAAACAATGCCTCCTCATCGCAGTCCAAAATGACTTGTCCCTTATCATGAGACCATGGCCCCTATAACATACTCTCCATACAGGGCCTCTCAGCACCTACCTCGTCAAGTCCACTTATGATTTTATACGTCTCAATGAGATAACATTTCATTCTTCCAAACTCCAGAAACCATGGGCCTAGTCTACTCAATCTCCCATCACAGAACAGTGCTCTCATCCCAGGAATCAATCCAGGCAGAGGTCAGATACAGATCAGTCATGATCTAACTGAATGGTAGAACAGTCTCGAGGGGCTGAATGGCCGACTCCTGTTCCTATGGCCAGTTCAATAACAGCGCTGCCAGACAAATACAATGTGGTAACGTGCACTTGAAAGCTCTAAGCATCCCTTCAATCGCTTTGAAGTTAGTCATGCAGTAGGATATGCTGTTCAGAGGGACATTCTGACCGCTACATAGCTTGTTGCAAAACAGCATCTGAGATCTCATTTAACTTTGTTAAAACTGGATTTAACGCCCACTTTTGATTGTTAATTTTGACCCATCAATAAAATGTCAATGGTTTTGAGGCACTTGCTCCATTGTGAACTGGGGAGAAAAGATTGGTATTTATATTGGACTTTCCACAACCTCCGAATGTCTCAAAGTACTTCACAGTCAATGGAGTACTTTAGAAGTGTGACACTGTTGCAATTCGGAAATGTGGCAGGAAACTTACACAAACAACAATTTGATAACCTGTTTTTGTGATGTTGATTGAAGGATAAATATTGGCCAGAAGACCAGGGGTAACTCCTCTGCACTTCTTTGAAATAGTACTGGCAATCTTTTAGTAAAGTCGCCATAATCCCAGATGACTGTAGAAACATAGAAAATAGGTGCAGGAGTAGGCCATTCGGCCCTTCAAGCCTGCACCACCATTCAATATGATCATGGTTGACCATACACTTTCAGTATCCCACTCCCACTTTCTCTCCATGCCCCTTGATCCCTTTAGCCACAAGGGCCATGTTCAGCTCCCTCTTGAACATATCCAATGAACTGGCCCCAATTGCTTTCTGTGGTCGAGAATTCCACAGGTTCACAACTCTCTGAGTGAAGAAGGTCTTCCTCAGCTCAGTCCTGAATGGCTTATCCCTTATTCTTAGACTGTGATCCCTAGTTCTGCACTTCCCCAACATCGGGAACATTCTTCCCGCATCTAACCTGTCCAGCACCATCAGGATTTTATATGTTTCTATGAGATCCCCTCTCATTCTTCTAAATTCCAGTGAGTACAAGCCCAGTTGATCCAATCCCTCTTCATATGTCAGTCCTGCCATCTCCAGCAATCAGTCTGGTGAACCTTTGCTCGACTCCCTCAATAACAAGGATGTCCTTCCACAGACTAGGAGACCAAAACTGCACACAATACTCAAGGTATGGCCTCACCAAGGCCCTGTATAATTACATCTGGGTTAAGGCCAATCTTTATCCTTCAATCAACATCACAAAAACAGGTTATCAAATTGTTGTTTGCGTAAGTTTCCTGCCATATTTCCTTACTCCTGTCCTCAAATCCTGGTGAGTGTGTAAAGTTTTGAAGGGGAAGAGCTGACTGACTGAGGATCGCAGTAAGAAGTCTCACAACACCAGGTTAAAGTCCAACAGGTTTATTTGGTAGCAAAATCCACTAGCTTTTGGAGCGCTGCCCCTTCGACGGGTGAGTGGGAGTTCTATTCACAAACAGGGCATATAAAGACACAAACTCAATTTACAGAATAATGATTGGAATGCGAGTCTTTCCAGGTAATCAAGTCTTAAAGGTACAGACAATGTGAGTTAGGCCGTCCTCATGTGTGCGGAACTTGGCTATCAGTCTCTGCTCAGCGACTCTGCGCTGTCATGTGTCGTGAAGGCCGCCTTGGAGAACGCTTACCCGAAGATCAGAGGCCAAATGCCCGTGACCGCTGAAGTGTTCCCCAACAGGAAGAGAACACTCTTGCCTGGTGATTGTCGAGCGGTGTTCATTCATCCGTTGTCGTAGGGTCTGCATGGTCTCCACATCATGACGGAGGATCACCATGCCTCAGGCGAAGGTTGAGAAGGTGGGGCCTTCATGAAGGACCTCAGCCAGTACAGGAATTGAACCAATAGCTGTTGACGTGGCTCCACATCACCAACCAGCTATCCAGCCAACTGAGCTAACCAACTCCCCAGGGATCCAATACATCCACTGGGGATCTTTTTACATCCACCCAAACAGACAAATGTCTCATCTAACGAATGGCACATCTGACAGTGCGGCACACATTCGCTCCTACTGCCCTGGAATGTCTCCATAGATCTTTTGTTCTCAAGCTCTGGAATGGAATTAGAAGCCAGAGCCTTGTAATTTAGGGGGTGTAAATAGCTTACTCTGTACAGTTTTAAGAGAGGATGTAAATGCATTAGAAGTAGCGAGGGGGTTATCTTGTGAGGAAAGGTTGGATAGCCTGGGCCTGTATGCATTGGAGTTTAGAGGTATTCTTATTCAAACATGTGAGATCCTGAGGGGATTTGACAGGGTAGATGTTGGGAGAATGCTGTGGGAGAGACGGTGGCACAGTGGTTAGCACTGCTGCCTCACAGCGTCAGGGACCCAGGTTCAATTCCAGCCTCGGGTGACTGTGCAGAGTTTGCACTTTCTCCCCGTGTCTGCGTGGGTTCTCTCTGGGTGCTCCGGTTTCCTCCCAAAGTCCGAATGATGTGCAGATTGGGTTGATTGGCCATGATAAATTGACCCTAGTGTCAGGGGATTAGCATGATACAGGAATAGGGCCTGGGTGGGATTGTGGTCAATACAGACTTGATGGGCTGAATGGCCTCCTTCTGTACTGTAGGGATGCTATGATAACTCAGAGAGAGTTTAAAAATAAGTGGGCTCGCATTTAAGGTGGAGATGAGGAGAGGGTTAGAGTCATAGAGGTTTACAGCATGGAAACAGGCCCTTTGGCCCAACTTATCCATGCCACCCTTTTTATTAAACCCCTAAACTAATCCCAGTAGCCTGCATTTGGTCCATGTCCCTCCATACCCATCTTACCCATGTAACTGTCTAAGTGCTTTTTAAAAGACAAAATTGTACCCACCTCTACTACTACCTCTGGCAGTTTGTTCCAGACACTCACCACCCTCTGTGTGAAAATATTGCCCCTCTGGACACTTTTGTATCTCTCCTCTCTCACCTTAAACCTATGCCCTCTAGTTTTAGACTCCCCTACTTTTGGGAAAAGGTATTGACTATCTAGCTGATCTGTGCCCCTCATTATTTTATAGATCTCTCTAAGATCACTCTTCAGCCTCCTACGCTCCAGAGAAAAAAGTCCCAGTCTATCCAGCCTCTCGTTATAACCCAAACCATCAAGTCCCAGTAGCATCCTAGTAAATTTTTTCTGCACTCTTTCTAGTGTAATAATATCCTTTCTATAATGCTGGTGGCATTTGCTACCAAATGCTGGTGGCCTTTGCTACCAAATAAACCTGTTGGACTTCAACCTGGTGTTGTTAGACTTCTTCCAATGTAAAGCAGCCAATATTGGATGCACAATTCACTGTGCGTTTACCAAATCTTCACTCCTATTGGGTGGAATTTTCCAGCTGCACACGCCCAAGACCGGAAATTCCCACCCGAGGTCAATAGATTTATAAATCGTCTGCCAAATTTTCTGTTCTGCCCGACACTTTTCCTGCAGCGGATGAGATGGGAAAATTCCACCGATTGACTTCACAATAAACCAAGAGATGGATAATGAGCATTAATTCCTGTTAAACCCAGGGATTTATATGATTCCATGTGGTCGTAACCAGTTTGTCTACTGATTTTCTGAGGTTTTGATGCTTTCCCATCTTGGTAAGAATGGACAAGCAGGAGAACCCCTGGTGGAAACTCATCATTCTCTGCTCTATATCTGGGTCTGGAGTAGGTACTTCCTTAGATTCAGTAGCAGCAGTGTGTACTGTCTACAAGATACACCGCAGAAATTCACTAAAGATCCTTAGACAGCACCTTCCAAACCCACGACCACTTTCATCTAGAAGGACAAGGGCAGCAGATACATGGGAACACCAACACCTGCAAATTCCCCTCTAAGCCACTCACCGCCCTGACTTGGAAATATATCGGCCGTTCCTTTGCAGTCGCTAGGTTAGAATCCTGGAATTCTCTCCCTTAACGGCATTGTGGGTCAACCCATGGATTGCAGCATTTCAAGAAGGCAGCTCACCACCACCTTCTCAAGGGCAATTAGCCATGGGCAATAAATGCTGGCCAGCTAGCGACGCCCATTTCCCACGAATGAATTAAAAAATCAGTTATAAACGGGCTGGGCACCTTACTTTTTATTGGTGTCGATTCATACTTTCCTATTGACGTATATGGTAGTGTAAGGCTAGGGTGGAACGATAATGCCCCCTGGTGACCTGTGCAAGATATTGTTTATCTTTCACTTGCGTTTGGCTTCATTCTGTCTGAAGGCAGACCGAGCAAGTACTTGGTGAGACGAAACTGGGGTCAAGCAAAGAACCATCAATGCCTGGATTACCCGCTGGGGAGATTAATACAAACAACATTCTGAATTCACTGAAGAGGAAGTTTGTCGTGATGGGCAATAATCACTGAATCAAATGGCCTTGCTCTGTATTATAGTGTCATTATCCTTATTTTGTGATCATATCTCAAATGCGTTATACCATATGGGAAATTGATGTGATGGCAATGGATTTGCAACTTGACGCTAATTTTTATAGATGCATGGGGTGACCACGGGTCTTGATTTGCACCCATTAAATTCCAGTCTAGGGGCTAAGGCATGTCCAATGGTTCAATGCCTCGTGGAATCAAGCTTAGGCTTTTGAAGGAGGTGATATTAGCAGCACAGATAATATTTCCATTTCTGCCTTGGTGTGAACTTTGTGCATCGTAGAGTCATAGGGTGAAATTTTTCCGTCCCGCTCGCCGTGGGAATCGTGTTATGGGACCCGGGTTCGATTCCCGGCTTGGGTCATTGTCTGTGTGGAGTTTGCACGTTCTCCCCGTGTCTGCGTAGGTTTCCTCCAGGTGCTCCGGTTTCCTCTCACAATCCAAAGATGTGCGGGTTAGGTGGATCGGCCATGCTAAATTGCCCCTTAGTGTCAGGGGGACTAGCTAGGGTAAATACATGGGGTTATGGGGATAGGGCCTGGGTGGGATTGTGGTTAGTGCAGACTCAATGGGCCGAATGGCCTCCTTCTGCACTGTAGGATTCTATGATTATATGATGAGGAATTTCAGTTACGAGGATAGGTTGGAGACACTTGAACTGTTCTCCTTCGAAAAGGGAAGATTGAGAAGAGATTGGACAGAGGTGTTTAAAATCATGAGGGATTTGTTGAGAGCCGACAGGAAGAAATTGTTCCCATTGGTGCAAGGATCCAGAACCAGAATCTGATTCTGGTGCAAAGGTCCATTGACCTCGGGTGGAATTTTCTGGCTTTGGGGGCAAGTGTGGCCAGAAAATTCCGCCCATAGAGTCATCCAGCATAGAAAAAGGTCTTTCGACCCACCATGTCTATGCCGACGATCAAGTACCAGTCCATACTAATCCCATTTACCAGCACTACCAGCAGAAGATTATTAAAATATTACAGTCAAGGAAAAACAACTTTCTGGTGCGATAGGATGAGGAATTTCAGTTACGTGGAACGGTTGGAGACACTGGGGCTGTTCTCCTTCAAAAAGAGACGATTGAGAGGAGATTGGACAGAGGTATTTAAAATCATGAGGGATCTGGAGAGAGCAGACAGGGATAAATTGTTCCCATTGGTGGAAGGATCCAGAACCAGAAGATACTGATTTAAGGTGGTCGGCAAATGAACCAGAGGCGACATGAGGAAACATCCTTTCATGCAGCGAGTGGTTAGGATATGGAATGCACTGTCTTTGAGAGCATGGTGAAGGCAGGTTTATCGAGACTTTCAAAGAGAGTCAGATAATTATCTGAAGAGAGAGGATTAGCAGCGCTATGGGGCAAAAGGCAGAGGAGTGGGAGTTTTTTTATTCATTCGTGGAACATGGGCGTTGCTGGCTGGCTAGTGTTTATTGCCCATCCCTAGTTGCCTGAGGGCAGTTCAGGGTCAACCACCAAGATTCCCAAATGCCATCATACCTACTTTATCACAATGCACATATAAATGAATCATAGAGTGGTTACAGAAAATAAAGAGACTATTCAGCCCATCTTGTCCCCTCTGGCTCTCTGCAAAAGCTACCCAGCTAGAGGAGGTGGTATTATCAGGAGACTATTAATCCGGAAACCCAGCTAATGTTCTGGGGACCCGAGTTTGAATAAAAAATATGTGGAGACCAGTTAAGGACAGCAGATTTCATTCCCTAAAGGACATTAGTGAACCAGATGGGTTTTCCCAACAATCAACAATGGTTTCATGGTCATCATTAGGGGCGGCACGGTAGCATAGTGGTTAGCACTGCTGCTTCACAGCTCCAGGGTCCCGGGTTTGATGCTCGGGTCACTGTCTGTGTGGAGTTTGCACATTCTCCTCGTGTCTGCGTGGGTTTACTCCGGGTGCTCCAGTTTCCTCCCACAGTCCAAAGATGTGTGGGTTAGGTTGATTGGCCAGGTTAAAAATTGTCCCTGAGATGCGTAGTTAGAGGGATTAGCGGGTAAATATGTGGGGGTAGGGCTGGGTGGGATTGTGGTCGGTGCAGACTCGATGGGCCGAATGGCCTCCTTCTGCACTGTAGGGTTTCTATGATTTCTTAATTTTTTATTGAATTCAAATTCCACCACCTGCCGTGGCGGGATTCGAACACGAGTTCCCAGAACATTAGCTGAGTTTCCAGATTAATAGTCTAGCGATGGCAGAGGGAAGTTATGTGTGGAACCGGAGGAGATTGGTGAAGCATTGAACCAATATTTCTCTTCGGTGTTCACGCAAGGGGACATGAATATAGCTGAGGAGGACACTGGGTTGCAAGGGAGTAGAATAGACAGTATTACAGTTGATAAGGAGGATGTGCAGGATATTCTGGAGGGTCTGAAAATAGATAAATCCCCTGGTCCGGATGGGATTTATCCAAGGATTCTCTGGGAGGCAAGAGAAGTGATTGCAGAGCCTCTGGCTCTGATCTTCAGGTCGTCGTTGGCCTCTGGTATAGTACCAGAAGATTGGAGGTTAGCGAATGTTGTCCCATTGTTTAAGAAGGGGAACAGAGACTTCCCCGGGAATTATAGACCGGTGAGTCTCACTTCTGTTGTCGGCAAGATGTTGGAAAAAATTATAAGGGATAGGATTTATAGTTATTTGGAGAGTAATGAATTGATAGGTGATAGTCAGCATGGTTTTGTGGCAGGTAGGTCGTGCCTTACTAACCTTATTGAGTTTTTTGAGAAAGTGACCAAGGAGGTGGATGGGGGCAAGGCAGTGGACGTGGTATATATGGATTTTAGTAAGGCGTTTGATAAGGTTCACCATGGTAGGCTTCTGCAGAAAATGCAGATGTATGGGATTGGGGGTGATCTAGGAAATTGGATCAGGAATTGGCTAGCGGATAGGAAACAGAGGGTGGTGGTTGATAGTAAATATTCATCATGGAGTGCGGTTACAAGTGGTGTACCTCAGGGATCTGTTTTGGGGCCACTGCTGTTTGTAATATTTATTAATGATCTGGATGAGGGTATAGTTGGGTGGATTAGCAAATTTGCTGATGACACCAAAGTCGGTGGTGTGGTAGACAGTGAGGAAGGGTGTCGTAGTTTGCAGGAAGACTTAGACAGGTTGCAAAGTTGGGCCGAGAGGTGGCGGATGGAGTTTAATGCGGAGAAGTGTGAGGTAATTCACTTTGGTAGGAATAACAGATGTGTTGAGTATAGGGCTAACGGGAGGACTTTGAATAGTGTGGAGGAGCAGAGGGATCTAGGTGTATGTGTGCATAGATCCCTGAAAGTTGGGAATCAAGTAGATAAGGTTGTTAAGAAGGCATATGGTGTCTTGGCGTTTATTGGTAGGGGGATTGAATTTAGGAGTCGTAGCGTTATGTTGCAACTGTACACAACTCTGGTGCGGCCGCACTTGGAGTACTGTGTGCAGTTCTGGTCCCCACATTACAGGAAGGATGTGGAGGCTTTGGAGAGGGTGCAGAGGAGGTTTACCAGGATGTTGCCTGGTATGGAGGGGAGATCCTATGAGGAGAGGCTGAGGGATTTGGGATTGTTTTCGCTGGAAAGGCGGCGGCTAAGAGGGGATCTTATTGAAACATATAAGATGATTAGAGGTTTAGATAGGGTGGATAGTGATAGCCTTTTTCCTCTGATGGAGAAATCCAGCACGAGGGGGCATGGCTTTAAATTGAGGGGGGGTAGTTATAGAACCGATGTCAGGGGTAGGTTCTTTACCCAGAGGGTGGTGAGGGATTGGAATGCCCTGCCAGCATCAGTAGTAAATGCGCCTAGTTTGGGGGCGTTTAAGAGATCCGTAGATAGGTTCATGGACGAAAAGAAATTGGTTTAGGTTGGAGGGTCACAGTTTGTTTTTTTTTAACTGGTCGGTGCAACATCGTGGGCCGAAGGGCCTGTTCTGCGCTGTAATGTTCTATGTTCTATGTTCTATGTTCTATAATACCATCTCCCCTGGCTGGGTAGTTTTTGCAGAGAGCCAGAGGGGGCAAGATGGGCTAATAGTCTATTTCTTTCCTGTAACCATTCTCTGATTCTATTTATGTGTGCTTTGTGATAAACTAGGCAAGATGGTATTCGGAAATCTTTGTCCACCTCACTTTTGGGAAACTTTTCCCTGGCTTTTGATGTGAAGTGAATATTTATGATTATGCAAACCCTGCATCATCACCCAGGACAAACCACTCCTGTTTAAATACAGGACATGGGGCTCCCTGATTGGACCATCAATTTGGCCCTTAATCTGGGAGCTCATATTCAAGCAGACCAACCTCAATTGCCTGATTAAAATCGTTACAGGTTGATTGCACCGATGCTTGCAGAGTGGTGGGGGCAGGGGGGATGTGCCCTGATGCTTGTGGAGAAGGGGGGGTTGCCTCACTGCTTGTTGGGGGGGCGCCGTGTCCATGGGAGGATGGGGGGCAATCTCTTTTCAGCGCAGATTAGGGCTGCCTTTAAAGATGGCGCTTGATCTCCGTGGAATGAGCATTGCCGGCTCTGTCGGGCCCCGCCCTGTCAGAGTGACGGCAGAAACCACGACCCCCTGGATTCTCTGTGCACAGAGTGCCGGAGAATCTGGTGAGAAAACTCAGCTGTGCAGCTGGAGAGCTGCACCCTCATTTTCTCACTGAAACCAACATTCGGACAATTTATCGGATATTACCACCCTTGGTTTTGTTTTTGTTTGGTTCTAGAAAATTTTCGAATTCTAGGGGTGTGATCTTACCGGCCATTCACACCCCGCTCCCGCTGCAGCGAGGAGGGAAAATTTGGCACCCAGCCAAATCTCTGTTCACGGCAGTAGGACCAGAAAATGCCACCGGTGTTTACGGAGATTCCGGCCTAGATGGATTCACTCAACTTGCTTGAACTGCAGGTAGCTGCTCGTTCAGATGATCTTCTGTTGGCCCTCTTGCTTGGAGGGTCATCCCACTTCCTTAATTTGATGGCTAGTCCACCCTCTGGGTCACCAATTGGCTGACTCGAGGGAAATCACTGCCAAATGACGATATCCCAAACAGCGCGGGGGTCATGACCCCCATTTGACCCCTGACATCAGGGTCCTGCCCCAAAACCCAGAGTCCCCATCAGTCAATTATGTCTTTAAGGCTGCAGTTGTTAATATTTAGTTTAAAAAACGTCGCAGAACTCAAAAGAGAACCCCATCGCTTCACTTTATAACTTTACAACTTGCCGGAGCACATCAAAGCATGAGAAGTTGGCAAAAGCCGAATACTGCCGAGGCTGGAAATGTGAAATAAAAATAGAAAATTCTGGAAAATGTTCAACAGCTCAGGCAACATCTGGCAGCGTTCCGACGAAAGCTCAAACATTGACACTGTTTCCCTCTCCACAGCTGCTGTCAGGAGAATTTCCAGCAGTTTCTATGTTTTAGGTGAGGTAATTGGTACTGGGGAATCGGACATTCCTGTGTCAGAGCAGAACTGCAATGATTTTTTGTTCCCTTTCATTCTTTCATATGATGTGGGAGTCGCTGGCAAGACCGGCATTTGTCACCCATCCCAAACTGGTCTTTGAACCGAACATTTCTGAGGGCAGTTGAGAAAAGGCTTTCAGGGAGCTGGGAAAGAAAAACAGAAGGGAAGTTTTGCAATAGGGTGGAGGGTAAAAGTACAGTTTATTTATTAGTCACAAGTAAGGCTTACATTAAAACTGCGATGAAGTTGTTGTGAAATTCCCCATAGTTTCCACAGTCCGGCACCTGTTCAGGTCAATGAACCTAACCAGCACATTTTTCAGATTGTGGGAGGAAACCCTCGCAGACAACGTGCAGATTCCACATAGACAGTGACCCAAGCCGGGAATCAAACCCGGGTCCCTGGCACTGTGAAGCAGCAGTGCAAACCGCTCGGCTCCCGTGGTAGGAGAGATTAAATAAGGAAAGGTTTCATTGGTACAAAGACGAGGAGTGTGGTAATGGATAAAGTAAAGAAACAAAAGGCGTGTGTGGATGAGATGTGAACGGCGGCACAGCATCCATCTGAAAGAAGAGTAACGGAATAAAGAAAAAACGACCAGAATTTGTCATAGTCTCCTTCTAAATGTCATTACACAATCAGTTTATTGAAATGAGGAGCCTGGACAGAGTGGATAGTCAGAAGCTTTTTCCCAGGGTGGAAGAGTCAATTACTAGGGGGCACAGGTTTAAGGTGCGAGGGGCAAGGTTTAAAGGAGATGTATGAGGCAAGTTTTTTACCCAGAGGGTGGTGGGTGCTTGGAACCCGTTGCCGGGGGAGGTAGTGGAAGTAGATACGATAGTGACTTTTAAGGGGCGTCTGGAAAAATACATGAATAGGATGGAAATAGAGGGATATGGTCCCCGGAAGGATAGGGGATTTTAGTTCAGATGGGCAGCATGGTCAGTGCAGGCTTGGAGGGCCGAAGGCTCTGTTCCTGTGCTATAGTTTTCTTTGTTCTTTGAAAGGAGATTTACTGTGTTGGCTTTTCATCCATCTAACCCAAGTAGGTTTTGATTATTGTTCTGTGATATTTGAATCTGCCCAATCAGGTATTGATTCTGAGTGGAAAAAGACTCAGTGCATGCCCAGGGAGGTGTCCTTGGACGTGGGAAAAGAATTTGGGTCAGCAACAAACATCATCTTTAAACCGTCCTGCGTGTCTGTCTACAGATGTGGTGGCTGCTGCAACAGCGAGGGAGTAACATGCATGAACACCAGCACTTCTTATGTCAGCAAGACAGTAAGTATTGATTACTTTTGTTGCTCATTTTACCAGACAATGGAAATTGCCACAGGAACAGTATTATTTTTTACCTCACTGCTCCATGTTGTTGAATGGCTACTGTAAAAAGAACATAACAAATGAGAACGGGAGTAAGCCATGTCACCCCTTGAACCACATCCATCATTGATCTAGATAGGTAAACCATAGGTAAACAGTTGGTCTAGATAGGTAAATGTTGTTGGCGCAGACTTGGAGGGTAGAAGGGCCTGCTTCTGTTCTGTCATGTTCTTTGTTCTTTGTATTCACGACGATCTCCCCTATCATGTCCTCTTCCTAAATTCTTTGATTTCTTTATAACAATCTCAGACATGCAAGTCACATTCACACCACACAAGTGCCAGACAATGACCATCTCCAACAAGAGGGAATCTAACCATCCCCCCTTGACATTCAATGACATTTACATTGCAGAATGCCCCACTGTCAACATCCTGGGGGTTACCATAGAAACCATAGAAACCCTACAGTGCAGAAAGGCCATTCGGCCCATCGAGTCTGCACTGACCACAATCCCACCCAGGCCCTATCCCCGTATCCCTACATATTTACCTGCTAATCCCTCTAACCCTCATATTTACCCACTAATCCCTCTAATCTACGCATCCCGGGACACTAAGGGACAATTTAGCTTGGCCAATCAACCTAACCCGCACATCTTTGGACTGTGGGAGGAAACCGGAGCACCCGGAGGAAACCCACGCAGACACGGAGAGAATGTGCAAACTCCGCACAGACAGTGACCAGAGCCGGGAATCGAACCCAGGTCCCTGGAGCTGTGAAGCAGCAGTGCTAACCACTATGCTACCGTGCCGCATTTGACCAGAACTAAACTGGGGTCCATGTATAAACACTATGGTTACCAGAGCAGGTGAGAGGTTGGGAATCCTGCGCAGAGTATCTCACCTCCTGACTCCTCAAAACCCATCCACCATCTCCAAGGCACAAATCAGACCTGTGCTGGATCCACTTGCTTGGATGTGTACAGCTCCTACAACTCTCAATCACAGAATACTACAGTGTAGAAGAGGCCCATCGGCCCATCGAGTCTGGACCGCCGTATGAAAGGCCCTGACCTGCCCACCTAATCCCACTTGCCAGCACTTGGCCCATAGCCTTGAATGTTATGGCGTGCCAAGGACTCATCCAGACACTTTTTAAAGGGTGTGAGGCATCCCGCCTCCACCACTCTCCCAGGCAGCACCCATCCAGGACTAAGCATCCCCATTGATTGAACCCCATCACCTTCAACATTCACTCCCTCCACCACCACCGCATAGTGGCAACAATGTGTCTACAAGATGCATTGCAACAACTCACCAAGCCTCCTTCACAGCACCTTCTAAACCCTTGACCTCTCCCAGCTAGAAGGCCAAGGGCAGTTGATGTGTGGGAACACCTCCACTTGCAAGTTCCCCTCCAAGCCACATGCCATCCTGACTTGGAAATATATCACCGTTTCTTCACTGTTGCTGGATCAAAATCCTGGAACTCCCTTCCTAACAGCATTGCGGGTGTACCTACAACATATGGGCTGTGATCTTACCGGCTCACCGTGATGGTCCATCAGCGTGAAGAGCTGGGAAGATAGCATGAGAGGACAAAAATCATGAATCGGATTTTTGGCCCCTCACGCTATCTACCTGGCCCCTTTTTACCGGAGCGCCCAGAGGAAACCCATGCAGTAACCCTAACTGGGTGGCACAGTGGCACACTGGTTGGCACTGCTGCCTCGCAGTGCCAGGGACCTGGGTTCAATACCGGTTTCGGGTGACTGCCTATGTGGGGTTTGCACGTTCTCCCCATGTCTGTGTGGGTTTCCTCCAAAGAAGTGCGGGTTAGGGTGGATTGGCCATGCTAAATTGCCCCTTAGTGTCAGGGGGATTAGCAGAGTAAATATGTGAGGTTACGGGGATAGGGCCTGGTGGGATTGTTGTCCGTACAGGCTCGATGGGCCAAATGGCCTCCTTCTACGCTGTGGGGATTCTAACTATGACTATAACACTGCATTCTGAACCCTTGCCTTTCCTCCTCCCCTATGTACTCTATGAATGGTATGCTTGTCTGTATAGCACACATGGAACAATACTTCTCACTGTATCCCTATACACGCGACAATAATAAATCAGATTAGACATGGGGAGAATGTGCAAACTCCACACAGACAGTCACCCCAGGTCGGAATTGAACCCGGGTCCCCGGCACTGTGAAGCAGCAGTGCTAACCACTGTGCCACCATGCCGCCCAGCCTCAGCGCACGTGACAAAACAAAGGTAATGATTCCCCACCCCTCGACCTCAGACAGTTATTTTCAATGGAATCAGGTCAATGAAGTATTTTTATGAGAAACGTCCAGGATATAAAAAGAAGTACCACGCCACCAGCGCTTTGAAGAACTAGCTGCCTGCATGCGTCGAGGCCTTGGTTTCCTCAATAATATAATTAGCAAAAAAATTTAAGAGGTGTTGAAATCTGTAACTCACCACTGGGGAATTGTGGAAGTGAAGCTCTGGTCGACTGCTGCATAATTGAAACCGACTGAATAAACATCTTGCTTGTTACTACATTTTTGGATGTGTGAATGGCCCTTTGTCCAAGCTGGAATCGACGACTGAATATGAATGGCTGAATGTCTACTATTATGGGACCAAAACAGTGATGGTGCGACCTTTGGCCTACCTCACTCCATCACCGTGCCCCCTCCCCAGCCCCCTGCCCCACCTGTTGGAAACTTGGACCTAAAAATTGGATCGTGCTCAGATCCAGAAGCGATCCGGATGAAGGTGTTCACCTTCAAAGAGGCCCCCTGAAGGAACTCGGGAAATTGGCTGGAAGGTTTTTGTTGTATAACACCAGTGACTACCTGTGCCAGTTGCTGCCCAGAGAGAGGTCATCACTTCAGGAATGGAGTTGGGATTGAGCAGATAGGATATCAGTCAGGAACAATAGTTAAACTATAGTTAAGAAAGTCCACCAACACTTCTGCTTTTTCAGGAGGGTAAGGAAATGACTGTCACCAACATTTACAGATGCACCATAGAAAGCACTCTTTCTGGGTGTATCACAGCTTGGTATGGCTCCTGCTCTGTCCAAGACCGCAAAAAACTACAGTGTTGTGAACATAGCCCAGTCCATCACGCAAACCAGCCTCCCATCCATTGACACTGTCTACACTTCCCGCTGCCTCGGAAAAGCAGCCAGCATAATTAAGGACCCCACGCACCCCAGACATTCTCTCTTCCACCTTCTTCTGTCAGGAAAAGATACAAAAGTCTGAGTTCACGTACCAACCAACTCAAGAACAGCGTCTTCCCTGCTGCCATCAGACTTTTAAATGGACCTACCTTATATTAAGTTGTGATGTGGAGATGCTAGCATTGGATTGGGGTGGACACGGTAAGAAGTCTCACAACACCAGGTTAAAGTCCAACAGGTTTATTTGGAATTCTGAGCTTTCAGAGCGTGGCTCCTTCATCAGGTGATGATCACTCACCTGATGAAGGAGCAGCGCTCCGAAAGCTCGTGATTCCAAATAAACCTGTTGGACTTTAACCTGGAGTTGTGAGACTTCTTATTGTATTAAGTTGAACTTTCTCCACACCCTAGCTAAGTAGCTATCACTACATTCTGAACCCTCTCCTTTCCTTCTCTCCTATGTACTTTATGAATGGTATGCTTTGTATAGTGCGTAAGAAACAATACTATTCACTGTATCCCAATTGGTGAGTGTCTGAACAAGCTGCCAGAGGTAGTAGTCGAGGTGGGTACAATTTTATCTTTTAAAAGGCATTTAGATAGTTACACGGGTACAATGGGTATAGAGGGATATGGGCTAAATGCGGGCAATTGGGATTAGTTTAGGTGTTTAAAAAAAGGTTTAGCATGGACAAGTTGGGTCGAAGGGCCTGTTTCCATGCTGTAAACCTCTATGACTCTATGACATGTGACAATAATAAATTAAAATTAATCGATAAGTCTGGGATAGACCATCGGAGGAGGGTGGGGGCAGTGGTGGAGTTAGTACAGGCTAGCAGCAGCCCTCAGTTTTAATGCTGAAAGCACACACATGTGTCTGATTAATTTGCTGACGTACTTCAAAGATGTAACAAACAAGGTGGATAATGGAGGTCCTGTCGATGTAACATATCTAGACTTCCAGAAGGCATTTAATAAGGTGTTGCACAAAAGTTTAATACACAAGGTAAGATCAAGTGGGATTAGAGGTAATTTATTAGCTTGGATAGAGGACTGGTTAAGCAACAGGAAGCAGAGAGTCAGGATCTATGGGTCCTTTTTCGGGTTGGCAAGATGTATCTACAGGGGTGCCACAGGGTTCGGTCCTCAGGCCCCAACTCTTTACAATCTATATTAATGACTTGGATGCAGGGATATAAAGTACCATAGCCAGCTTTGCAGTTGACACAAAAATAGGTGAGGTAGTAAGTTTAAGGTTTATTTATTAGTATCACAAGTAGGCTTACATTAACACTGCAACGAAGTTACAAAGAAATCTAAAGTTTACAAATGGATATGGATAGGTTAGGTAAATGTGCCAAAATTTGGCAGATGAAGTTTAATGTGGATAAGTGTGAGGTTATCCATTTCGGTCGGAAAAATAGAATGGCAGCTTATTACTGAAATGGAGAGAAACTTCGGGGTGCTTCGGTGCAGAGGAATCTGGGTGGCCTCATGCATGAATCACAGAAAACTAGTATGCAGGTACAGCAGGCAATAAGGAAGGCACGGTAGCACAGTGGTTAGCACTGCTGCTTCACAGCTCCAGGGACCTGGGTTCGATTCCCGGCTTGGGTCACTGTCTGTGTGGAGTTTGCACATTCTCTTCATGTCTGCGTGGGTTTCCTCCGGGTGCTCCAGTTTCCTCCCACAGTCCAAAGATGTGCAGGTTAGGTTGATTGGCCATGCTAAAATTGCCCATTAGTGTCCTGAGATGTGTAGATTAGAGGGATTAGTGGATAAAATATGTAGGGATAGGGCCTGGGTGGGATTGTGGTCGGTGCAGATTCGATGGGCCGAAGGGCCTCTTTCTGCACTGTAGGGTATCTATCTATCAAATGGAACCTTGGCATTTATTGCTAAAGGAATAGAATATAAAGATCGGGAAGTGTTGCTGCAACTGTATAAGGCATTGGTGAGACCGCATCTGGAGTGCTGTGTGCAGTTTTGGCCCTGACTTAAGGAGGGATGTAGTTCCATTTGAGGCAGTTCAGAGGAGGTTCACTAGGTTGGTTCCAGAGATGAGGGATTTGTTGTATGAAGGGCGATTGAGCAATTTAGGCCGATACTCTCTGGAATTTAGAAGAATGAGAGGAGATCTAATTGAGGTATATGAGATGTTAAGGGGGAGATACAGGGTAGACGTAGAGAGGATGTTTCTTCTTGTGGAGTAACTTAGAATGAGAGGTCATAGCTTTAGGATAAGGGGTGGCAGATTTAAAACCGAGATGAGGAGAAATTATTCCTCTCAGAGGTGTGGTGAATCTGTGGAATTCACTCCCCCAGAGTGTTATGGATGCCGGAACTTTGAATAAATTTAAGGAGGAGATAGCCAGATTTTTAAATAGAAATGGGTTGAAGGGTTAAGGAGAATGGGCAAGAAAGTGGAGCGGAGGCAAACATGAGATCAGCCATGATCGTACTAAATGGTAGAGCCGGGCTCGAGGAGCTGAATTGCCTACTCCTGCACGTAGAGTCATGGAGTCACGGAGGTTTACAGCATGGAAAAAGGTCCTTTGGCCCAACTTATCCATGCCGCCCTTTTTTTTAACCACTGTGCTACTCCTGATTGCCCACCCTTGGCCCATATCCTTCTATACCCATCTTACCCATGTAACTAAATGTTTTTTAAAAGACAAAAGCCTCTACTACTACCTCTGGCAGCTTGTTCCAGATACTCACCACCCTCTGTGTGAAAAAATTGCCCCTCTGGGCCCTTTCTGTATCTCTCTCCTCTCATCTTAAACCTATGCCCTCTCGTTTTAGACTCCCCTACCTTTGGGAAAAGATGTTGACTATCTAGCTGATCTATGCCCCTCATGATTTTATAGACCTCTTTAAGATCACCCCAAAGCCTCCTATGCTCCAGAGAATAAAGTCCCAGTCTATCCAGCCTCTCCTTATAGCTCAAACCATCAAGTCCCGGTAGCATCCTAGTAAATCATTTCTGCACCCTCTTAGTTTATTAATATTCATTCTCTGCTCTTTCACTTTGTGGCGGCATAGTGGCACAGTGGTTAGCACTACTGCCTCACAGCACCAGGGACCTGGGTTTGACTCCCGGCTTGGGTCACTGTCTGTGTGGAGTTTGCACATTCTTCTTGTGTCTGCATGGGTTTCTTCCAGGTACTCCCTTTTCCTCCCACAGTCTGAAAGATGTGCTGGTTAGGTGCATTGACCTGAACAGGCGCCGGAATGTGGTAACTAGGGGAATTTCACAGTAACTTCATTGCAGTGCTAATGTAAGCCTTACTTGTGACTAATAAATATACTTAGAACCATAGAACCATAGAAAATTACAGCTCAGAAACAGGCCTTTTGGCCCTTCTTGTCTGTGCCGAACCATTTTATGCCTAGTCCCACTGACCTGCACTTGGACCATATCCCTCCACACCCCTCTCATCCATGAACCCGTCCAAGTTTTTCTTAAATGTTAAAAGTGACCCCGCATTTACCACTTTATCCGGCAGCTCATTCCACACTCCCACCACTCTCTGCGTGAAGAAGCCCCCCCTCATATTCCCTTTAAACTTTTCTCCTTTCACCCTTAACCCATGCCCTCTGGTTTTTTTCTCCCCTAGCCTCAGCGGAAAAAGCCTGCTTGCATTCACTCTATCTATACCCATCAAAATCTTATACACCTCTGTCAAATCTCCCCTCAATCTTCTACGCTCCAGGGAATAAAGTCCCAACCTATTCAATCTCTCTCTGTAACTCAGCTTCTCAAGTCCCGGCAACATCCTTGTGAACCTTCTCTGCACTCTTTCAATCTTATTTACATCCTTCCTGTAACTAGGTGACCAAAACTGTACACAATACTCCAAATTCGGCCTCACCAATGCCTTATATAACCTTACCATAACACTCCCACTTTTATACTCGATACTCCGATTTATAAAGGCCAATGTACCAAAGGCACTCTTTACGACCCTATCCACCTGTGACGTCACTTTTAGGGAATTCTGTACCTGTATTCCCAGATCCCTCTGTTCAACTGCACTCTTCAGAGTCCTACCATTTACCCTGTACGTTCTTCTTTGGTTTGTCCTTCCAAAGTGCTTTACTTTACTTAATCCTTTCTACAATAGGGTGACCAGTCCTAGTTATTACATCCTTATGTTAGAGTCATAGAGGTTTACAGCATGGAAACAGGCCCTTTAGCCCAACTTGTCCATGCTGCCCTTCTTTTTAAACCCCTAAGCTAATCCCAATTGCCTGCATTTGGCCCATATCTCTCTATACCCATCTTACCCATGTAACTTTCTAAATGCTCTTTAAAAGACAAAATTGTACCTGCCTCTACTACTACCTCTGGCAGCTTGTTCCAGACACTCACCACCCTCTGTGTGAAAAAATTGCCCCTTTGGACACTTGTATCTCTCCCCTCTCACCTTAAACCTATGCCCTCTAGTTTTAGACTCCCCTACCTTTGGGAAAAGATATTGACTATCTCGCTGATCTGTGCCCCTCATTATTTTATAGACCTCTATTAGATCACCCCTCAGCCTTCTATGCTCCAGAGAAAAAAGTCCCAGTCTATCCAGCCTCTCCTTATAACTCAAACCATCAAGTCCCGATAGCATCCTAGTAAATCTCTTCTGAACTCTTTCTAGTTTAATAATATCCTTCCTATAATAGAGTGAGCAGTCCTAGTTCTTACAGTCTGATGTTGAACCCTCAGTGGCCATTTCTTCCCTGAAAGGAACATAATCGTTCTAAGCTCTGGTTCCTTGTTTTCCCCAAACCTCCCTCCATAAGAGGAAAGAAATCAACATAACTCCTCCAACAGCAGAAAGTGCCCCTCTCAGGAACAGGAAACTTTTTGTTGAAGGCAGTAAAATCCTGAAAGTTAAAAGTAAAAAAAATGATTTTGCGAAATGCAGTTGTGTGAAGATGCTTAGCTTTAGATGACAGTTGGTTCTCCTAACCACACAGCTTTGGTTGTTCTTGACTGAACAAACTGGGGAAATTTATTCATTATGAACTGATTGGAGTGAGATGGAATGAAAAGCAAACTACTTCCTCTGCAATATAACTTTCCCACGTGAAAGTAGAGCAAGGCAGCCTAATGTATCCAGTGAAAGCTGTCAGTTCTCTCAGTCTGTTTAGCTAGTCTCCACTTGATCGCTGTCTGGGAGGAAGCCTGTATTACACTTAAAATTACAATGGGTCCTATTTATCAGCACCATCATATCCGGAATATTAAAACATTCTTGAACGAAGCAATGAAAAGGTCAGCAGCAGCAGCAGTGAGTTAGTTACGTCAGCACAGGTTGTGCTGTGGAATTTAAGACTTTTCAGCAAAAGAGAATATGAACAAAAGCGAGAAGCAGAATTAGGCCATTCGGCCCTTTGAGCCTGTTCCGCCATTCATTTTGATCATGGCTGATCATCAAATTCAATATCCTGATCCCCCTTTCCCTCCATATCCCTTGATCCCTGTAGCCCAAGAACCTTATCTAATTTCTTCTTGAAGTCACACAATGTTTTGTCCTCAACTACTTTCTGTGGTAGTGAATGGGCAATAAATGCAGGCCAGCAAGCGACACCCACATCCCACGAATGAATTTTTAAAAATTCCACACATTCACCATTCTCCGGGTGAAGAAATTTCTCCTCACCTCAGTCCTAAAAGGTTTTCCCCGTATCCTCAAACTATGACCCCTGGTTCTGGCAACCCAGGTGGAGAAGGTAGTCAAGAAGGCATACGGCATGTTTGCCTTCATCGGCCGGGGCATTGAGTTTAAAAATTGGCAAGTCATGCTGCAGCTTTATGGAACCTTAGTGAGGTCACACTTGGAATATAGTGTTCAATTCTGGTTGCCACACGACCAGAAGGATGTGGAGGCTTTGGAGAGGGTGCAGAAAAGATTTACCAGGATGTTGCCTGGTATGGAGGCCATTAGCCATGAGGAGAGGTTGGAGAAACTTGGTTTGCTCTCACTGGAACGACAGAGGTTGAGGGGCGACCTGATAGAAGTCTATAAGATTATGAGGGGCATGGACAGAGTGGATAGTCAGATACTTTTTCCCAGGATGGAAGAGTCAATTACTAGGGGGCACAGGATTAAGGTGTAAGGGGCATTGTTTAAAGGAGATGTACGAGGCAAGTTTTTTACACAGATGGTGGTGGGTGCCTGGAACTCGCTGCCGGGGGAGGTAGTGGAAGCAGATATGATAGTGACTTTTAAGGGGCATCTTGACAAATGCATTATTGGGATGGGAATAGAGGGATATGGTCCCCGGAAGGGTAGGGGGTTTTAGTTCAGTCGGGCAGCATGGTCGGTGCAGGCTTGGAGGGCCGAAGGGCCTGTTCCTGTGCTGTAATTTTCTTTGTTCTTTGCTCCCCCACCATTGGGAACATTCTTTCTGAATCTACCCTGTCTAACCCTGTTAGAATTTTGCAAGTTTCTATGAGATCCCCTCTTGCTCTTTGAAACTCCAAAGAATATAATCCTAGTCTCTCCTCATATGAGAGACCTGCCACACAAGGAATCAGCCTGGTAAATCTTCGCTGTACTCCCTCTATAGCAAGGATGTCCCTCCTCTGATAAGAGTCATAACATTATAGAATTCCAATAGTGCAGAAGGAGGCAATTCTGTCCATCGAGCCGGCACTGACCACAATCCCACCAAGGCCCTATTCCTGTAACACCTCATATTTACCCTGCTGATGCCCCTGACACCAGGGGCAATTTAGCACAGCCAATCAACCTAACCCGCACATCTTTGGACTGTGGGAGGAATCCGGAGCACCCGGAGGAAACCCATGCAGACACGGGGAGAAAGTGCAAACTCCACACAGGCAGTGACCCAAGGCTGGAATTGAACCCAGGTCCCTGATGCTGTGAAGCAGCAGTGCTAATCACTGTGCCACCGTGCCGCCCCATAAGGACACCAAAACTGCACACAATATTCCAGGTGTAATGAATGGTGAAAGAGGAGGTAGTTCAGACACTCGAAGGTTTAAGGAATGAGGAAGAAGTATTAGACAGGCTCTCTGGAGCTTAAGTTGATTGAGTCACCAGAAGCAGATGAGATTCATCCAAGGAAACTGAGGGAACTGAGAGTGTGGCCATCATTTTCCAATCCTCCTTGAACCCGGGTGTGGTGTGAGGGGACTGGGGAACTGCAAAGGTTCAGCAAAGAGTGTAAACAGAATCCTGGCAACTGAAGGCCAGTTGGTGATGGGAAAGCTATCGGAAAGGATAAATCGGGACAAAATCAACAGTCATTTGGGCTAGTATGGGTTAATTAGGGAAAGTTGGTGTGCCTTTAGTAAAGGGAATTGTGTTCCACTTGAGTTTTCTGACTAGGTTACGGAGAAGGTGGATGAGGGTGATGTTTAGAACTGGGGGGGGGTGCATGGACTTCCAAAAGGAATTTGAATAAGCCAAACAGACCAAAGTTAAAGCTCACGGGATACAAAACATAAAAACTTGAAACAGGAGAAGGCCATTCTACCCTTCAAGCCTGCTCCGCCATTCATTTTGATCATGGCTGATCACCAAATTCAATATCCTGATCACCCCCTTCCCCTCATAGCCCTTGATCCCTTTAGCCCCAAGAGCTATATCTAGTTTCTTCTTGAAGTCACACAATGTTTTGGCCTCAACTACTTACTGTGGTAGTGAATTCCGAACATTCACCACCCTCTGGATGAAGAAATTTCTCCTCACCTCAGTTCTAAAAGGTTTACCCCTTATCCTCAAAGTACGACCCCTAGTTCTGGACTCCCCGCCGTAGAAAGGAAATTAAGCGACGTAATTCAGCTTCGGCCTTCACGATGCCTTCAAAATAAATTCCTCAAGGAAACCTCAGACATATAGACAGCAGATTTACTTGAGTACAAATTTACTGTTGGCATTACCTTCGACTGACTCAGCAGCAGGAAAACCCCACCCTCGATTTTTCAATACAGGTCAAAGCATTGTATGCCAAAATAAAATCAGGCACGCACATCTGTGCCAGGAGTAAATCTCCAAAATCTAGTTCCCCATTCTTGGCCATCTATTACTGCCAGCTGCCTTGGCCTCATTTCCTGCTGAAAGTGTTCCTGAGTTTTTAATTGTGCTGATGTTGCCCAGCAGAGTGACTGAGACTGATTGAGGGTGGCACGGTGGCACAGTGGTTAGTGCTGCTGCCTCACAGCACCAGGGACCCGGGTTCAATTCCCGACTTAGGTCACTGTCTGTGCGGAGACTGCACATTCTCCCCTTGTCTGCGTGGGTTTCCTCCGGGTGCTCCAGTTTCCTCCCACAGTCCAAAAGACATGCAGGTTAGGTGGATTGGCCATGATAAATTTCCTCTTAGTGTCAGGGAATCCAAAAGACTTGAGGGTTAGGTGCATTGGCCATACTAAATTCTCCCTTAGTGTACCCAAACAGGCGCTGAAGTCTGGTGACTAGGGGATTTTCACGGTGACTTCATTGCAGACTACTTGTGACGCTAATAAATAAACTTTAAACTTTAGCATTATTCCTGAAATAAGTTGGAAGACTTTGAAAGGGACTCTTTACTGAACCGGCATTTGCCAACAACAGAGGTATTAAGGGATGCGAGTCCCAGATCAGTCATGATCTCATTAAATGGCAGAACGAGCTCGATGGGCTGAATGGCCTTCTCCTGTTCCTATGTCTCTAACATAACTGCAATGTCAAGAATCGAGCCTAATGCACAGAACTAACTGGGATACATGGAAATAAAATGCGTTTCTCTGTCTTCCCATTCTAGCCCAATGCATCAATAAATCTTTAACAAAAACAGGTAAGTTAGTATCACAGATGTTTGGAACTACATAGTTCCCAGTGCAAATATTGACCCAGTGTTTTCACAATCTTTTCTAAAGCTTCCCTCAACTGCCTCCTGAAATATGCTGAAAACAAGCTGAAATCAAGGAAGTGTTCATCTGATTTGCCCTTGGAAGCCAAATCCTATCATTAATCCCAATAATTTATTTTCACCGGTCACTGGTGTGTTCCATCTCGCAGCTTATTGCTATCATGGTGCTTGCCATCCTCTGGCCTCGTTTGGTCCCATCCTTAATCATGCCTGCTCTCAGACTAGCCTTCCTGGTCTCAGCCCCAAAATCTCCCCACACCACCAAGGGCTCAACTTCAACTTGCTTCAGCCACCTCTGAACCCTGACCCAGGGTGCACCATAGTACCCCCACCTCATCTCCCCACTGCGTGGGCCTGATTTTACCATTTTGAGTCTAAGTGTCGAATCTGGGCGTCAAATAGATCCGCGCCTGGAATCCTCTTTCCAGTGCACCCATACGTGTTTTGCCAGCTCAGGTCCGATTCGCACTGTGGGAGGGGCTTAGCGCTGTCGGACCGATCGGAGCTCTGAACTGCACATGCGCAGTTCGAAAAAAAATCCGAAGCAGCGCGCCCGGGCAGGGAGAAAAAAGCAGAGAGAGCGGCTCTCTGACCCAGATCATCGGGGGGGGGGAGAGAGGCGGGGGGAGGTGGGAGGAGGAGAGGAGGCGGGACCCAGCTCACCCTCTTGGGGGGGGATGGGAGGAGGAAAGGGGGTGTGACGGGTCCAACTGGCTCACCAAGTCAATTACAATACTGCGTTCAGCATCTACTGAACCATCTTGGATACAAAGGATAATGGCATTAGGGTTCTGCATGTAAGCCTTGCTTATGCTAAAAATTATATCCTTGGTGTCGGCAGCCATTCCTGATGTTACAGTACTGATAGCACCAGGAAGGTCAACCAGTACCATTCATTGTCCTTTGTATCCAAGATGGTTCAGTCGATGCTGAACGCAGTATTGTAACTGACTTGGTGGGCCAGATGGACCCACAAGGCAGAAGGACCATCTTTGTGTTGACCAAAGTGGATCGAGCTGAGGAACATACAGCTTATCTTGCTAACGGAAGGATGGTGGAGGAAGAGCAGCAATCGAGGTAGGTTGGGGGTGTACTCTACTGAGGGGGGCCTGCCTCCCAGGGGGGTCTGATCCCAGGGGCAAGGGGGGCCTGCTGGGGGGGCCTGCCTCCCAGGGGGGTCCGATCCCGGGGGTGGGGGCGGGGGTCTTCCAGGGGGGCCTGCCTCCCGGGGGGGGCGACACAGTGGTTAGCCTTACTGCCTCACAGCACCAGGGACCCGGGTTCAATTCTGGCCTCAGGTCACTGCCTGTGTTGAGTTTGCACATTCTCTCTGTGTCTGCGTGGGTTTCCTCCGGGTGCTACAGTTTCCTCCCACAGTTCAAAGATGTGCGGGTTAGGTTGATTGGCCATGCTAAATTGACCCTAGTGTCAGGGGCATTAGCAGGATAAATATGTGGGGTTACGGGAATAGGGCCTGGGTGGGATTGTGGTCGGTGCAGACTCGATGGGCCGAATGGCCTCCTTCTGCACTGTAGGGATTCTATGATATTCTATGATATCAAAATAGAAACTAGAAGCAGGAGTAGGTCATCCGGCCCTTCAAGCGTACTCTGCCATTCATTTTGATCATGGCTGATCATCAAATTCAATATCCTGATCACCCCTTTCCCCCATATCCCTTGATCCCTTTAGCCCCAAGAGCTATATCTAATTTCTTCTTGAAAACATACAACATTCTGGCCTCAACTACTTTCTGTGGTAGTGAATTCCACACATTCACCACCCTCTGGGTGAAGAAATTTCTCCTCACCTCAGTTCTAAAAGGTCTACCCTTTATCCTCAAACTATGGCCCTAGTTCTAGACTCCCCCACCATCGGGAACATTCTTTCTGAATCTACCTTGTCTAACACTGTTAGAATTTTATAAGTTTCTATGAGATCCCCTCTCACCCTTCTAAACTCCAGTGAAGATAACCCTAACCGACTTACTCTCTCCTCATATGACAGACCTGCTATCCCAGGAATTGGCCTGGTAAACCTTCGCTGTACTCCCTCTATAGCAAGGACATCCTTCGCCAGATAAGGACACCAAAACTGCCCACAATACAATCAGGTGCATCGTAGCAGTCTGCATCTGGCTTTCCAGTGAGCTTCGGCTCCTCCCCTCCCCCCACCATCACCGACGTGAAACCCACTACTGCCAAAAGAATTGATGAACAATTAACCTGGTGTTGTGAGACTACTTACTGTGCCAAAAAAATTGACAAGAGTGTGGGAAAATTGTGTGGGTTAACTCACTGAAAAAAAACGGACTGAAACTCTCCGGTTTTCAGTCTTTTGTGAAACTTTTTGGGAAAAATTCACCTGTCGTATTTTAAACTGACTGGGTATTTGATTTTGACTTGATTTTGATTTGATATGATTTATTATTATCACATGTATTGGTATACAGTGAAAAGTATCGTTTCTTGCGCACTATACAGACAAAGCATACCGTTCATAGAGAAGGAAAGGGGAGAGTGCAGAATGTAGTGTTACAGTCATAGTTAGGGTGTAGAGAAAGATCAACTTAATGTAAGATAGGTCCATTCAAAAGTCTGACAACAGCACGTGACCTCAGACTTTTGTACCTTTTTCCTGACGGAAGAATGTGGAAGAGAGAACGTCCGGGATGTGTGGGGTCCTTTATTATGCTGGCTGCTTTGCCTAGGCAGCGGGAAGTGTAGACAGAGTCAATGGATGGGAGGCTGGTTTGTGTGATGTATTGGGCTACCTTTACGACCTTTTGTAGTTCCTTGCGGTCTTGGGCAGAGAAGGAGCCATACCAAGCTGTGATACAACCAGAAAGAATGCTGTCTATGGTAAAATGCACAGTAGCATTGGTAAGGGTAAAAACTGCGATAAGGACACCAGAACTGCTGGCAAAAGATAGCAACACTTGATATCATACGTTTAACTGGACAGGAACTGTTAACTGAGCATGTAAAAATCGGAAAACAATACATTTGAAAGGGATGCAGACTTAAGTGCAGTGGACTGTTTATCAGAATCAGCTTGTGTTATCTTCTGCCTGGAGACTTACACTCAATAAAAACTAGCAGCAAAATAAACTTTGAAATGGAAAGTCAGGACAGCAATACATTCAGTTACCCTGAGTGCAAACCATAAGATTGATCTTTAGCTTAATGGCAAAATCAACACTGGGTAATATTGAAAATAAACACATCTACAGACCAGAATCCAGCAGCCACATTATACAGCAGTACAATGTTTTGGTTTAATAAGTATAAAACTGCCTAAGTTTGGATGGGTCTGGACGCGGTACCTGAACTTTATTCAATCATTTGATGATTGGTCGATGTTTAATAGTTCAACAAACTTGTGATTGCCAAACACTTGTCTCAAATCAACCAATCATTTTCAGTTGACTTGTCTTAACCCAGCTTAAGAGAAAAGAACTGAATATTTAGTTGTGGGAAAACCTTAATACTACAGCAAGAATGAATGGCTGTCCCAATCTCCACCCACCCCACCCCACCCCACCCCACCCCATCGCAGCCCCGACCCCCCCCCCCCCCCCCCCCCCCCCCCGGTAAGCCGACTCCATCCCGATGGCCAGCCCCGATCGCTGGCCTCCCTCCCACTGTCACTGCTGAGTGCAGAGTTCCAGCTGGATTCCCACCCCCACCAATTGTTCCTCCCCCAAGACCTCGCCCCTGTAGGCCCCACCCCCTTGACATTGCCCAATGGGCCCCCTGGGCATTGCAATTTTGCCCTTTGGGCAGTACCGGGGCTCGGCTGGCACTGTCAAGCTGGCAATGTCCAGGGGCAACACCGCCCCCCCCGCCCCCCCCCCCCCGCTTTTCACCCCTGGGGGGCCTCCATGGTTCCCCGTCACTCCAGTGGTGTCAGGCTGCCAGCTCCCCGCTAGTGGAGATCTATTGTAAATCCCGCTGGACTGAATCATTCCTGGTCGGGAATGGTGGGGGAGGGGTGGGGGGGGGGGGGGCGCTGCGGGGGGGCAGGTTTGTGGGAGGGGAGGGGGGGTTGTTAGAGAAAGAGGCCAGCGAGCCCGGAGACCTCAGTTCCGGGCTTACCAATTACATCTAAATCATCATTTGCATAATTGATGCAGCTCTGTGCCGATTTCTGGCGCGGAACTGATGGTTTCGAAAACCCGGTGGCCAGCGGCTGTGGCGCCCAGCGGGAAGCCTGCTACACGGCCTCCACTTGAGTCTCCCGGCTCGCTGCACGACAAAAGCAGTGCAGCAGGCTGGGAGAATCGCCCCCAATGTTGTACCTTTCTTGTGGTATTTCATTGAGTGGAAGGATTGAGGTCAGGATGTTTCGATTGGACAATTTGCAAGAATGCCAAATGTAAAGGGAACGACAGTTTAAGGGTGTGCTGCTTGCTTGGCAAGGGCATTCATAGAATCCCTGCAGTACAGAAGGATGCCATTCGGCCCATCGAGCTTGCACAGACAACAATCCCACACCAGCCCTGTCCCTGTAACCCCCATCTATTTACCCTGCCAGTCCCCCTGACAGTAAGGGGCAATTTAGCATGACCAATGGGCGGCACAGTGGCACAGTGGTTAGCGCTGCTGCCTCACAGCACCAGGGACCTGGGTTCGATTCCCGGCTTGGGTCACTGTTTGTGCGGAGTCTGCACATTCTCCCCGTGTCTGCGTGGGTTTCCTCCGGGTGCTCAGGTTTCCTCCCACAGTCTGAGTGTCAGGGGAAATAGCAGGGTAAATATGTGATGTTACGGGGATAGGATGGGATTGTTGTCGGTGCAGGCTTGGTGGGCTGAATGGCCTTCTTCTGTACTGTAGCGATTCTATGGCACTTCGCCTAAGATATTAACTTTGTTATTGTGAACCCTACTTTTTTACATGCATATCTAATATGTCCACGTAAAAGAACGAGAAAGAACTAATTATCAAGTTTGTTATATACATATTGCTAATTACAGTCTGGATAGTGAATTCAGTAACAGCGTTTGTAATGTACAATTTTGCAGAGCAAATAGAAATGATAGTCATGTTTCAATGGCTTGTTGCTTTTCTCATTTGTAATGTAACTCTTGTTTCCTAGCTGTTTGAGATTACCGTGCCAATTTCCCAGTTACCAAAACCCATCACAATCAGCGTGGCAAATCACACGGGTTGCAGATGTATGTCACAGCTGGATTTCTTCAGGCAGGTTCACGCCATCATCAGACGTTCCATCGCCTCGTCCCAGTCTGAGTAAGTGCAACTGTGGCTGTTAATGTAATTCAGCTTACACTTCCCAAGTCTGTCAATCCAATACACTCCCTTGCTCCTGGCCAGCGCTTGTCGGGAAATTGTCGGTGTGTTGTTCAGTTTTTCAACATGCTTTACTAAGGGGACACTCTGAAACCTGGAGAAATTATAATTTTATTGAATGACTGCCTGTGTGGAGTTTGGACATTCTCCCCGTGTCTGCGTGGGTTTCCTCCGGGCGCTCCAGTTTCCTCCCATAATCCAAAGATGTGCGGGTTAGGTGGATTGACCATCCTAAATCCTTCGTGTCAGGGGGACTAGCAGGGTAAATATGTGGGGTTATGGGGATAGGCCCTGGGTGGGATTATTGTTAGTGCAGACTCGATGGGCCAAATGGCCTCCTTCGGCACTGTAGGGATTCTATGATTCTAAGGCCGGGGCAGGGGGGGAGGTTATCCCTGGTGTCCTAGCCAATATTTATTCCTCAGCATCACAAAAACAGGTTATCTGATCCATTACTCTATATGGCTGTGCGTTAATTGGACCGTGTTTCTCTTCATTATAACAGTCTCTGCACTTCAAAAGTACTAAAGTATTTCATTCACTGTAAAGCACCTTGAGACATCCACTGGATTTAATGACAATTTCATTTCATTTAAATTACATTTAAGCCTGAAGTGAATGTAATCCATGTACTGGAGATGACATTTCCATCAGCAAAAAACAGTCTTACTAATGGAAAGCAGTGCTCAATAACAAGGTCTTCGTGGTAATTGTGGGGTCAATATCAAGTTAATTAAAGGAAATGACTGACCCACCACCTCATATGGAAGTGTGACCTCAAAATCACCACAGCTCACGGCGTTGAACTTTCAGAATACCTTGCCCATTGGGCAAAAGAAAATTGTGATTAGCACAAATGACCTCTTACCCATCAGCTTACGAATTATCCAATTGACTAATCAAACTAAATCAAAGTCTAGAGAAAACCAAGCCATCAAATCGCTCAATTCTTTTTCAAAGTTACAATTTTTCAATCAGATCAAACAAATCTTATTGAATTAATTCATGGGATGTGGGCGTCGCTGGCTGGGCCAGCATTCATTGCCCTTTCTGAGGGTATTTAAGAGTCAACCACATTGTGCTGGGCCTGAGCCACATGTAGGCCAGACCAGGGAAGGACAGCAGATTTCCTTCCCGAAAGGGCATTAGTGAACCAGATGGGTTTTTACGACAATCGACAATGGTCATCATCAGACTTTTAATTCCAGATTTTTATTGAATTCCAATTTCACCATCTGCCGTGGTGGGATTCGAACCCCGGGTTCCCAGAACGTTAGCTTAGGTCTCTGGATTACTGGTCCAGCGACAATACCAGTAAGCCACTGCTTCCCCAAATTGCTCAGTTACTTGTTTTTGTCCTCTATAATTCTGCACCTTTGAAATGTACTTTACATCACCTTGCCCGATTGTTTTTCCTGTCTGTGCTTGGGTTTGTTCCTGGATTGCAAAAGGTTGTATGGCGATTTTTCAGAGCAATGTTAAGTTTGCCACATAAATGTAAGTTGTTGCGACAGTTTTCACCCTGCTGCAGTGGGATCACAATACTCCAAGGGTTCAGTAACAACGGACATTGGGTACAAATCAACCACCAATGGCAAAGGAAAACTATACATTTTTTACACAGCGTAAATAACTGAGATTCGAGATCCGGGAGAGGGAAGAACAAACAGAAATGTCTTATATAAGAATTGCTGACACAAGTGAGCCTTGCATCCCATGAATGAATGAAAGAAAAAACAAATTGTAGTTTCAGAGACTGACATATTCACAGGAGCTATTTTGTGGAATTATTGAATGTGCCTTCTGTTTGCTTATCCTCAGCTTTCACACGTACAGTACTGTAATGTGGAATACAACCAAATAAATAATGACTCCTTTCATGAGGACATAAGAAGTAGGAGCAGGAGTAGGCCACCCAGCCCCTCGAGCCTGCTCCACCATTCAATAAGATCATGGCTGATCTTTTTGTGGACTCAGCTCCACTTACCTGCCCGCTCACCATAACCCTTAATTCCTTTACTGTTCAAACATTTATCTATCCTTGCCTTAAAAACATTCAATGAAGTAGCCTCAACTGCTTCACTGGGCAGGGAATTCCACAGATTCACAACCCTTTGTGTGAAGAAGTTCCTACTCAACTCAGTCCTAAATCTGCTCCCCCTTATTTTGAGGCTATGCCCCCTAGTTCTAGTTTCACCCACCAGTGGAAACAACCTCCCTACTTCTATCTTATCTATTCCTTTCATAATCTTATATGTCTCTATAAGATCTCCCTTCATTCTTCTGAATTCCGTTGAGTATAGTCCCAGTCTACTTAGTCTCTCCTCAGAGGCCAATCCTTCTTCCTCAGCAGAATGAGCGGGGGTTAGTGTTTATCCAAGATCCAAGACCAAAGAAAAGTACAGCACAGGATCAGGGCCTTCGGCCCTCCAAGCCCATGCAGATCATGATGCCCGAACTAAACTACAAAAAAACCTTCTGCCCTTACCCAGTCTGTATCCCTCTATTTCCTCCCTATTCATGTACCCATTCAGCTGCCTCTTAAATGTTACTAATGTGCTTGCTTCCAGCACCACTTCTGACAGCGCGTTCCAGGCACCCACCACTCTCTGCGTGAGAAACTTCCCCCACACATTTCCCTTAAACTTTCCCCCCTCTCACCATGAACCTGTGCCCCCTTGTAATTGACACTTACACCCTGGAAAAAGAACCTCTGACTATCCACCCTGTCTATGCCTCTCATAATTTTGTTGACCTCTATCAGGTCTCCCCTCACCCTCCGTCTTTCGAGTGAACTGCACGTGAGCAATAATCCTAATTAATGGGCAAAACTCTCTTCCTTCATTTCCTTTTCCTTCAGCCAATGATCCAACCTGTCCTTGATGTTGCCATGGTCAATTCTTCAATCACTATCTTTGGTAGTGCATTCCATAACCTCACAACCCCCTGTGTAAAAATGGATTTCTGGATCTCTGTCTAGGGATGCATATATTGGCATGGTGGCACAGTGGTTAGCACTGCTGCCTCACAGTGCCAGGGACCCGGGTTCAATTCTGGCCTTGGGTGACTGTCTGGTTGGAGTTTGCATGTTCTCCCCATGTCTGTGTGGGTTTCTTCCAGGTGCTCAGTTTTCCTCCCACAGTTCAAAGATGTGCAGGTTATGTGGATTAGCTATGGTAAATGTGTAGGATTTTACAGTGATGTGATGAGGGGATAGGCCCAGGTAAGACACTCTGTCAGAGAGTTGGTGCAGACTCGATAGGCCGAATGGCCAACTTCTGCACTGTAGGGATTCACCCCATCTCTTTCCCAAAACCTTAAATCTCTCACTCCCAATCCTTGTACCATCAGCTAATGGGAACAACTTTTCTTTGTCTGTCTTATGTCATCAAATCTACGCTGATAGAAAAAAACAGTTCAGACCAGCATTCCTATTTCTGGGTTTTTTTCCTTCTGGGTAATCACCTTTTCTCCCAGGAGGACAGCCCCAGCTTCTCCCAATTCTCTCACCCTGGAACCAGTCTGATAAATCTCCTATGCACTCTCCTTTTAATCCTTGATCCCATAGAATCCCTACAGTGCAGAAGGAGGCAATTCAGCCCATTGAGTCTGCACCGACCTTCCGAAAGAGCACTCTACCGCACTCCCCCACCCTATCCCCGTAACCCCGTACATTGATCATGGCCAATCCACCTAACCTGCACATCTTTGGATGCTGAGGAGAAATTTAGTATGGCCAGTCCACCTCACTTGCACATCAAAAATTTATCAACTGCAGTATTGAATATACTTAACAGCTGGGCTCACACAGTTCTCCAAGGCAGTTCTAAAGATTAACGACCTTCTGAGTGAAGAAATTTCTCCTCATCTCGGTACTAAATGGCCAATCCATTATGCTGACGTTAGGATTGGCTAGTTCCAGACTCTCCACTCAGGGGAAACAGTCTCTCAGCCATCTGACAGACCGGCAGCTCCCTGCAGTGGGACCTGAGAAAGGGCCGGAAGTTTTGCCTAAATGAAATTAACGCCGCTCTTGTGTGTAAAACTGCTGTGGGAGCAGCCATCAGAACCATGAAAGTAAAGTTTATTTATTAGTCACAAGTCGGTTTACATTAACACTGCAATGAAGTTACTGTGAAAATCCCCCAGTCACCACACTCTGGCACTTGTTCAGGTACACTGAGGGAGAATTTAACGCGGCCAATGCACCTAACCAGCACGTCTTTCAAATGTGGGAGGAAACCGGAGCACCCAGAGGAAACCCACACAGACTGCGGGCGAACATGCAGACTCTGCACAGACGGTGACCCAAGTCCGGAATCGAACCCGGGTCCCTGGCGCTGCGAGGCAGCAGTGTTAACCAATGTGCCATCGTGCCGCTATTATCCTTGGCCTCTGGATTACTAGTCCAGTGACAATTGCACTACACCGCCACCTCTGCTCAATTAACCTGCTATCAATCACTGCCTTGGGATGTTGTTCTGCATTTAACACCAAATGCATGGTGGTATCAAATGCACCCCGAGATACAGGAGCAATTGAAACGGGTCTGGTATTTCACAAATGAGTGAGATAAAGACTCCTTCTGAACACTGCAAAGATCCATCTCTATTCGTCACCAAATTGGCCAACAATGCAACTCAGCCCAGCGTGCGTTCCTTTGGGCCGCAGATCATGATTTTCTCAGCATAGCAAAATAGAATAGAACCTTGGGATTCTGCTGTGGGATTGACGTAATTCAGCAGCTCAGAAAAGAGCTGCTCCTATTTTCCAGCTCCAATCCATCGCAGCTCCGACCGGACAAGATTTATGACCTTTATTTCCACCCAAGGGAAGAGTATGAAGTGCAGGCAAGGTTGGGATTTTCATCAGCAAACTCCCAGTGAAATGTTTGCAACATAAAATGACAAAAAACCTGGAAAAGAGCAGCTTGAACCGTTTCCTGCCAAAGACATCATTCAAGGTTTAGTGCCAGTGTGTTGGTGCCATGTGAGACATCTTGACTTCTCTTGCCAATTTATTTTCTGGCCAGAGGAAAAATGCCAGTCCGTGTGTGTCGAACTCGGGAAGTGCAGTTTATTAAAGAAAAACAAACAAGAAAAATGGTTTCTTTGTTGTTTTCTGGATTCTCGCAATTCTTTTCCAATTCCAGATGGGACATTGGGCAGAAATACGGAATAAGCCATAACTAACCAAAGCGAGGTTGATTCCAGAGTTGAGAAGGTTGGCTTAAGAGGAGAGATTAAGTAGACTGGGACTATTGGAATTCAGAAGAATGATGGGGGGATCTTATAGAAACATATAAAATTATGAAGGAATAGATAATATAGAAGCAGGGAGGTTGTTTCCACTGGTGGGTAAGACTAGGGGGCATAGCCTCAAAATAAGGGAGAGCAGGTTTAGGACTGAGTTGAGAAGGAACTTCGTCACCCAAAAGGTTGTGAATCTGTGGAATTCCCTGCCCAGTGAAGCAATTGAGGCTACCTCATTGAAGGTTTTTAAGGCAAAGATAGATAGATTTCCGAACAATAAAGGAATTAAGGGTTAAGGTGAGCGGGCGGGTAAGTGGAACTGAGTCCACGATAAGGTCAGCCATGATCTTATTGAATGGGGGAGCAGGCTCAAGGAGCCAGGTGGACTACTCCTGCTCCTAGTTCTTATGTTCTTATCCTCCCCGGTTTCCCTTAGGGTACCAAGAAGGATGCTTACTTAAATAAAGGCAAAATACTACGGGTACTGGAATCTGGAACAAAAACATAAAATGCTACAAAATCTCAGCAGGTCTGACAGCATCTGTGGAGAGAGAATAGAGCCAATGTTTTGAGTCCGAATGACCCTTTGTCAGAGCTGACGACAGGGAAAGTAGGACAAGATTCATAGTGTGATGGTGGGGGCGGGGGGGGGGGGGGGGGGGGGGGGTGGATGTAATTGATAGGGATGGCATTGACAAAAAGACAAAGGGAATAAAGGCTAGAAATGGTGCTAAGAGCGTCGGTTAAGAGATCAGAATGCATTGAAGTAAGTCTGCTTACAAAATCAGTTGAAGTGAGGTTGCTTGCTTCACTGTCAATACATAAGGTCGCATTTATAATGAAGCTGTTATGTTCTCTTCATCCATAAGATATACATCATTTTTTCAAAAGTGATCTTTTCCTTCTGGGTTTTGTATTATTTTGTTCATTCTTGGTACATGGGTGTTGTTAACAGACCAGTATTTATTGCTCATCTCTGCGTTCCCTTGAGAAGGTGGTGGTGAGCTGCCTTCCTGAACTGCTGCTGTCCATGTACTAAAGGCTCACCCACAGTCCTGTGGGGGAGGGAGTTGTAGGATTTGGACCGAGCAACGATGAAGGAGCAGCAATCTAGTTGGGAAAGGGTGTGGCCTTAAGGGGAATTGAAGCAGGTGGTGACCATAGAACCATTGAATCCCTACGGTGCAGAAGGAGGTCATTTGGCCCAAAAAAGCAACCTCCCCCTCACTCCCGCCCCCTATCACTGTAACCCCATGCATTTACCATGGCCAATCCACCTAACCTGCACATCTTTGGACTATGGGAGAAAACTGCAACACCCGGAAGAAACCCACGCAGACACGGGGAGAACGTGCAAACTCCACACAGACAGTCACTCAAGGTTGCAATCAAACCTAGGCCTCTGGTGCTGTGAGGCAGCAGTGCTAACTGTGTCTCCATGTGCTCACTGCCCTTGTCCTTCCAGAAGGGGAAGCGAAGGCCAAGTGGTATTATCGCTAGTCTGTTAATTCAGAAACGCAGTTAATGTTCTGGGGACCCCGGGTTCGAATCCCATCACAGTAGATGGTTCAGTTTGCATGCAACCAAAAATATCTGGAATTGAGAATCTACTGATGACCATGAAACCATTGTCGATTGTCGGAAAAACCCATCTGCTTCACTAATGTCATTGAGGGAAGGAAATCTGCTGTCCTTACCTAGTCTGGCCTACATGTGACTCCAGAGCCACAGCAATGTGGTTAACTTTCAACTGCCCTCCAGGGGCAACCTGGGATGGGAATAAATGCTGGCCAGCCAGCGACACTCATGTCCCACGAATGAATTAAAAAAAGAGGGAGGTCACAGGTTTGGATTGTAAACATTTTCTTGTAAAGCACCCAGAACCTCAGGAACTTTCCTGGTAAGTACCTTTTTGCAGCACAGACCAGCAATGCATCAGCTTCAAGCCTCGGTATGTGCTAAATTGACCGATTTCAGCCAGGGGAGCAATAGTATTACTTCTCAGAACTCCAAGATTATGAAAGGGAATGAAATGATTCCTGCTTGCAATGCTGCCCAGTGACACTAGCTGGAAGTGTATGCCTGTATATGGAAGTGTACGCCAATACATGAAAGGATGAGACACATCCGTGAAACCCCATGCAGTCAAATAGCATGCTGGCTCTCTCACACAGAATAATATCCCTCAGGTGACATGAGGACGAGCAATGCCTTTGAACTTATACAAAATCAATAGATTTTGATTTGATTTGATTGATTATTGTCACATGTTTTGGTAAAAAAGTGAAAAATATTGTTTCTTGCGCACGATACAGGCAAAGCATACCATTCATAGAGAAGGAAAGGAGAGAGTGCAGAATGTAGTGTTACGATCATAGCTAGGGTGCAGAGAAAGATCAACTTATGGTGAGGTAGGTCCATTCAAAAGTTTGATGGCAGCAGGGAAGAAGCTGTTCTTGAGTCGGTTGGCACGCGTCCTCAGACTTTTGTCTCTTTTTCCCGACGGAAGAAGGTGGAAGAGAGATTGTCCGGATTGTGTGGGGTCCTTGATTATACTGGCTGTTTTTCCGAGGCAGCGGGAAGTGTAGACAGAGTCAATGGATGGGAGGCTGGTTTGAGTGATGGGCTGGGCTTCATTCATGAGCCTTTGTAGTTTCTTACGGTCTTGGGCAGAGCAGGAGCCATACCAAGCTGTGATCCAACCAGAAAGAATGCTTCCTATGGTGCATCTGTAAAATAGGTTATAGCAGGAGGTGGAGATCCTGAATGCCTGATCTTCTCCAGAGGTCCACGTTAGTATGAGGTCTCTCCATTCCCACAATTCACCTCCCAATGGATAGAGCTCCCCACTGACAATGCTGAGAACATGGAAAATGACTCCCAACGTGCCAGCAAGGATAAAGAAAGAACTTGGCAGCGGAATGCCGCAATGATTCTAACATTGAAGTGTGTTTGTGGAAGATGTGCGTCTTTTGATGGTGAAGGAAGTGAAGCTGACCATATTGTAAGTGAAACATTCTCACCGCGGCAAATTGAGAAATTGAATGAATTAAATCTGGGAAATTGATGGGCTGGCAGCAGATGAATTAAACGTGGAAAGCATTAGACAGTTTTTAAAAACCTAATACCGTAATAAAACCCTCATTGATTCACTAATGTCCTTGCCACCCAGTCCAACATGATTGAATCCATTGCCCTACAGAGCAGCTGAGGACGATCAATCAAAATGGCATCACCCACATCCTGACAACAAATATTGGAACGATAGCGATGTTCCCTGGTGCATTTCCCAGCACTATTTTGTTTGTTGTTTGGAATCATTCTTTCCTACGGCTTCATTCTTTGTTGTACAAATTCAACCGCAGAGAGGTACAAGTTGAATTTTGATGGCTCATTTTTCGAAGTAGGCTGAGACTAAGTGGGTTATTGCTGCATCAAATCACATGGTCGGGGGGATCGGCGCATTGCAAACCACTCAAAGAACAGAGGTGACTCTGGTACCTAAATCAATGAAGTGTAAGTCGACCATCTACTCGTAAGGCAGGTGAATAGAGCCTTCTGGATGAGATAAGCTCTTGCATTTGTTAACTGGAATAACTTGCCGTAGAATGTGTTGGCAAGACACTTACATGGTTCACTGTTTTCCATTCGCTTTTAGGTCAACTTTTTACTCCTCTCCCACTGTACCATAAAGAGATTTCTGGGCAGAATTTTAGACCAATGCCATTGTGTGTTTGAGATGGGGATGGCATTTAGTCGGCTGAGAGGGTGATAGGTGAGACCCCGCCACCTTCCTGACTCTACCCATGGTGGGAAGGCCCTTGGACAGTCTTTCCTCCCTACCGCCAGTTGAGGCTTTTAAGCAGTCAATTACTACTTGCACGGTGGCACAGTGGTTAGCACTGTTGCCTCACGGCGCCAGGGACCCGGGTGCAATTCTCAACTTGGGTCACTGTCTGTGCACATTCTCCCCGTGTCTGCATGGGTTTCCTCCAAGTGCTCCGGTTTCCTCCCACTGTCCAAAGATATGTGGGTTAGATGTATTGGCCATGCCAAATTGCCCTTTAGTGTCCCTGGAGGCATAGGTTAGTGGGATTAGCAGGGGAAATATGTGGGGTTACGGGGCTACGGCCTGGGTGGGATTGTTGTTGGTGCAGACTCGATGGGCCGAGTGGCCTCCTTCTGCATTGTAGGGATTCAATGTATGAAGGGCCTCTCTCCACCACTGCTTGTATTAACCCAATGCTGGGTTGACATGTGGGGAGCACAACATGAAAACCTGTGTGGGTAGCTTGTGGTTTCCTGCGGGGGGGAATGCGGCAGTCCCACCAAGGGAACTGGCATCAGGAAGGGGTGGTGCCCCCTGAGAGCCACCCATTGCCGCCCACCCATCTTAAATCCCCTTTCCCACAAACCCCACTCCAGGAAATCCCTCCTGCCATTACTTACCTCTGGCCTGTGTCGCTCTGCAATCCTGAACTCTGGTGGGTGTCATTCCCTCCCCAGTGGCATTGCTTGAGCAAAAGAGCTGCCAGCCTCTGATTGGCGGATGGGGCTTCCCACTTCACAGAGTTCTGATCCTGTGGAAGACCCGATGATGGCTTCCCAACTGCCTGATTGGCTTCTGATTCTGTGCATCTTTCCCAGACGACAGGTGAGGCCCTCGTCATCTCAGAAAAATTCCCTCTTCTCATCTGCAACGCCGTACCAATATAGTGTTGATATGTATTAATGACACCAGTCTGTGGACTCTGGTTCCTTCCTTTCCCTCGACAAAACTGTTCGATAAAAGCACCTCAGTTTAATTGTTAGTGTCACAAGTAGGCTTACATTAACACTGCAATGAAGTTATTGTGAAAATCCCCTAGTCGCCACATTCAGGCACCTGTTCAGGTACACTCAGGGTGAATTTTCCAAGGCCAATGCACCTAACCAGCACATCTTTCAGATTGTGGGAAGAAACCAGAGCACCCAGAGGAAACCCACGCAGACACGGGGAGAACGTGCAAACTCTGCACAGACAGTGACCCAAGCCGGGAATCGAACCCAGGTCCCTGGTTTTGTGAGGTAGCAGTGCTGACCACTGTGCCAACCACTGTGCCACAGTGTCGCTACAGACAAAACATAAAGAATAAAGCTTCTAACATGTACAATTCGCCTAAAATTGGACACACCATCATAAAGGTGTAAGGACATTTAATCACAGGTTTGGCAGCTTATCGAGTTTCTGTAATCTTTTACGCTGATTTATAAAACATTGTTCTCTTGGCCCCACTCACAAAACCGATCTCATGCCCAGAGAGAGTACAGCGAAGGTTTACAGGTTGATTCCTGGGGTGGCAGGTCTGTCATATGAGGATAGACTAAGTCAGTTAGGATTATATTCACTGGAGTTTAGAAGAGTGAGAGAGGATCTCATAGAAACTTATAAAATTCGAACAGGATTAGGCAGGGTAGATTAAGAAAAAATGTTCCCAATGGTGCGGGAGTCCAGAACTCGGGGTCATAGTTTGAGGATAAGGGGTAAACCTTTTAGAACTGTGTGGAGAAATTTCTTTATCCAGAGGGTGGTGAATGTGTGGAATTCACTACCACAGAAAGTAATTGAGGCCAAAACATTGTCTGATTTCAAGAAAAAATTAGATATCGCTCTAAGGGCTAAAATATCAAGGGATATGGGGGGGAAGGGTGGACCGGGATATTGAATTTAATGATCAGACATGATCAAAATGAATGGCGGAGTAGGCTTGAAGGGCCGAATGGCCTACTCCTGCGTCTAGTTTCTATGTTTCTATGAATCATCACGGCAAGTTTACATTGATTGTATTTGGTTGCAGCCCTTCAAAGAGGCTAATTAAGCTAACACTTGCAAACACAATGCTAATCGGTGCATTTTAAAAGTTCTTAAATGTTTAATGTCCTGAGAAAGTGACCAATGTGTACCAATGAAATGAATAAATGTTTTTAATGGTTTATTTAAAATCACTTTCTGATGTTTGAATGCAAGTCACTCATGGATGGTAGATGAGACAATTTTATTCAGCTGTTTTATTTTTGTGATAAATCTGTTTTTGGCTGTATCGATAAAACTACACCAGCACTGTTGAAAAAGAGACATACTTGTCAAAACTTTTTATCTTGCACTCATCAGGACATTTTGCAAGAATACAAATCTAGGTGTTACGGTCCCAGACCAGAACCTCAAGGTATATTATGAAGCCAGACTAGACCGCAACAATTTTTCTCTTTTGGTTCCTGGTGCTGCGAGAGCATTGCTAACTACTGTGCCACAGTGCCATCCATGTGTGAGCATTGGGCAAACACAGCAGTAGCCTCAGTGAAATAATTTAGAGTGGACGTGGAGAGGATGTTTCCACTAGTAGGAAAAACTAGAACCAGAGGGCACAACCTCAGGCTAGAGGGATGATCCTTTAAAATAGGGATGAGGAGGGATTTCTTCAGCCAGAGAATGGTGAATCTGTCGAGCTCTTTGCCGCAGAAGGCTGTGGAGGCCACATCATTAAGTGTGTACTACAGACCACCCAACAGCCCACGGGAAGTGGAGGAAAGGATATGTCAGGAGATTCTGGATAGGTGCAGAAAAAATAGGGTTGTTGTAGTGGGGGACTTTAATTTCCCTGGCACAGACTGGAAAGTGCTTAGAGCTGGGGGACCGGACGGGGAGGAATTTGTAAAATGCGTACTGGAAGGTTCTTTGGAACAGTATGTAGATAGCCCGACTAGAGAGGGGGCTATACTGGACCTAGATCTGGGAAATGAGCCCGGTCAGGTCGTCAAAGTTTCGGTAGGGGAACATGTGGCAAATAGTGACCACAACTCTGTTAACTTTAGGATAGTAATGGACAAGGATGAGTGCTGTCCTACGGGCAGGGTGCTAAATTGGGGGAAGGCTGACTATAGCCGGATTAGGCAGGAATTGGTGGATGTTGATTGGGAGAGGATGTTCGAGGGTAAGTCCGCGTCTGGCATGTGGGAGTCTTTTAAGGAACTATTGATAAGACTGCAGGATAGGCATGTGCCTGTAAAAAGGAAAGATAGGAAAGGTAGGATTCGAGAGCCGTGGATAACCAGGGAAATTGAGGATCTGATTAAAATGAAAAGGGAGGCGTACGTTAAGTCCAGGCAACTGAAAACAGACGGAGCTCTGGAGGAATACAGAGAGAGTAGGAAAGATCTCAAACGGGGAGTTAGAAGGGCAAAAAGAGGGCACGAGATGTTCTTGGCAGGCAGGATTAAGGAGAATCCTAAGGCATTCTATTCATACGTTAGGAACAAAAGAGTTGTCAGGGAGAAAATCGGACCTCTCAGGGACAAAGGAGGGGAATTATGCTTAGAACCCAAGGGAATAGGGGAGATCCTAAATGAATACTTTGCATCGGTATTCACGAAGGAGAGGGGCGTGTTAACCGGGAGTGTCTCGGAGGGAGGTGTTGACCCGTTAGAGAAAATCTCCATTACGAGAGAGGAAGTGTTAGGTTTTTTAGGGAACATTAAAACTGACAAAGCCCCAGGGCCTGATGGCATCTATCCTCGACTGCTCACGGAGACGAGAGAGGAAATTGCTGGGCCTCTGACGGAAATCTTTGTCGCTTCTTTGGACACGGGTGAGGTCCCTGAGGATTGGAGGATAGCGAATGTGGTCCCGTTGTTTAAGAAGGGTAGCAGGGATAACCCAGGAAATTATAGGCCGGTGAGCTTGACGTCCGTGGTAGGGAAGTTGTTGGAGAGGATTCTTAGAGACAGGATGTATGTGCATTTAGAACGGAACAATCTCATTAGTGACAGACAGCATGGTTTTGTAAGAGGGAGGTCGTGCCTTACAAATTTGGTGGAGTTTTTTGAGGAAGTGACAAAAACGGTTGATGAAGGAAGGGCCGTGGATGTCGTCTATATGGATTTCAGTAAGGCACTTGACAAAGTCCCACATGGCAGGTTGGTTAAGAAGGTTAAGGCTCATGGGATACAAGGAGAAGTGGCTCGATGGGTGGAGAACTGGCTTGGCCATAGGAGACAGAGGGTAGTGGTCGAAGGGTCTTTTTCCGGCTGGAGGTCTGTGACCAGTGGTGTTCCGCAGGGCTCTGTACTGGGACCTCTGCTATTTGTGATATATATAAATGATTTGGAAGAAGGTGTAACTGGTGTAATCAGCAAGTTTGCGGATGACACAAAGATGGCTGGAATTGCGGATAGCGAAGAGCATTGTCGGGCAATACAGCAGGATATAGATAGGCTGGAAAATTGGGCGGAGAGGTGGCAGATGGAATTTAATCCGGATAAATGTGAAGTGATGCATTTTGGAAGAAATAATGTAGGGAGGAGTTATGCAATAAATGGCTGAGTCATCAGGAGTATAGAAACACAGAGGGACCTAGGTGTGCAAGTCCACAAATGCTTGAAGGTGGCAACACAGGTGGAGAAGGTGGTGAAGAAGGCATATGGTATGCTTGCCTTTATAGGACGGGGTATAGAGTATAAAAGCTGGAGTCTGATGATGCAGCTGTATAGAACGCTGGTTAGGCCGCATTTGGAGTACTGCGTCCAGTTCTGGTCGCCGCACTACCAGAAGGACGTGGAGGCATTGGAGAGAGTGCAGAGAAGGTTTACCAGGATGTTGCCTGGTATGGAGGGTCTTAGCTATGAGGAGAGATTGGGTAGACTGGGGTTGTTCTCCTTGGAAAGACGGAGAATGAGGGGAGATCTAATAGAGGTATACAAGATTATGAAGGGTATAGATAGGGTGAACAGTGGGAAGCTTTTTCCCAGGTCGGAGGTGACGATCACGAGGGGTCACGGGCTCAAGCTGAGAGGGGCGAAGTATAACCTTGACATCAGAGGGACGTTTTTTACACAGAGGGTGGTGGGGGCCTGGAATGCGCTGCCAAGTAGGGTGGTGGAGGCAGGCACGCTGACATCGTTTAAGACTTACCTGGATAGTCACATGAGCAGCCTGGGAATGGAGGGATACAAACGATTGGTCTAGTTGGACCAAGAAGCGGCACAGGCTTGGAGGGCCGAAGGGCCTGTTTCCTGTGCTGTACTGTTCTTTGTTCTTTGTCTTTAAGACAGAGATAGATGGGTTCTTGATTAATAAGGGGATCAGGGATTATGGGGAAAAGGCAGGAGAATGGGGATGAGAAAAATATCAGGCATGATTGAATGGCGGACAGAATCGATGGGCTGAGTGGCCTAATTCTGTTCCTATGTCTTATGGTCTTATGATGGCATTCAGTGTAGACTCGTACATGACAGTTGACCATGTGCCAGAGGGTGATTGACACTAGTAGATCTGTAACCTAGAATGGATGAGTTAAGAGAGGGGGAGGGAGAAAGGATGCTCATGTATACATTTTGACTTGTGCATATTATTGCAATGTATGTAGAATTACAGCAAGAAAATTCTTTGTGATGTAAGATGAAAGGAAAAATACGCATGCACTAAACCCTTAGTTCCCAAAAGAGTCAGATCTTGTCTAACAGATCTCACTCGGCTTTGTTGATTGGCTTCTCTGTGGATTTATCTTCAGTGCGTGAAAAGGTTTGTGAGAATGCTAAGTGCAGATGCACATGAAGCTTGATGAAGGCAAGGCTGGATATCATCCACTTTCCATTCAGAGAAGCTGGAATCAGTGTGTGGCTGGCCAGTAATCTACAGAATTCTTGATAAGGGCCTGTGGAAACAGTATCTGCCATCAAAATGTAGCTTCCCTGGGCTAATTGGTTCACAATGTCTTGCCATATGCAAATTTTAGGAGGAGTCTCAAAAGAATGTTTGAAAATGTTAAACTGCGCGTCCCCTTGTGGCTAATTAACTGCTTAATCCGAAATTTTCATGGGATTAAAAGGAGTGCCGAGAATGGAAAGAAGAGCTGATGACTCATATTGGCTTGCTTTGTTTTTGATTCATTATCATATCCAGAGCAGGAGGAATCAGTTATCTCCCTGCGGTTTCGAACTGAATCAGCCCAGCTGCAGATACTGGGAAATCTGCTAAGAGATTGTTTTGTTCCCAGTTTAATTACTGCCTAAATTTAATAATCTCACAATTTATACATCGCAACTCAGATCACAGAATCACAGAATTGTTATGATGCAGAAGGGGGCCATTTGGCCAACCATACTGCACCAGCCTTCCAGCTAAGCGACATGGTGGCACAGTGGTTAGCACTGCTGCCTCACAACACCACAGACCTGGGTTCAATTCCTGACTTGGGTCATTGTCTGTGTGGAGTCTGCACATTCTCCCTATGTCTGTGTGGGTTTCCTCTCACAGTCTGAAAGACGTGCTGGTTAGGTGCATTGCCCATGCTAAATTCTCCCTCAGTGTTCCCGAACAGGCCCTGGAGTGTGACAACGTGGGGATTTTCACAGTAACTTCATTGCAGTGTTAATGTGAGCCTTCTTGTGACACTAATAAATAAGCTTTAAACTTAAGCACCATGATTTTTCCCCATACTCCTGCACATTTTTATTATGTCGTTCTGCAACGTTGCATTTTTAAATTTAGTTTTTATTCATGTGTGCGACATGGGCGTTGCTGGCTGGCCAGCATTTATTGCTCTTCCCTGGTTGCCCGAGGGCCGTTGAGAGTCAACAACATTGCTGTGGCTGTGGAGTTGGGGAAGGAGTTCCATGATTTTGAACCAGCAACACTGAAGGAATAGTGATACATTTCCAAGTCAGTGATTTGAAGGGGAACATCCAAATGTTGGTGCTCCAGGTATCTGTTGACTATGTCCTTCTAGATGGTAGTGGTCGTGGGTTTGGAAGCTACTACTTATGGAACCATGATTAGTTTCTGGAATGCATCTTGTAGATGATACACATGGCTGCCACTGTTGGTGGTGGAGGGATCAAATGTTTGTGGAAGGGGTAGCAATTAAGTGGTGTCGAGCTTCTTGAGTGTTGTTGGAACTGCATTCATCCAGGCAAGTGGAAAGTATTCCATCACACTCCTGACTTGTGCTTTGTAAATGATGGAGAAGATTTGGAAGGTCAAGAGGTGAACTAATGCTGCAAAATTCTTAGCCTCTGACTTATTCAGGTAGCCATGATGTGGAGATGCCGGCGTTATTCAGTAGCCACAGTATTTACAATAAGCCAGTTCAGTTTCTGGTCAATGGTAACCCCCAGGAAGTTAAAAGATCCAATACAGCTATTTAAAATTGGGGCATATTTTGAAAAGTTGAATGGAAAGAATTAGTTCCACTGGTCAGTGAGTCAATTGCAGACATAAATTTAAGATGATCACAAAAAAAGATAAAAGTTATTTTTGTAGGGTTTATTATTGCATACCAAGAGAGATGGCGCAGCAGAAACGACCCATAAAAGCTTTTAAGAAGAAAGAAGATAAATATGTTTGAAAATACCCTGTATATTTTTAGAAATATCTTGATAGAATTGAGAAATGGCAGTAAGTGCATCGGTCCTGTTATAGAGCTGGCATGGATCTGATGGGCCAGATGCCAGATGGTGTTCTTCTGTAGTATACATTCTATGGCAATTATGCTCCAGTTCCCAAATGCCCTGTGAGAAAGGACCCCATCCTTAAAAAAATAAACCAATTGTCAGGATATCACCAACCAAGGGACAACATAGTTTACTTTTCCTAAAAGTTTCTTTAGACAAATGTAATGCTGACAATAAGATTTATGATTTGATATGTCAGAGAATACTTCAAAAATTGCATTAGTTTTTTTTTGACATTTTATACACATATTTATTTCACCATAGCTTAAGTGTGATGGGGATATGTAATGTGCATCTAATTTTAAATTATTATTGAATTCAAATTTTGCTATCTGCCATGGTGGGATTTTAACCCAAGTCATAAAGCATTACCTGGTGTTTCCAGATTACTAGCCCAGTGATAATGCCACTACACTACTGCCTCCCCACATGCTTTGCCCCTACTCCTGTTCCTATGTTTCCATGTTCCATCAGACCCTGGTTTGAATCCCACCACAGCAAACGGTGGAGCTTGAATTCTATAAAAAATCTGGAATTTAGAATCTGATGACCATGAAACCACTGTTGGAAAAACCCATCTGGTTCACGAATGTTGCTTAGGGAAGGAAATCTGCCGTCCTTACCTGGTCTGGCCTACATGTGACTCCAGAGCCACAACAATGTGGTTGATTCTCAACTGCACTCAGGCAACAAGGGATGGGCAATAAATGCTGGCCAGCCAGCGATGCCCATGTCCCACGATTGAATAAAAAAAAGTCAAATAAACTGTCAAAAGGACTGAAAAGATTTGCGAATGTCCCTCTTATTCCTCACATTAGCCCTGTGCTAGCTTAGTGTAGACTCCAAGAAAAGTCCACCAGGCAATTTTGATCGGATTTATAAAGTGAGGCATTGGTTTGAGTCTGGAAACAAGTTAACTGCTTGGTCAAATAAAGTGGGACAAAGAGAGGAACCTTACAAGAAAGAAAAATACATTTTGCAAGGGGGAGAGTGCGGCAGTGATTGCAAAATCATAGAAGACAAAATATTTCCATTCCCAATCGATTTCTAATCTTCAATTTATAATTTAGATTAATTTGTTATCTGTTAGTGCCAATCACCTCTTTTGATCAATGGACTGAGAAATACTGCTGCAAAGTGTTAGACAGAGCTGAGTTGAAACAAAATACCCATTATTGTGATAAAGATGGGGAAATTTAATTCAGAACGATTAATCTTTCGAAATTGTATAACTTTATAGGTTGAACTTCAAGTCCCACAGGATTGATGCTTTCTGAGCCGAGGTGTCATCCTTTTTTTTCATAATGCTTACGTGAAGTATCTTGGGGTGTTTCATTGCATTAAAGCCACAATATAAGTTGTTCTTGGTGTTACCTAATATTTTAGTTGGCTCAAGCAATGTTTTGCGATTTATCCTGACTTTTCTTGCTTGCATTAGACTGTAACCCCAGAAAATACAGTGAGAACATTTTATTTTCCCTTTATTCATTCATGGGACGTGGATATCGGTGGCAAGGCCACCATTTGTGGCCCATCCCTCACTGCCCTTGAACTGAGTGGCTTTGCTCGGCCATTTCAGAGGGCATTTGAGAGTCAACCATGTTGGAAGACTTGAGAGTTCTATGGCTTTGTGCAAAGGATCTTAAAGACCAGTTTTTACAGACTGTAAGCTTTTGAAAGTATGAGTAGTGAACAACCCAATCTATATTGTACTCTTTAGCTAGTTCTTCGATGAACACATTTCTGAAGGAGCTGCAGAAACAATTTGAATTACAGGCGGAACGTCTGATGTGAAATGTTTTTCTCCACAGTGGAATAAACATAAAGTCTAAAAAAAAATTATTGTTTAAAAAAAATTCTTGGGAGAGTAGATGTAAACATTGGGATGGATTCTCTGGCCTTTCATGCCTGTGGGATTCTCCCGTTCCACTGTGGTGAATGGAGATTTGGCTGAGCACCAAATTTTCTCTCCACTCTGGCAGCCGTGGCGGGGTGGAGAATTCCAGCATATTAAACTCGACAATTCATAGGAATGTCAGCTGGTGAACGATTCGGGCAGGATTTTCCAGCCGCACTTACCCCAAAACCGGAAAATCCCGTCCAAGGTCAACAGACCTTTGCCTGTTCCACACTCTGCCCGCTACAATTCCCGTGGTGGGCGGGACGGGAAAATTAGTGTGTGTGTGTGTGTGTGTGTGTGTGAACTCCTTTCGCTCTTTTACGGGATGGATATACTTTCATTGAAAAAAGATGAAGCAACACACAGCCGAAGGTGGGCAGGAACAGCAAGAAAGAAAGGCAAAGAACAAAGCAGTTTTAATGGAGGCATGATGGCACGGTGGTTAGCATTGCTGCCTCACAGGGTTCAATTCCGGCCTCGGGTCACTGTCTGTGCAGAGTTTGCAGATTTGCCTCCTGTCTGTGTGGGTTTCCTCCGGGTGCTCCAGTTTCCTCCCACACTCCAAAGATGTGCAGGTTAGGTTGATTGGCCATGATAAATTGATCCTAGTGTCAAGGGATTAGCAGGGTAAATATGTGGGGCTACAGGAATAGGGCTTGGGTGGGATTGTGGTCGGTGCAGACTCAATGGGCCGAATGGCCCCCTTCTGCACTGTATTCACAGAGTCACAGAGTCACAGAGGTTCACAGCATGGAAACAGGCCCTTCGGCCCAACTTGTCCATGCCGCCCAGTTTTTACCACTAAGCTCGTCCCAATTGCCCACATTTGGCTTATATCCCTCTATACCCATCTTACGCATGTAACCGTCTAAATGCATTATTAAAGACAAAATTGTACCCGCCTCTACTACTACCTCTGGCAGCTTGTCCCAGACACTCAACACCCTCAGTGAAAAAATTGCCCCTCTGGGCTCTTTTATATCTCTCCCCTCTCACCTTGAACCTATGCCCTCTAGTTTTAGACTCCCCTATCTTTGGGAAAAGATATTGATTGATCTATGCCCCTCATTATTTTATAGACCTCTATAAGATCACCCTGAGCCCCCTACACTCCAGGGGAAAAACTCCCAGCCTCTCCTTATAATTCAAAACATCTAGTCCCTGTAGCATCCTAGTAAATCTTTTCTGTACTCCTTCTAGTTTGATAATATCCTTTCTATAAAGTGACCAAAACTGCACACAGTATCCCACTTATCACTGGTAAATGTTTAAAAATGTAAATAAAAGCATCAGGGTTTCAAATAGGCATTTCATTTAATGTTTCTTACTTACTCAATTACCAAAGTCTCGATTCTATGGATTCTATGGAATGAAAGCAAATTTGAACTGTAACTGGGCTCTGGCAAAATAGAGAACAGTAAGCTTTCATAGCAACACTGCTACAAACTTCACCAGATATTCCATCTCCAGTCACTCCTGTAAACAAATCTTCCAATTCCTACTGAACTTGAGAATGCTTCTACTGTCCAGTATCCAATTAAATTAGACGATACCATGGCACGGTGATTAGCACTGCTGCCTCACAGCTCCATGGGAGCCGGATTCAATTCCGGCCTCAGGTGACTGTCTGTGTGGAGTTTGCACATTCTCCCTGTGTCTGTGTAGGTTTCCTCCGGGTGCTCCGGTTTCCTCCCGCACTCCAAAAATGTGCCAGTTAGGTGGATTGGCCCTGCTAAATTGCCCCTTAGTGCCAGGGGGGTTAGCAGGTTAAATACAATGAGTTACGGGATAGGGGCTGGGGTGGGATTGTTGTCAGTGCAGGCTCAATGGGCTGAATGGCCTCTTTCTGCGCTGTTGGGATTCTATGATTCTATGATTCTAAATAATGGCATCGCGCCAAAAGGATGACATTACGTCCCCTCTGTTGTAAATGCTGCACTGTAAGCACACATTCCCTATCACATTCTTACTCCCAGCTTTGCTTTTTCTTAATTCTTTCATGGTATCTGGGTGACATGTGGGCAAGGCCAGCATTTATTATCTATCTCTAATAGCCCCTGAACTGAGTGGCTTGCTGGGCCATTTCAGAGGTAGTCACGATGTGGAGATGCCGGCGTTGGACTGGGGTAAAACTCTTACCATTTCAGAGGGGCAGTTAAGAGTCAGACACTTTGCTGGGGATCTCAAGTCACATGCAGGCCGGGACAGACCAGGTAAGGATGGTAGATTCCTTTCCCTGAAAGGACATTGGTGTGAACCAGGTGGGTTTTTATGAAAACAAAACCATGGTGCTTTTTTACTCAGATGGTCTGGAATGCACTGCCTGGGAGGGTGGTGGATGAGTACTTGGCACGCCATAACATTCAAGGCTATGGACCAAGTGCTGGCAAGTGGGATTAGGTGGGTAGGTCAGGGCATTTCATAATAAATGCAGGGGTTCAAATGTTTTAGTCGAAGTAGGGAAGGAGGTAGAAGAGGGGGAGGGGTAGCATTATTGGTCAGAGATTGTATCACAGTGTCAGAGAGGAGGTTTGATGAGGACTTATCTGTTGAGGTAGTATGGGCGGAGATTAGAAATAGGAGAGGAGAGGTCACCCTGTTGGGAGTCTTTTATAGACCTCCTAAAAGTTCTAGAGAGGTTGAGGAAAGGATTGCGGAGTCAATCCTGCTGAGGAGTGAAAGTAATAGGGCAATTGTTATGGGGGATTTTAACTTGACTAATATTGACTGGAATTGTTATAGCTCTAGCTCGTTAGAGGGGTCAGTTTTTGTTCAAAGCGTGCAGGAAGGTTTTTTGACTCAGTATGTAGACAGGCCAACTAGAGGTGAGGCTATATTGGATCTGGTGCTGGGAAATGAGCCAGACCAGGTGCTAGACTTGGAAGTTGGTGTGCATTTTGGTGATAGTGACCACAATTCGGTTACGTTCACCTTAGTGATGGAAAGGGATAGGCATGAACCTCGGGCCAGTGGTTTTAGCTGGGGGAAGGGTAATTATGAGGCTATTAGGAGAGAATTAGGAAACATAGGTTGGACTAGGAGATTACAGGGACTGGGAACGTCCGACATGTGGAGTTTTTTCAAGGAGCAGCTACTGCGAGTCTGTGATAGGTATGTCCCTGTCAGGCAAGGAGGAATTGGTAGGGCTAGGGAACCGTGGTGCACCAAAAAAGTTTCTTTGTTGGTTAAAAAGAAAAAGGAGGCTTATGTTCGGATGAGACGTGAGCACTCGGGTAGTGCACTAGAAAGCTTTAGATTGGCTAAGAGGGAGTTGAAGAGCGAGCTTAGAAGGGCTAAAAGGGGACATGAGAAGACTTTGGCGGATAGGGTTAAAGAGAATCCTAAGGCGTTCTATAGGTATGTCAAGAACAGAAGGTTGGTTAGGGCAAGTTTAGGGCCAGTTATGGATGGCAGAGGGAAGTTATGTGTGGAACCGGAGGAGATTGGTGAAGCATTGAACCAATATTTCTCTTCGGTGTTCACGCAAGGGGACATGAATATAGCTGAGGAGGACACTGGGTTGCAAGGGAGTAGAATAGACAGTATTACAGTTGATAAGGAGGATGTGCAGGATATTCTGGAGGGTCTGAAAATAGATAAATCCCCTGGTCCGGATGGGATTTATCCAAGGATTCTCTGGGAGGCAAGAGAAGTGATTGCAGAGCCTCTGGCTCTGATCTTCAGGTCGTCGTTGGCCTCTGGTATAGTACCAGAAGATTGGAGGTTAGCGAATGTTGTCCCATTGTTTAAGAAGGGGAACAGAGACTTCCCCGGGAATTATAGACCGGTGAGTCTCACTTCTGTTGTCGGCAAGATGTTGGAAAAAATTATAAGGGATAGGATTTATAGTTATTTGGAGAGTAATGAATTGATAGGTGATAGTCAGCATGGTTTTGTGGCAGGTAGGTCGTGCCTTACTAACCTTATTGAGTTTTTTGAGAAAGTGACCAAGGAGGTGGATGGGGGCAAGGCAGTGGACGTGGTATATATGGATTTTAGTAAGGCGTTTGATAAGGTTCACCATGGTAGGCTTCTGCAGAAAATGCAGATGTATGGGATTGGGGGTGATCTAGGAAATTGGATCAGGAATTGGCTAGCGGATAGGAAACAGAGGGTGGTGGTTGATAGTAAATATTCATCATGGAGTGCGGTTACAAGTGGTGTACCTCAGGGATCTGTTTTGGGGCCACTGCTGTTTGTAATATTTATTAATGATCTGGATGAGGGTATAGTTGGGTGGATTAGCAAATTTGCTGATGACACCAAAGTCGGTGGTGTGGTAGACAGTGAGGAAGGGTGTCGTAGTTTGCAGGAAGACTTAGACAGGTTGCAAAGTTGGGCCGAGAGGTGGCGGATGGAGTTTAATGCGGAGAAGTGTGAGGTAATTCACTTTGGTAGGAATAACAGATGTGTTGAGTATAGGGCTAACGGGAGGACTTTGAATAGTGTGGAGGAGCAGAGGGATCTAGGTGTATGTGTGCATAGATCCCTGAAAGTTGGGAATCAAGTAGATAAGGTTGTTAAGAAGGCATATGGTGTCTTGGCGTTTATTGGTAGGGGGATTGAATTTAGGAGTCGTAGCGTTATGTTGCAACTGTACACAACTCTGGTGCGGCCGCACTTGGAGTACTGTGTGCAGTTCTGGTCCCCACATTACAGGAAGGATGTGGAGGCTTTGGAGAGGGTGCAGAGGAGGTTTACCAGGATGTTGCCTGGTATGGAGGGGAGATCCTATGAGGAGAGGCTGAGGGATTTGGGATTGTTTTCGCTGGAAAGGCGGCGGCTAAGAGGGGATCTTATTGAAACATATAAGATGATTAGAGGTTTAGATAGGGTGGATAGTGATAGCCTTTTTCCTCTGATGGAGAAATCCAGCACGAGGGGGCATGGCTTTAAATTGAGGGGGGGTAGTTATAGAACCGATGTCAGGGGTAGGTTCTTTACCCAGAGGGTGGTGAGGGATTGGAATGCCCTGCCAGCATCAGTAGTAAATGCGCCTAGTTTGGGGGCGTTTAAGAGATCCGTAGATAGGTTCATGGACGAAAAGAAATTGGTTTAGGTTGGAGGGTCACAGTTTTTTTTTTTAACTGGTCGGTGCAACATCGTGGGCCGAAGGGCCTGTTCTGCGCTGTAATGTTCTATGTTCTATGTTCTATGTTCTATGCGTCGATGCAGATGCGATGGGCCGAAGGGCCTCTTCTGCTCTGTAGCATTCTGTGATTCTGTGATTTGAACCCATATTCCCAGGGCATTCGCATGGGCCACAAGTCTGGTGGCATTACCACTATGGCACCATCTTCCTTTAATGCAGAACTGGAAATTACTCTAGTGACATGAAACATAATTGTGAACCCACCAAAGGAGAGAGAGGCCTTGGTGGTGGGGGGAAAGGCCATTGAGGGGGAATGAGAGGAGGTTGGCAGTGTCACGGGTGGGCGGTGGGTGAAGTCTGATGGCCAGGGGTTGGCTGGACAGACATTCTGTGTCCAACAGTTCTGTGGAAAGGTACTTACTTCCTAATCCAGTATCATTAACCTTAGTTTAACAGGAAGCTCGACCAGCCAGAGATAAGTTTAAAATTATAAACACAAATGAATATGCAGCCTTATTAGAACATTAAAAGGACCAAACCTGCCTGGAGTAAGTTAATCACTCATTGAATTTCCCAGACCATTGCCGTGTAATCCTTACCCAGATGCCGAGAAGAAAAGGAAAGCGTACAAAAGGCTCAGAGAGCTTGGCGAAGATAGGGATTTAGAAGAGTATACGGCTTGTAGGGAGGGACTAAAGAAGGAAATTAGGAGAGCCAGAAGGGGTCACGAGAAGGCCCTGGCAGGTAGGATTAAGGAGAACCCTAAGGCGTTCTATAAATATGTGAAGAGTAAAAGGATGAGACGTGACGGAATAGGGCCGATAAAAGGTGAAGGCGGGAAAGTCTGTACGGAACCAGTAGAAATGGCAGAGGTGCTCAATGAGTATTTTGCCTCGGTTTTCACAGAGGAGAAGGACCTGGGTGGATGTACTGCGGGCGTGCGGTGGACTGAAAGGATTGAGTATGTGGACTTTAAGAAAGAGGTTGTGCTGGAATCTTTGAATGGCAGCAAGATAGATAAGTCGCCGGGTCCGGATGGGATGTACCCCAGGTTACTGTGGGAGGCGAGGGAAGAGATTGCAGAGCCTCTGGCGATGATCTTTGCGTCATCGAGGGAGACGGGAGAGGTGCCGGAGGATTGGAGGATTGCGGATGTGGTTCCTATTTTCAAGAAGGGGAATAGGGATAGCCCAGGTAATTACCGACCGGTGAGTCTAACCTCAGTGGTTGGTAAGCTGATGGAGAAGATCCTGAGGGACAGGATATATGAGCATTTAGAGAGGTTTAGTATGCTCAAGAATACTCAGCATGGCTTTGTCAAGGGCAGATCGTGCCTTACGAGCCTGGTGGAGTTCTTCGAAAATGTGACTAAACACATTGACGAAGGGAAGGCGGTAGATGTGGTTTATATGGATTTTAGCAAGGCATTCGATAAGGTCCCCCATGCAAGGCTTCTCGAAAAAGTGAGAGGGCATGGGATCCAAGGGGCTGCTGCCCTGTGGATCCAGAACTGGCTTGCCCAAAGGGGGAAGAGAGTGGGTATAGATGGGTCTTTTTCTAAATGGAGGTCGGTCACCAGTGGTGTGCCCCAGGGATCTGTTCTGGGACCCTTGCTGTTTGTCATTTTCATAAATGACCTGGATGAGGAAGCGGAGGGATGGGTTGGTAAGTTTGCCAACGACACTAAGGTTGGTGGGGTTGTGGATAGTCTGGAGGGATGTCAGAAGTTACAGAGGGACATAGATAGGATGCAAGACTGGGCGGACAAGTGGCAGATGGACTTCAACCCAGATAAATGCGTCGTGGTCCATTTTGGTAGGTCAAATGGGATGAAGGAGTACAATATAAAGGGAAAGACTCTTAGTACTGTAGAGGATCAGAAGGACCTTGGGGTCCGGGTCCATAGGACTCTAAAATCGGCCCCACAGGTGGAGGAGGTGGTTAAGAAGGCGTATGGTGTGCTGGCCTTTATCAATCGAGGGATTGAGTTTAGGAGTCCGGGGATAATGATGCAGCTATATAAGACCCTCGTCAGACCCCACTTGGAGTACTGTGCTCAGTTCTGGTCGCCTCACTACAGGAAGGATGTGGAAAACATTGAAAGGGTGCAGAGGAGATTGACAAGGATGTTGCCTGGATTGAGTGGCATGCCTTATGAGGATAGGCTGAGGGAGCTCGGTCTTTTCTCCTTGGAGAGACGAAGGATGAGAGGAGACCTAATAGAGGTGTATAAGATGTTGAGAGCATAGATCGGGTGGACTCTCAGAGGCTTTTTCCCAGGGTGGAAATGTCTGCTACGAGAGGACACAGGTTTAGGGTGCTGGGGGGTAGGTGCAGGGGAGATGTTAGGGGTAAGTTTTTCACACAGAGGGTGGTGGGCGAGTGGAATCGGCTGCCATCAGTGGTGGTGGAGGCGAACTCAATAGGGTCTTTTAAGAGACTCCTGGATGAGTACATGGAGCTTAATAGGATGGAGGGTTATAGGTAGGTCTAGAAGATAGGGATGTGTTCGGCACAACTTGTGGGCCGAAGGGCCTGTTTGTGCTGTAGTTTTTCTATGTTCTATGTTTTATGCCCCGGGCACCTTGGAGGTACTTCTGAATTACACTGCCCTGGAGCTCAGAGATCCCAGGCTATAACAAGTTCTCCTGAAATGGAATATATAAAATGCAGAGTTTGTTGAACAGAAATTAGCATCCCTGGACTTGTACTCCCTTTGAGATTTTCAACTCCGATTTCAGCTTCTCTGCTGTTTGGCCATTCACACCTTCTATTCTCTCTATGGACTGCCGTTAGCAGCCCTTTCCTCTTGTTTTTGTGGCTCTGACTCATCTTTCATTCCGTCACCCTACAGTATAAATATCTCCCACTTTCTAAGCCTTTGAGCATTGACAAAGGGCCATCTGGACTCGAAATGTCAGCTCTTTTCTCTTCTTAGAGATGCTGCCAGATCTGCTGAGATTTTCCAGCATTTTCTCTTTTGATTTGGCTTTTAGTTTTTTTTTCAATATTGGTTGTATAGTGGGTAAAATCCATGCAGAACCATAAAACGATGCTCGAACTGCCAGCCTATTTAATAACTGTTTGTGAGCACAGTTTGAGGAAGTGCCGAAGATGATTGATGAGGATAGGGCAGTGAATGTTGTATACATGGACTTCAGTAAGGCCTTTGACAAGGTCCCTCATGGTAGACTGGTGCAGAATGTGAAGTCGCATGGGATCAGAGGTGAGCTGGCAAGATGGAGACAGAACTGGCTCGGTCATAGAGTTAACCTGGTGTTGTGAGACTTCTTACCTCAGTCATAGAAAACAGGGTAGCAGTGGAAGGGTGTGTTTCTGAATGGAGGACTGTGACAAGTGGCATTCCTCAGGGATCAGTGCTGGGACCTTTGCTGTTTGTAATATATATAAATGATTTGGAGGAAAATGTAACTGCTTTGATTAGTAAGTTTGCGGACAACACAAAGGTTGGTGGATTTGCGGATAGAGATGAGGATCATCAGAGGATACAGCAGGATATAGATAGGTTGGAGACTTAGGCGGAGAGATGGCAGATGGAGTTTAATCCTTAAATGTGAGGTAATGCATTTTGGAAGGTCTAATACAGATAGGAAATATACAGTAAATGGCAGAACCCTTAAGAGTATTGATAGGCAGAGGGATCTGGGTGTATAGGTACACAGGTCACTGAAAGTGGCAATGCAGGTGGAGAAGGTAGTCAAGAAGGCATACAGCATGCTTGACTTCATCAGCCGGGACATTGAGCTTAGAAATTGGCAAATCATGTTGCAGCTTTATAGAACCTTAGTTAGGCCGCACTTGGAATACAGTGTTCAATTCTGGTCGCCACATTACCAGAGGGATGTGGAGGCTTTGGAGAGGGTACAGAAAAGATTTACCAGGGTGTTGCCTGGTATAGAGGGCATTCGCTGTGAGGAGAGTTGGAGAAACTTGGTCTGTTCTCACTGGAACAACAGAGGTTGAGGGGTGACCTGATAGAAGTCAACAAGATTATGAGGGGCATGTACAGAGTGGATAGTCAGAAGCTTTTTCCCAGGGTGGAAGAGTCAATTATGAGGGGGCATAGGTTTAAGATGCGAGGAGCAAGGTTTGAAGGAGATGTACGAGGCAAGTTTTTTACACAGAGGGTGGTGGGTGCCTGGAACTTGCTGCCGGGGGAGATAGTGGAAGCAGATACCATAGTGACTTTTAAGGGGTGTCTTGACAAATACATGAATAGGATGGGAATGGAGGGATATGGTCCCCGGAAGAGTAGAAAGTTTTAGTTCAGTCGGGCAGCATGGTCGCGTAATCTTGGAGGGCCGAAGGGCTTGTTCCTGTGCTGTAATTTTCTTTGTTCTTTGTTCACCCTTGGCAAGTGCTGACTTTCAGAGTCTATTGTCAATGCAAAACTTTGAAAAGCGCTGGAGTTCTCAAATGCATCATAACATTGATTAAACCTGAAAGTGCCTTTTGGGTTAATGGCAGTGCATGCATATCAGGGGTAAACTCCATGAAAACAACTGAGAAGCTTATCTTTAAAGCTAAACTACACTGTTTTGACATACTGACTGTCAGATAAGATTGTGTTTGTTCTTTTTGTTTGAAGCCCCTCTCTGTCTGTATGTTGTTCCGTGGTGGAATCTGCCACATTTTGAGTAGTTTGTATGCTGGATTTGTTAGCAAAGACATCATTTAACCTGACTCAGCTCACTCCCATCCCCTCTTATGCACTCAAATGTCATTTTGCAAAACCACTGATTTTAAACAGCCTGCAATTAGCTTGTCCTCTCGCTAAATATGCCAAAAAACATGAAAGTACAATCACGATTGATTTTAAATAAACTTCAGTAATTTCCATGAGGACCACCAGGACTGCCTGGAATTTCTAAAATGTTATTAGTTTAAGAAAATGGCTGACTGTCGTGTTGGTTCTGATGATTTGGAAATAAAATGAAGAAGTTTTTGAATGCTGCTGAGGGGAGTTCTTTCAGCATGCGTGAACTGAGGCTGCTTATTTGATCAGAGAAACAAAGGATTGGACTTAACCCTACATCACTCCAAAGCATCTTGTCAGTGGGAGTTGGGTTGGGTTCGGATTGTCAGTGGGAATTGGGTTGGGTTCGGACTGTCAGTGGGAGTTGGGTTGGATTAGGATTGTCAGTGGGAGTTGGGTTGGGTTCGGATTGTCAGTGGGAGTTGGGTTGGGTTCGGATTGTCAGTGGGAGTTGGGTTGGGTTCGGATTGTCAGTGGGAGTTGGGTTGGGTTCGGACTGTCAGTGGGAGTTGGGTTGGATTAGGATTGTCAGTGGGAGTTGGGTTGGGTTCGGATTGTCAGTGGGAATTGGGTTGGTTTCGGATTGTCAGTGGGAGTTGGGTTGGGTTCGGATTGTCAGTGGGAGTTGGGTTGGGTTCGGACTGTCAGTGGGAGTTGGGTTGGGTTCGGATTGTCAGTGGGAGTTGGGTTGGGTTCGGACTGTCAGTGGGAATTGGGTTGGTTTCGGATTGTCAGTGGGAGTTGGGTTGGGTTCGGATTGTCAGTGGGAGTTGGGTTGGGTTCGGACTGTCAGTGGGAGTTGGGTTGGATTAGGATTGTCAGTGGGAGTTGGGTTGGGTTCGGATTGTCAGTGGGAGTTGGGTTGGGTTCGGATTGTCAGTGGGAATTGGGTTGGGTTCGGATTGTCAGTGGGAGTTCGATTGGATTGGTGGAGGATTTGTAAAACATATTTTGCAAACTTTTACATGTTAAAGAGCTGAACCAAACATATCTGTGCAGTTGTGCCAATGTAAGTGCCTGGGAAGCATTTTTGGGTGGAACAGAACGAACACTGATGAGTTTACTAATGCTTCCCTCCTTCCCCCCCTCCCCATTTCATTGAGAATAGAAGGGCAAAATTGTTTAGCTGTTTCTCTATTCTGCATGAGTACAAATAGCCTCCAATTCCATTACATGGATATGTATTGAACCAAGTGGTCATAATATTGTCCGCCTACTCTCAACAAAAACTATCTTCACTCCATCCACAGCTGCCTGATGCCAAACAGGACATGTCCCAAGAATCATATCTGGAACAGTTTTTTATGTCGATGTGTGAAACAACATGATTTCAGCAGCTTTCTGCCCTCTAAGAGTGACTCAGGTTAGTGGATTTGTTTTACTCATTGGTTCATTTGTTGAACAGGTAACGATAAAGGTGCGTGTTGGACATGATGCATCCTGGCTCAACACAAGTCGATTCTGATTGGCTGTGGTGTTGGCATAGAGAAACCAACAGGGAACCAAAGGCTCCCTCAGCTCCCAGATAATTCAAAAATGGCGCAAAGCTGAAACATAGCCAGGGATCCATTCTCTGCAAACAAGAGTATGTTCAAACCTTGGGCCTTTTTTGAATCACCCAGGAGCTTGGGGACTTACCAATTCTCCATGAGGATGCATTCTCCATGACGATGTCTTCTCCATGATGATGCCTTCTCTATTACAATGCCTTGGCCAATCAAAGTTGACTTGCAAACTCATCAGCACCCTTTTTCTCCTGCGGTGTGAATTGTTGTGACAGTTTGAAATTTGGCATTCTTGCATTTGTCCTGATGAACAAGGAACAAGAAAAGTACAGCACAGGAACAGGCTCTTCGGCCCTTGCCGATTATGATGCCTGAACTAAATTTTTAAAAGCCTTCTGCCTTTACTCAGTCCATATCCCTCTATTCCCTCCCTACTCATGTACCCATCCAGATGCCTCTTAAATGTTGCTAATGTGCCTGCTTCCACCATATCCTCTGGCAGCATGTTCCAGGTACCTACCACTCTCTGCGTGAAAAAAGTGGAAGTCAGGAAGCTTAAGACCACGGGGGGAATTTTACCATTTTGAGTCTAAGTGCCGGATCTGGGCGTCAAATAGATCCGCGCCTGGAATCCTCTTTCCAGCGCGCCCATACACGTTTTGCCGGCTCCGGCCCGATCCGCGCTGTGTGCGGGGCTTAGCGCTGGCGGACCGATCGGAGCTCTGAACTGCGCATGCGCAGTTCGAAACAAATCTGACAGCGCGCCTGGGCGCAAAAAATAAAGCAGAAAGCGGAAAGGGCGGCTCACTGACGTTCATCCTCTGGTCGGGGTGGGGGGGCGGGGGGTCCGAGGGGAGGGGGTGTGACCGATCATCCCCTGGGAGTGGAGGGGGTGGAGAGGGGATGTGACGTATCATCCCCTGGGGGGGAGGGGGGGGGGGGGGAGGAGGAGAGGGGGTGTGACCAATCATCCCCTGGGGGGGGGGGGGGCGGGGGAGGTGAGGGGGTGTGATGTATCATCCCCTGGGGCGGAGGAGAGAGGGTGTGACGTCTCATCCCCATCCATCTTTCCCATTCTCTCACACCTGCAGGGAAGAGTAATCTGTGGCTGGTAGTGTACCAGTGATGGTGCCAGGAGGGATCGGCCGCAGACAGGCAGAGGAACCTCCCCGACCAGAGGATGAGACGTCATACCCCCTCTCCCCCACCCCCCAGGGGATGAGACATCACACCCCCTCTCCTCCCCCCCACCCACCCGCCCAGGGGATGATACGTCACACCCCCTCTCTTCCTCCCACCCCCCTCCCGCCCCGACCAGAGGATGACCTGGGTCAGAGAGCCGTTGCAGTCTCTGACCCCGCTCTTCGGAGGCTGCAGCGGCAACTTCAGACTTTTATTTTGCAGATCGGTAACAGCGCGGACGCGGATCGGGCCAGAAGACGGTAAAGTGGGATTTGGCGGTAGAGTTGGGCACGCGGTTCATTAAGTCAATTTAAATGCATGCAAATGCATTTAAATCGTCAGGCCGCCCAATTTGCGCGCGGGCCGAATCGGGTGTCGGTAAAGCTGCGATCTGCTCGGAATCGGGTGCAGATCGCGGTCTAGGCCCGACACCCAACTTTACCGCGATTTCGCGCCCAAAGTTTTGGTAAAATCAGGCCCCACATGTCTCTCTTTTCCGTAATGTTCAGATTATACTTCAGCTCCCCGTAAACTTCTAATTTTCTTCTTTCACTGCTTTGCTCTTACCTTCTCATTTCATCTTCATTTGCTTTTATTTTTTAACATCTTTTAATCTTCAGCTGCAGCATTTCACCCCATAGTGTTATTTGTCCTGTGTCACTCACTAACCTGACCTGTGGTTCCTTTCATTCATCCTCATAGAATAATAGAATCAAAGAATCTACAGTACAGAAGGAGACCATTTGGCCCATCAAGCCTGCAATGACCACAATCCCACCCAGGCCCTATCCCCACAACCCCATATATTTACCCTTCTAACCCCCCTAATATTCAGGGGCAATTTATCATGGCCAATCAACCTAACCCGCACATCTTTGGACTGTGGGAAGAAACCGGAGCACCCGGAGGAAACCCACGCAGACACGGGGAGAACGTGTAAACTCCACACAGACAGTGACCTGAGGCCGGAATTGAATCTGCGTCCCTAGCGCTGTGAGGGAGCAGTGCTAAGCGCTGTGCCACCATGCCACCCTCATCACTGACATGCCCTTTCCCTCCCGACCTCCTACTCTCTCAACGAGAAACCTTTCAGCCTTACGATCTGCTGCTGTCCCTTTTCACCCTTTGACTCTGCCCTCTTGATATTTGGCTTCTTTTTGCATCTAAATCATTCCTTCCCCCAACAGCTGTGACCGGAGTATTTCCCAGAGATTTTAATCTTTCTTCTTTATTTTAAGTATATCGGGGATTGCTCTGCTTTGCCAAAGTCAATACTCAAATATTATTTTGCCATAGCTTGCACCACCAGGATTAGCTGGCAAGCGATTCATTAATTCGCCCGCAGGTACTTAGAACCTGTTCCGGTCGCAGTGTCACACAGATAAGTTATCAGGCTGTTCAATAGGGTTGAATATAATAGAAAATATCTCAGGCTTCCATGGGGCGTAAGAACCATTTGTTGGCAGGGAAACACTAATGGTTACAATTTGCGTATTTTGGTAAGTCGGATTCAGTTTACTCAGATGCTTTGACTGGCTTGGAGACAATTCCGGTACTTAACAGCTTTATCGATCATGCTGAGACTGAGTGATGCATAACAGCAACAGCTGTTAAAACAGCCCCGCCGCCAACTTCTGCTTTATCCTCTCTTTCTCCCTCTCCCTTTCTTTACTTCTTGCCATGGAGAGTTTCATTTTAATCACTGAGTCACTGGAACCAGAGGGTAAATATCTCCAGTCGATTGCTATAACCAAAGCAAGGGGCTGGGAGTGCTGGCAATCCGACTGGTGAAAATGCCTGCCACACCGGGCAGACAGCTCACTCTGGGGGGGAGCCTCACACCCGGCTGTAAGTGGCATCTGAGCCCACAGGGATACAACAGTGGACGTCCTGAAGAAAACACGTTGTAATAATCAGACCAATTTCAAGCAGACGCCCAGTAATCTGGCATCAACAGACTAAAATAGCCCCAGTGCAGTCAGTTGAATGGAAATTTCCATTGCGATGATTCCTGCCTTTTTTTTGGAACGATTTCACCCACCTCCCAAGGGTCATCCAGCACTGCACTCTGGCTAATGGGTTGTGGAGGAAATGCCCACAGTATCAACTTTAAGCTGACCACTAGCGACGTGTATCTACATTGCTTGTTGGTTGGCCAGAAGTGCAGGATGAGATTGGGACCCTATCTCACGGGGAATTATAATGGACCCACCAGCCCAACTCTGAGCGACACAGGGTCTTGATAGAGTAAGAAAGCAGAGGCTGTGGTAGTGAACAGGCATGTGTTAGCTGAGAGAGTGGTGGCAAAAAGTTCAATCATGGCTACCAAGTAGGAATTAAGTTGTTCTTTGAAAATTAAGAATTTGCAGGGTTACAGGGTGAAGGCTGAGGAGTGACACTGTAAGACCATAAGATATAGGAGCAGAATTAGGCCATTTGTCCCATCGAGTCTTCTCTGCCATTCAATCATGGCTGATATGTTTCTACTAGATGAATACTAGATGGATTGCACCTTCAAAGAGCCAGTGTAATATGATTGGCCGAATGGTCTCCTCTGTGCCGTAACTATTCTATGAGAAGGGTCAATAACCAGACAACACAAATTGGAGGTAAAGGAAAAAACGAGATATGAGGATTGTGTTTATTCAGCAATGACCTGGGATGCACTGCCTAAATGGATGATGTAAGCAGATCCCATAGTAACTCTCAAAAGAGATTACTTAAAGAGGAAAGGGAAGTCTGAGGGTGATGGATAAGGCAGGGGGTTTTGACTAATCTTTCAAAGAACAGACTTGACACAATGCACTAAATCTCCTCCTCCTGTGGCCTATAACTCATTGATTCAGCTTGGCCCCTCACCACAGTATTCCCAACAATTGAAAAGCATTGCATCAGGGGTAAGGATGAAACGCACTGATTTTGACCAAACAGCCTTTGATTACTGCTGAATTCGCCGGGGCTGAATCTTACAGGGAGGGCACAATTCCTGCTCTCCTGATCTTAACAACCAATCCTCAATGGTTTGCTGCTCACTCACTTCCCAGTGAAAACAGGGGGCAGCAAGGTTGCCTCACATCCTTTAAAAAGTACCTGGATGAGCACTTGGCACACCATAACATTCAAAGCTATGGGCCACGTGCTGGTAGATGGGATTAGATAGGAGTTCAGGTGTTCCTCTCGTGTCAGTACAGATTCGATGGGCCGAAGGGCCTCTTAGGTGCATTGGCCATGCTAAATCCTCCCTCCGTGTACCCAATCAGGCGCCGGAGTGTGGCGACCAGGGGATTTTCACAGTAACTTCATTGCAGTGATAATGTAAGCCTATTTGTGACACTAATAAATAAACTTTAATAAACTGTTGTACGCTATGATTCTATGGTGGGGACCCAGAGGTGCAAGCCCCAGTACGAGGTATGTGTTCCAGAAGGGCAACACTTACGGGGGAAGGCTACCCAGACCCAACTTTCCTTATGGCACCCAAAGGTACAAAACCTCCTATCATTGGAACGCAGGTCAATGTTTCAATTATCACCTCAACTCATTGAAGCTTCTGACTTTGAGACAAGAACTATCAACTAAGCCACAACTAATATTGCAATGCAGGTTGCACTTGATGTTGCGAAGAGACAATTTTTATTTGAGTTTTAATGAGCAGTAAATGGGAGATGTTTGGTTGGAGTAAATAGTGCGTCAACATATGAAACAGCTGGTTCCTGTTGGAACAGATTATTTCTTGAACTTAGCCCACACGAGAGAAAGCAAAAACAGTGAGATGACAAACCCTTCAGCCAGAATAAAACCCAGCAGCAAAAATAAACTTGCCAACAACAATTTGTCTTCAAACAGTTTTGACCTGAAAAATAAGCGGCCTTTCCATCATGCTGTGTTTTCTTCAGTAGTGTGGGCAATATCCCAGTCAAAGTGGGGGCTACATTAACAAGGGAGCTAGCTGCAAGATACTTTTGGCTGAAGTAAGATGTTTGAATGTTCCCTTCCGGAATAATGTAGTCTTTCTTCACTGAACAGCAAGATGCCAGTCCTTAACTGGGGAAAAAGCAACGGAAATGCAGTAATTGCCTCCAATGACAATCAGCAGCCAGGTCCTGAACAATAAACTGCACAGAGGTTCCATCCATCACTGTGCAGAGATGTCTGAACTGCCAAACACATTAGAACCAGAGTCTACTGCCATCTGTACGGCAGCCCAAGCTTGTGCCACTGCAAACCTATGAAGTGTCAAACGTTGGCACAGGTTTGATCTCAGTGTGAGAAGTTGGGAGCCCATAGAGTCTCACAAGCAACAGAACAGTTCTTAAACACTACTGGTCTCGAAACCAAGTTTAGTAATTATGAATACAGCGCACAGGGATTGAAAGTTAAAATTCTACTTGGCTTTGTAAGTGTCTTTCTTTTCATTGTGACCTTTATGCAGTTTAGGGATGTCATGTTCTGCTTTATTCACTTTGATCGCTTGATCCCCGCAGAAGCACAAACCAATATTTGAGCTGTGAAGAACATCTGCTTTGAATTTAAGCAGTCCTGTGATGACGCCATGACTAAAATCACGGACAAATGTTATTTTGCTTCAATCTTTTCAGTTGGAGTTACAGTGAGTTGAAGTACAGAGAGTACCAAGATGGTAGGGTAGTGAGTGGAACCTGGAAAAAGAACAATTAGAACAAAGAAAAGTACAGCACAGCAACAGGCCATTCGGCTCTCCAAGCCGTGCCAATCATGATGCCCTAACTAAACTAAAACAAAACTTTCTGCTCTTACTTGGTCCATATCTCTCTATTCCCTTCCTTTTCATGTACCCATCCAGATGCCTCTTAAATGTTGCTGATGTGTCTGCTTCCACCTCCTCCTCTGGCAGCGCGTTCCAGGCATCCACCACTCTCTGCGTGAAAAACTTCCCCCGCACATCTCGCTTAAACTTTCCCCCCTCTCACTTTGAACATGTGCCCCCTTGTAATTGACACTTCCACCCTGGGCAAAAGCCTCCGACTATCCACCCTGTCTATGCCTCTCATAGTTTTGTGGACCTCTATCAGGTCTCTTCTCAGCCTTTGCCTATCCAGTGAAAATAATCCTAGTTTATTCAATCTCTCCTCATCGCCAATGCCCTCGAGACCAGGCAACATCCTGGTGAACCTTCTTTGTGCTCTCTCCAAAGCTTCCACATCCTTCTGGTAGTGTGGTGACCAGAACTGCACGCAATACTCCAAATAACTGGTTGGATTGAACATTGGAGAGTCCACATAATTCTATATAACCATTTCATAGAATCATAGAAACCCTACAGTGCAGAAGGAGGCCATTCGGCCCATCGAGTCTGCACCGACCACAATCCCACCCAGGCCCTACCCCCACATATTTACCCGCTAATCCCTCTAACCTACGCATCTCAGGGGCAATTTTAACCTGGCCAATCAACCTAACCCACACATCTTTGAAAGATTCTACTCCATTAAACTCACAAAATTTATCCTGGAATTGCCGAAATTTATATTACTCTTGTCAGTCTGTCATAAACAGCAAAGATGTGGAGATGCCGGCGTTGGACTGGGGTAAACACAGTAAGATGTTTAACAATACCAGGTTCAAGTCCAACAGGTTTATTTGGTAGCAAAGGCCACACAAGCTTTCGGAGCCCCAAGCCCCTTCTTCAGGTGAGTGGGAATTCTGTTCACAAACAGGGCATATAAAGACACAAACTCAATTTACATGAATAATGGTTGGAATGCGAATACTTACAGCTAATCAAGTCTTTAAGATACAAACAATGTGAGTGGAGAGAGCATCAAGACAGGCTAAAGAGATGTGTATTGTCTCCAGACAAGACAGCCAGTGAAACTCTGCAGGTCCAGGCAGGCTGTGGGGATTACAAATAGTGTGACATGAACCCGTGAATGCACGGGCATTCGGCCTCTGATATTTGGGTAAGCGTTCTCCAAGGCGGCCTTCACGACACACGACGGCGCAGAGTCGCTGAGCAGAAACTGATAGCCAAGTTCCACACACATGAGGACGGCCTCAACCGGGATATTGGGTTCATGTCACACTATTTGTAATCCCCACAGCCTGCCTGGACCTGCAGAGTTTCACTGGCTGTCCTGTCTGGAGACAATACACATCTCCTTAGCCTGTCTTGATGCTCTCTCCACTCACATTGTTTGTATCTTAAAGTCTTGATTAGCTGTAAGTATTCGCATTCCAACCATTATTCATGTAAATTGAGTTTGTGTCTTTATATGCCCTGTTTGTGAACAGAATTCCCACTCACCTGAAGAAGGGGCTTGGGGCTCCGAAAGCTTGTGTGGCTTTTGCTACCAAATAAACCTGTTGGACTTTAACCTGGTGTTGTTAAACTTCTTACTGTATAAACAGCAAAGATACAGAGCTGATTTACTGAGTTCCTTGCTGCACAACCTTCTTGATTGTATACTGCAGAGTCTAGATTTTCCAGGTGACCTTGTTTTAATGCTGGTCAGCAAAGTTAGGCTCATCAAACTATTTCCAGAGCTTTGCACGTTCTCCCCGTGACTGCATGAGTTTTTTCCGGGTGCTCCGGTATCTTCCCATAGATTGGCCATGTTAAATAATTGCCCCTTCGTGTCAGGGGAAATTAGCAGCATAAATATGTGGGGTTACGGATATAGGGCCTGGTTGGGATTGTTGTCAGTCCAGGCTCGGTGGGCCAAATAGCCTCCTTCTGCAATGTAGCGATTCCATGATTCTATGAATAGTGGGGAGGATAGGATAAGTGACAAAGAAATAGGTTGTAAATAGTTCCTGAAAGAAGAAGGGAGAGGCTGACAGGTTTAGGGAGGGACTTCTACAGTTTAGGGCTTAGACACTGTGGGCATTGTATTAGATAGAACATAGAACATAGAACATTACAGCGCAGTACAGGCCCTTCGGCCCTCGATGTTGCGCCGACCTGTGAAACCAATCTAAAGTCCATCTAACCTACACTATTCCAATATCATCCATATGTTTATCCAATGACCATTTAAATGCCCTTAAAGATGGCAAGTCCACTACTGTTGCAGGCAGGGCACTCCACGCCCTTACTACTCTCTGAGTAAAGAATCTACCTCTGACATCTGTCCTATATCTATCACCCCTCAATTTAAAGCTATGTCCCCTCGTGCTAGCCATCACCATCTGAGGATAAAGGCTCTCACTGTCCACCCTATCTAATCCTCTGATCATCTTATATGCCTCTATTAAGTCACCTCTTAACCTTCTTCTCTCTAACGAAAACAGCCTCAAGTCCCTCAGCCTTTCCTCATAAGACCTTCCCACCATACCAGGCAACATCCTGGTAAATCTCCTCTGCACCCTTTCCAGTGTTTCCACATCCTTCCTATAATGCGGCGACCAGAACTGTACGCAATACTCCAAGTGCGGCCGCACCAGACATTTGTACAGCTACAACATGACCTCATGGCTCCGAAACTCAATCCCTCTACCAATAAAAGCTAACACACCGTACGCCTTCTTAACAACCCTATCAACCTGGGTGCCAACATTCAGGGATCTGTGCACATGGACACTGAGATCTCTCTGCTCATCCACACTACCAAGTATCTTACCATTAGCCCAGTACTCTGTATTCCTGTTACTCCTTCCAAAGTGAATCACCTCACACTTTTCCGCATTAAACTCCATTTGCCACCTCTCAGCCCAGCTCTGCAGCTTATCTATGTCCTTCTGTAACCTGCAACATCCTTCCGCACTGTCCACAACTCCACCGACTTTAATGTAATCCGCAAATTTACCAACCCATCCTTCTAAGCCCTCTTCCAGGTCATTTATAACAATGACAAACAGCAGTGGCCCCAAAACAGATCCTTGCGGTACACCACAAGTAACTGAACTCCAGGATGAACATTTCCCATCAACCACCATCAACTTACAGCTAGCCAAGTTCTGATCCAAACCGCTAAATCACCCTCAATCGCATGCCTCCATATTTTCTGCAATAGCTTACCGTGGGGAACCTTATCAAATGCTTTACTGAAATCCATATACACCACATCAACTGCTTTACCCTCATCTACCTCTTTGGTCACCTTCTCAAAGAACTCAATAAGGTTTGTGAGGCACGACCTACCCTTCACAAAATCGTGTTGACTATCCCTAATCAAATTATTCCTTTCCAGATGATTATAAATCCTATCATAATCCTTTCCAAAAATTTGCCCACAACAGAAGTAAGGCTCACCGGTCTATAATTACCAGGGTTGTCTCTACTCCCCTTCTTGAACAAGGGGACAACATTTGCTATCCTCAGTCTTCTGGCACTATTCCTGTAGACAATGACGACATAAAGATCAACGCCAAAGGCTCTGCAATCTCCTCCCTAGCTTCCCAGAGAATCCTAGGATAAATCCCATCCAGCCCAGGGACTTATCTATTTTCACACTTTCCAGAATTGCTAACACCTCCTCCTTATGAACCTCAATCCCATCTAGTCTAATAGCCTGTATCTTAGTATTCTCCTCAACATTGTCTTTTTCCTGTGTGAATACTGATGAAAAATATTCATTTAGTGCCTCTCCTATCTCTTCGGACTCCACGCACAACTTCCCACTACTGTCCTTGACTGGCCCTAATCTTACCCTAGTCATTCTTTTATTCCTGACATACCTATAGAAAGCTACCTGCCCAAGACTTCTCATGTCCCCTCCTGGCTCTTCTTAGCTCTCTCTTTAGGTCCTTCCTGGCTAACTTGTAACTCTCAAGCGCCCTAACTGAGCCTTTACGTCTCATCTTTACATAAGTCTCCTTCTTCCTCTTCACAAGAGATTCAACTTCTTGAGAAAGTGAAGGGGCATGGGGTACAAGGGGACATTGCTTTGTGGATTCAGAACTGGCTTGCCCACAGAAGGCAAAGAGTGGTTGTCGATGGGTCTTTTTCAGCATGGAGGTCGGTCACCAGTGGAGTGCGATTAGGCGAGATTTAGGATGCATAGGATGTGGAAGGAAACTGCAGGGGATGGGCACAATTGAAATGTGGAGCTTGTTCAAGGAACAGGTACTGTGTGTCCTTGATAAGTATGTACCTGTCAGGCAGGGAGGAAGTGGTCGAGCGAGGGAACCGTGGTTTAGAACATAGAACATAGAAAAGCTACAGCACAAACAGCTGCAGCATTATCTCCCGATTTCTAAACTCAATTCCTCTATTGATGAAGGCCAGTATTCCATACGCCTTCTGTTCTGGGACCCTTGCTCTTTGCGATTTTTATAAATGATCTGGATGAGGAAGTGAAAGGATGGGTTGGCAAGTTTGCTGATGACACAAAGGTTGGTGGGGTTGTGGATAGTGTAGAGGGATGTCAGCAGTTGCAGCGAGACATAGATAAGATGCAAGACTGGGCGGAGAAGTGGCAGATGGACTTCAACCCAGATAAGTGTGTGGTGGTTCATTTTGGCAGGAATAGGATGAAAGAATATAATGTTAAGGGTAAGACCCTTGGCAGTATGGAAGATCAGAAGGATCTTGGGGTCCGGGTTCATAGGACGCTCAAAGCAGCGTCGCAGGTGGAGGCTGAGGTTAAGAAGGCGTATGGAATACTGGCCTTCATCAATAGAGGAATTGAGTTTAGAAATCGGGAGATAATGCTGCAGCTGTTTGTGCTGTAGCTTTTCTATGTTCTATGTTCTAAACCACGGTTCCCTCGCTCGACCACTTCCTCCCTGCCTGACAGGTACATACTTATCAAGGACACACAGTACCTGTTCCTTGAACAAGCTCCACATTTCAATTGTGCCCATCCCCTGCAGTTTCCTTCCACATCCTATGCATCCTAAATCTCGCCTAATCGCATCATAATTTCCTTTCCTCCAGCTATAACTCTTGCCCTGCGGTATTTACCTATCCCTTTCCATCGCCAAAGTAAACGTAACCGAATTGTGGTCACTATCACCAAAGTGTTCACCTACCTCCAAATCTAACACCTGGCCTGGTTCATTACCCAGTACCAAATCCAATGTGGCCTTGCCTCTTGTTGGCCTATCTACATACTGTGTCAGGAAGCCTTCCTGCACACATTGGACAAAAACTGACCCATCTAAAGTACTCGAACTATAGCTTTTCCAGTCAATATTTGTAAAGTTAAAGTTCCCCATAACAACTGCCCTATCCAGAATCATCTTTGCAATGCTTTCCTCTACATCTCTGGAACTTTTCAGAGGCCTATAGAAAACTCACAACAGGGTGACTTCTCCTTTCCTGTTCCTAACCTCAGCCCATACTACCTCAAGAGACGGGTCCCCGTCAAATGTCTTTTCTGGATCGAAAACTAGCCTCATTCCCCAGTGGGGCGATTAATAGTTATATTATTCCGTTTCTTTGATATTCCATCTTGTGGATTTGGCTGTCTATCTCTTATATTTCTTACCTTTAGAAGTTATCATTCATATTGCCCCACTGATCGCTGGAAAATAATGCTTCCGATATGGCAATTCGCACCTCAGTTTCTCTAGATGCCTGCTAATCTTGTTACCTGTCTTGTTATTTTCTTCTCATCTCAAGCTCAACTGTCAATCTCATCAACTTGCTAAAATCTTAACATTCCCATGTGGGCAAGTACAGCTAAAGGCCTATGTCTTAATTAAGACACTTAGGCCAGAATTTTATCACCTCACCCACCAGGGAAATTGGAGCGGGCGAGGGGGCGGAACATGAAAAGGTCTGTAGACCCCTGGCGGGATTTTACGGTTTCAGGATGAGCGAGGATGTAACAACCCACCCTTAATACTGGAGTTCTGAATTTTTGTACAGTTAAAGGAATCAGAATTGGCTGGCCATTATAATGGTAAAGGCTGAGTTTACACAGTTATTGATGAGTATGCTTAATAACTGACACTAGATTTGTCAACTCAAATCTACAAAGATGTCTGTCATGAGCAGTCCTAGGTAGACCTTCCAACCAGCTGAAAGCAGATCTGCATCAGATAGCTCAGGAGGAACCTGAGGCATGGATTGGTGCTTTGGAAAGGTGACATGATGAGTTGGAGTGTATGGCATGCTCTCAAGATGAGCTGTTGATACCGAGAGGCAGGTTTGAACTAGGTGCTTGTCAGTCAGTTGTATAATTTTTTGAATCAATTTATGGGCGTTGCTGGCTCGGCCAGCATTTGTACCCATCTCTAGTTGCCCTTCAGAAGCTGGTGATGAGTTGCCTGTTTGAACTGCTGCCGTCCCTATTCGACTCTAATAATAGCCAAGCAGTTACTGTCTTCCGTTGGGGGAAGGTGGTTCAGAGATGACGGGCCTGGATTTGGAAGATGGAATCCAAGTCGATCTTATTGTGCAGGATTGGGAATGCGATACCTGAACAGGGCAGATCCCCAGCGCATCTCCCACAGGGTACACTTCATACACAATTAACCAGCCTGGCTCATTAATGGCAAGTAGAAGGTTCACTGTATTTCTGGAGCCTGGACTCCTTCCACCGTAGACCAAATAACTGTGTCAATGGCCTGAAAGTAATCCAGATTGGAGAAATATTAGGAAGTTTACATTGCACTGGAAGGCTATGCAAATTTAGCTGATCGAACTGCAGCAGGACACTGTGCTTGTTTGGCTACACTTAACCCTTGTCTGTGCAATACCTGTGCCACAATGATCTGGATTTAAATAAATGGTGTTTTAGCCATTTCTGTTCTTTAGCTCACCGATTAAAGCATAGATTGCGCTCACTTATCCTCCGATATCCTCTGATTTTTCCTTCTGAATATAAAAAAGCATAAAAGAACGATTGCATTCACATAGCGCCCTTCACAACCTCGGGCTGTCCCAGACCACTTCAGAACCACAAATTTGCAGAAGTGTCGTCACTGTTGAAAAATAGAAGAGTGTGGCAGCCAAATAGGGCACAGCAAACACCCCACAATCAACAATGTGACCATAATCTATGTGAAGGTGTTTGGAGTTAAATATTGGCCAGGACACCAGGGGGAACAAAGAACAAAGAAAATTGCAGCACAGGAACAGGCCCTTCGGCCCTCCAAACCTGCACCCACCATGCTGCCTGTCCGAACTAAAACCCCCTACCCTTCCGGGGACCATATCCCTCCATTCCCATCGTATTCATGTATTTGTCAAGACACCCCTTAAAAGTCACTATGATATCTGCTTCCATTACCTCCCCTGGCAGCGAGTTCCAGGCACCCACCACCCTTTGGGCAAAAAACATGCCTCGTACATCCCCTTTAAATCTTGCCCCTCGCACCTTAAACCTATGCCCCCTAGTAATTGACTCTTCCATCCTGGGAAAACCATAGATGCTCCTGACTATCCACTCTGTCCATGCCCCTCATAATCTTGTAGACTTCTTCTAGTAGAACTCCCATACTCTTCTTTGTAATAGTCCCATTGGATCCTTGATATCCACCTGGGATGACAAAGGGTCAGGTATGGTTGAAGCCACGGTCTTTTGAGTGAGAATGTGGCCTTGGTGCCGAGGCTGACATCTTACTCAAAAGAGCGAGAGGAGAAATGATATTGTTGTCAATGTGCCTGGACCTCTTGACTTAAATGAGCATTTCAGTGGGAGGGGTGAACATTTTTGTTGGGTTTTGTGAAGGACATTGTTATCTTGTTCCGACATCTGAATCTATTTAATTGGCGAGGGGTCGAGAAAAATTTTAAAATGGAAACTGCGTACCAATCGCAAAGCTGATCTTATCATCCATGTTACTCTGTGACATCTATCCAGGCAATGTTTGATGCAGAAGCGTGGAAGAGGAAAATTTGCCTTCACGCTCTCGGCATCAAACATTTTACGAAATGCGAACGCATAATTTTCTGGTGGATTTTCCAATTTTTTGAGGCCTGTTCCCTTACAGAATGTGTCTGCTTTTATTTCTTTCACAGATGGAGACACCAGCTTCTACAGTGTCTGTGGGCCCAATAAAGAACTCGATGAGGATACCTGTCAGTGTGTGTGTAAGGGAGGCCGCCACCGCACTCGCTGTGGACACCACAAAGAGCTAGATAAGGACTCGTGCCAGTGCGTGTGCAGAAACGGACTGTATCCCGCCATATGTGGTGCCCACAAGCAATTCGATGCAGATACTTGCGAGTGCATTTGCAAAAGAAGCTGTCCGAGGAACCAGCCTTTAAACCCAGTAAAATGCACCTGTGAATGTACAGAGTCTCCAAATAAATGCTTTCTGAAAGGAATGAGGTTTCACCCTCCCACCTGTAGGTGAGTGTTGTGTCAGTTTACACCTTAGGTAAGGCTTGCGTTGTTCCAGAGTGATATGAAAAGCAAGTTGTACTTGAATTCTTTGAGACATTTTAACAATGATTCTTTTTTTAAATTTGATTTATTATTGTCACATGATTTAGTATACAGTGAAAAGTATTGTTTCTTGCGTGCTATACAGATAAAGCATACCTCATAGAGAAGGAAATGAGACAGTGCAGAATGTAGTGTTACAGTCACAGCTAGGGTGTAGAGAAAGATCACCTTAATACAAGGTAGCTCCATTCAAAAGTCTGATGTCAGCAGAGAAGAAGCTATTCTTGGGTTGGTTGGTACGTGACCTCAGACTTTTGTATCTTTTTCCCGACGGAAGAAGGTGGAAGAGAGAATGTCCGAGGTGCGTGGGGTCCTTAATTATGCTGGCTGCTTTGCTGAGGCAGCGGGAAGTGCAGACAGAGTCAATGGATGAGAGGCTGGTTTTGAAGTCCTACGTTAAAATAAAGATTCATTCGCAAAACGTGGCCACCGCTGGCAAAACCATTGCCCATTATTGCCCATCCCTAATTGACCTTCTAAAGGTTGTGGTGGGCTACCTTCCTTGAACTGCTGCTGTCCGTGTAACGAAAGTGCTCTCACTGCTGTTATAAGAAGTTTCAGGATCAAGTGACAATGATGGAACAGCGATATATTCCCAACTCAGGAATTATGCAACTTGGAAGGGATAGTCTTTCTGTGTGCCTGCTGCCCTTGTCCTTCTAGGCAGGAGAGGTTACAGGTTTGGGAGTTTTGCCCTGGGAGTGCTACGGGGCATCCTGCAGACAGTACACAAGGTAGCTACAACACATTGCTGCTGGAGAGAATGGATATTTAAGTAAGTTGTGGGCAGCACAATGGCATAGTGGTTAGCACTGCTGCCTCATAGCGCCAGGGACCCATGTTCTATTCTGGCCCCAGGTCACTGTCTGTATGGAGTTTGCACATTCTCCCCGTGTCTGCATGGGTTTCCTCCAGGTGGTCCCAATTTCCTCCCACAGTCCAAAGATGCATGGGTTTTATTGATTGGCCATGCTAAATTGCCCCTTAGTGTCAGGGGCAGAGGGATTAGCAGGGTAAATATGTGGGGTGACAGGAATAGGGCCTGGGTGGGATTGTGGTTGGTGTAGACTCGATGGGCCAAATGGCCTCCTTCTGCACTGTAGGGATTCTATGCTCGATGGAACATAGGGAGAAGAGTAGGCCATTCAGCCCCTTAGGTCTGCTCCACCATTCAGTACAATTGGGATAGTGGCAGATAAAGTGAGAAGGAGGCACTAAAGTGAGAGGGAGGCACTGCTTTGGCAGTGCACCAATGCACTGTTTTGGCAGATGGAGTTCAAAGTGATCATCCAGTTTGAACCCAAGAAAGTTGTCGAAGAATCATAGAATCCCTACGGTGCAGAAGGAGGCCATTCGACCCATCAAGTCTGCACCGACCACAATCCCACCCAGGCCCTATCCCTGCAACACCACATATAATAGAACATAGAAACCACTGCTAATCCCTCTGACACTGTTCAAATGCTAATATTGGCAGAATTTTCAGTTTCTATTTCACATTTTCCACATGAATGCATCCTGTGCTGGCCCCATCTCACTCCAAATAAGCATCCCTATTTTGACCTATCGTGCAATGCATAATTGCACATCTAAACATGAGAAGCTTAACATAGGGGAGGCGATGGCCTTGTAGTATTATCACTAGACTATTAATCCAGAAACTCAGCTAATGTTCTGGAGACCTGGGTTCGAATCCCGCCACGGCAGATGGTGTAATTTGAATTCAGTCAAAAATATCTGGAATTAAGAATCTACTGATGACCATGAAACCATTGTCAATTGTCGGAAAAACCCATCTGGTTCATTAATGTCCTTTAGGGAAGGAAATCTGCCATCCTTACTTGGTCTGGTCCACATGTGACTCCAGAGCCACAGCAATGGGTTGACTCACAGCTGCCCACGGGCAACCAGGGATGGGCAATAATCGCTGGCCAGCCGGCAATGCCCATGTCCCATGAATGAATAAAAAATATTCAGAAGTTAATATCGATCGCATCCGCAGAATCCCTACCGTGCACCGACTCTCTGAAAGGACATCCTACCCAGGCCCAAACCTCTGTCCTAACCCCGTGACCCTGCACATTTCATAGAATCATAGAATCCCAACAGTGCAGAAGGAGGCCATTCGGCCCTTCAAGTCTGCACCAACTGCAATCCCACCCAAGCCCTATCCCCATAATCCCATACATTTACCCGAGCTAGTCCCCCTGACACTCAGGGGCAATTTAGCAGGGCCAATCCACCTAACCCGCACATCTTTGAACTGTGGGAGGAAACCCACGCAGACACGGGGAGAATGTGCAAACTCGTCACAGACAATGACCCAAGCCAGGATCGAACCCGAGTCCCTGGCACTATGAGGCAGCAGTACTCAGCACTGTGCCACCGTGCCGCCCCTAACCTACCTAACCTACACCCAGGGCTGAAATGGAACCCAGGTCCCTACCGCTGTGAGGCAGCAGTGCTAACCCCTGTGCCACCGTGCCAGTAGAACGAATGTTCTGCAAAACACAAAGTTAATTAGTGAATATCAAAAAATTACACAATAAAAAATAATATCTCCTATGCGTCACTACTTTGCAGTTGAGTAAAACCAACCCTTGCATCAATCCATTATCTTACAAGCTGAGCACACTCTCCAACCAGTTTGTTATTCTTCCCATGATAAATGGATAATAAAGGAATATTTTTGGATGGAGACGTCCACTCTATGATTAATTAGTTCACAATCTCATCAGTGGCAGTCAGAATCTATTTCTAACCTCCTGCTGCTAATTTCTGTCTAACTGATGTAACCCTAATCTGTGTCTGTTCACATAATGAATGTCTGTTAGCATAACTGGATCTCTCTGTAATCATGCACTCATCATGCACTCATGACAGGGGCAAAGCCTCAAGGGGAACTATTTCTAACACAGGCACTTGTGTGTGAAGGTGGAGTGGTTTAATCAGTAAAGTATTTTATCAGCTGCAAAGACAACACGAGGCTTCCTTCCATGAATTTCAAATTTCCCCACTGCTCACATCCTATCGCAGTGCACCACTCTTATCAGTTATTTAACCCACAGCGACCTCAGGGAAAACCCATACATGTTTTGCTTGTTCAATTACAAATATGTCCTCCTCTGAATCATAGAATCCCGACAGTACAGAAGAAGGCTACTCAGCCCAAAAAAAGCTTTTTCACTCGGAGGTGGTGAGAATCTGGGATGCACTGCCTGTGAAGGCAGTGGAGACGAGAAGAATTGCAACCTTTAAAACATATTTGGATGAAATATTATAACTTTCAAACATATGGGGCAAGTGCAGGAAAATAGGATTAGCGCTCCTTTAGTGGTAAATATTTTCAGTGCAGACTCGATGGGCCGATGGGCCTTTTCTGTGCTGTATGCCTCTATGAAGAACAACAGTTTTCTGCTTATTACATTGAAAGTGGTGTTCTTCTCCATATATAAAATTGGGTTGGGATCACTGCTGTTACAACAATGATTTGGTAAAGGAACAGGATAAGATAGACCATTCCTAACTACTTGTCATCTCAATAGTTCAAAGCCATGTCCTTGACTAAAAGGAACAAAGGTGGAGATAAACAGTTAAACAGGAAAGTCTAAATGATCCAGCCCTTGCCACACGCAATTCAGTCCTACTCAATTGCGCTGCACGGTGACACAACGGTGACACTGCTGCCTCACAGCGCCAGAGACCCGGGTTCAATTCTGGCCTCAGGTGAGTCTGTATGGAGCTTGCATGTTCTCCCCATGTCTGCGTGGGTTTCCTCCGGGTGCTCCGGTCTATTTGCCCACAGTACAAAGATGTGCAGGTTAGGTGGATTGGCCATGCTAAGTTGCCTCTTAGTGTCCAAAGATGTGTAGGTTAGATGGATTAGCCATAGTCATTAGCCATGGTAATGGGTTATGGGGATAGGGGTGGCCTGGTTAAGATGCTCTTTCAGAGTGTTGGTGCAGACTCGATGGGTCGAATGGCCTCTATCTAGACTGCAGGGACTCTGTGGTTCTATGGTATTGTGCAGGTTTGGGTATGGTATGCTTGATCTTATTTCAATTTTGTTCAGGTTTGAACTCCATTTATTCTAATTCTTATTTTCAAATCCTCCTATCATCGCTCTCTGTCTCCAGAAAAGTTACCCGTGCTACCAGCCTTTGGAGCCTCCCAATTTCATAACTCACCATTGACTGCAGAGTGCCTTTACTCTTCGCCTCCCTCTCTAACCCACTTTGTCTCTCCCTCTCTTCCTCTCTTCTCCTGAGAATGCTTCTTGATACCTTTCTCTGTGACCAATCTGTTCAAATATCCCATGCGGCTCAATATAAAATTTTGTTTGATAACATCCCTTTGAAGTGTCTTTTTTTTTACATGAAAAGTTAGAAGCAGAGAGAGGAAGAGGCCATTCGGCCCTTCGAGCCTGCTACACCATTCATTATGATCATGGTGATCATCCAACTCAGTAGCCTGATCCCTCCTTCCCCTCCAGATCCTCGGTCCCAAGTGCTATATCTAACTGCTTCATGAAAACACGCAATGTTTTGGCCTCAACTGCTTTCTGTTGTCGCGAATTCCATAGGCTGACCACTCTCTGGATGAAGAATTTTCTCCCCTCTCTGTCCTAAAATGCTTCACCCTGTATCCTCAGGCTGTGACCCCTAGTTCTGGACATTCCCACCATCGGGAACATCCTTCTTCCATCTACTCTGTCTAGTCCTATTAGAATTTATAGGTTTTTATGAGATCCCCCCCTCCCCCTTCATTCTTCCGAACTCCAGCGAATACAATCCTAACCGACAACTATGCAGTCCACAGGGTCAAGGTGCCTGCATGCACTGGTGATAAAAGTACTAGGCGGGAAACGTAGCGGGCAGGATTGGGTCATGCAAAGGCCCGTTGACCTCAGGCGGGATTTTCCGGTCTTGGGGCGACTGCGTCCGGAAAATCCCGCCCGCTGCGTCTAGTCCTAAAAATACTAATGCAGTCCTCTTACACGAATTGAAATCTCCCATAATGAGAATGATTGACTGTTAAGTAGATTGATTAAGGCAATAATCTTGATTCTTTTTATCTCTCACAGTTGCCACAGGCCACCCTGCGGAGGCCGGTCAAGACGCTGCAACCCAGGCTTTTACTTTAGCAGGGAGGTATGTCACTGTGTCCCCACGTACTGGAGAAGACCGCACACTGACTATTATTGATGGTGACTGTCACTTGGCGACAAAGGAACCTTTGTCAGACTTTTACCGGACGCTTCTACCGAAAGGAAGAATATTGTGTAAAAAAAACAGGTGCCAACTATCTACATCTTGGATCCAGCAGTGCACCAGAGACGCAGGAAAACCCGAAGTAATCCCAACACTGCACGGTTAAAAGAAAAATGCAGACTTACAATGTAGAAACTTACCTGGAGGCTACAAGTCATGCAGAGAACTTGCCCAGGCTTCATGTGACACACTGATGTCCAAAAGGCCTAGATCTTTTCAAGCTAATTTTTGTTTTTAAGATAATGAATCTATATCTAATTTATTGCCACCAAAATGTTGTGCAACATTCCTGTTCATAACAGTTAACAACTGTAAGAGTTCACTGTGATCAGTATTTTTATATCATGTAAAATATCTTTAAAATAAATGGCAAAAGTGTATTGTACATCCTGTATCCATTGTAGGATTAACCCAACGTTGCAAGTTGAAGTTATCACTTATCCCAATGCAAAGTTATAAAAAATGTGGGGAAACAGGCAAATAGACAGGGAAACAATAAACGGATGGGATTGGGAGGTTGGATACTGATGGTGGTGGGATTTTCCAGTCCTGCCAGTGACAGACATCATGGTGGGTGGAATGGGAAACTTTGGAGAGCGGCAGATTTACCCATCCCGCCCATGACGATGCCCGCCTCTGGCGAGACTGTTAAATCCTGACCTGACAGACTATTTCCCTGGCTGGAGAGTCTTAAGAACGAGGGGGTCATAGGTCGTGATCTTTCCCGCCATTCATGCCACGCTCCTGCGTACAGTTCTGGTCACCCTATTATAGAAAGGATATTATTAAACTAGAAAGAGTGCAGAAAGGATTTACTAGGATGCTACCGGGACTAGATGGTTTGAGTTATAAGGAGTGGCTGGATAGACTGGGACTTTTTTCTGAGGAGCAAAGGAGGCTTAGGGAAGATGTTATAGAGGTTCATAAAATAACGAGGGGCACAGATCAGTGAGATAGTCAACATCTTTTTCCAAAGGTGGGGGAGTCTAAAACTAGAGGGCAGTTTAAGGTGAGGGGGAAGAGATACAAAAAGGTCCAGGGGGAAATTTTCACCAGAGGGTGGTGAGTGTCTGGAACGAGCTGTCAGAGATAGTAGTAGAGGCAGGTACAATTTTGTCTTTTGAAAAGTGTTTAGACAGTTACATGGGTAAGATGGGTACAGAGGGATATGGGTCAAACGCGGGCAATTGGGACTAGCATAATGGTTAAAAAAAGGGGCGGCATGGACAAGTTGGGCCGAAGGGCCTGTTTCCATGCTGTAAACCTCTATGACTCTATGCTGCTACACGGTCGGAGAATTTGGTGGCCAGCTAAATCTCCGTTCACTGCAGCGAGATGGGAAAATCCACCTCATGGATGGTGATAAGATCCCGGCCATAATCTCATAAGATGTAAGAGTCCTCCATTATCTGGCTTGAAATAAGGAGAAATTTCTTTACTCAGAGAGCTGTAAAGTTCCCTCACCCAAAGAGCAGGTTGTTGGGGATGTTCAAGGCAGAGATCTTTGTATTCTGGGACACCAAGGGAATCAAAGGATTCAGGGAGAGGACACTGGTGCAGATATTCAGCCGTGATCATTGTGAATGTTGGAGTAGGCTCACTGGGCCATATCACCTACATTTACTTCTGCCAAACAAATGCTAGGATGAAGACACAAAGCATGACGTTCAACCATTTGGTCGTCCCGCACGCAAAAATCTTGACAACTTTCACAATAGTCAGAGGCTTTTTCCCAGGGTGGAAGTGTCAATTACAAGAGGGCGCAGGTTCAAGGTGAGAGGGGGAAAGTTTAAGGGAGATGTGTGGGGCAAGTTTTTCATGCAGAGAGCGATGGATGTCTGGAATGCACTGCCAGAGGAGGTGGTGGAAGCAGGAACATTAGCAACATTTAAGAGGCATCTGGATGGGTACATGAATAGAGGGATATGGACCGAGTCAGAGCAGAAGGTTTTTTTAAAATTTGGTTACGACATCATGATCAGCATGGGCTTGGAGGGCCGAAGGGCCTGTTCCTGAGCTGTATTTTTCTTTGTTCTTTGTCCCACCACCTCTGGCAGCGCGTTCCAGGCACCCACCACTCTCTGCGTGAAAAACTTCCCCTACACATCTCCCTTAAACTTTCCCCCTCTCACCTCGAATCTGTGCACCGTTGTTCTTTTACTCTTTTACTGATAGCAGTGGATTTCTTATTCGCCCACGGTTCTCTGCAGTTGACTGGTGTGTGGAGGTAGGTTGTGGCTTTTGGGTGATCAGTCCCACTGGACGGCAGGCAGTGCATGCCGGCTGCTTGTCTGATGAGATCTGTCCAAGGCCTGATCAACTTTCCCAGTCAGCCCTCATTTCTGTAGTGTCACAGATTGTTCCCCAATTTGGGAGGGACCGGTAACCAGGTCATTCCTCTGTGGAGCTGAGCCAGAAGTCAAGAGTTGAAAGGAATGATTTGGGGCGATTGTGTTGGCAGGGGCGGGTCGGAATATCTTTATGTTGCAAGGTGCAACATTCAACAAAGAACTCAGCTCTGAAAGAGCGGGAAGTGATGGCTGTCAACCCTGAATACCAGCCGCAGCATTAAGTGGCTGAATGTCTCCCCGGCTGCTGAAGCATCTCATTCAATATTAGAGACTGGGACATTTTGACAGAATCAATCACCGTGCAATCCCTTGGGACACCACCACATTGTACAATCGCACAAAGCGCGGAGGCAACTGGTCCATGAAGACTGGCCCGCACACTGTAATGGCTGCAGCACCAAGATTTGATTCTTCCTGCTCCACCTGCCCACTAAAACCATGTCAACTCCTGCAAGAGGAGCATCAAAACAGATAAAAACCCAGGGCTAGGAAGAACCATGTAAATAATCCTCTCTCACCCCCTCGTGTGCAGCTTAGGTAGATTGGCCATGCTACATTGCCCCTTCATGTCCCAAGATGTGTAGGTTAGGGGGATGAGTGGGGTAAATGCGTGAGGTTACGAGGATAGGGCAGGGGGTTGGGCCTGGGTAAGATGCTCTGTTGGAGAGTCGATGAAGACTCGATGGGCTGAATGGCCTCCTTCTGCACTGAAGGGATTCTATGATAACTGATTGAAACTAGTCCAGAAGGTCTCATGTACACCTGGGACATGTGCCATTCCCAAAGTCTAGCATTGTTATGATATAAATGGTGGAAAAACATTGTATGTGTCTATTATATCATCATTTCCATCTGATTATAAAAGACTGGATTTTCACAGGGTTTCTTACAATTAGTGGACCTTTAAAAATGGAAGACAAGATCCAGATATGGAAGTTCCGTCCCCATTTCTGGCAGATCACATTTTCACTGGTAAAGGAAAGAGTGTAGGACCTCAAGTGCGCAAGCTTGAAATGCAAATCAGCTAAGCTATTTAGACTCAGTGCACAGGGCAAGCCTACCTGGAATGGCCTCCAGGAATTGCCTCAACCCGCAGTGTGTGGTTCCACGGCTTTATGCTGGAGACGGAAATGCTCTTGAAGGGCAGATAAGGTATGTAGAATTCTTAAGTTATTTAAATCTCCTGCACTTTAAACATTTTTTAAAAACTGCCTGCCTGTGTCTCCGAATAAAAAACCTGTTTTGGCAGTTTCAATAGTTGCGTGTTGATACAATCCTAAGTGCTACCATTATAGCATTATTACTACTTTCCACAACCTGTCACTGTCATAGTTGGGGGCGGGGAGCTATAAGTTCAGAGTTTGATTGACAACTCAAAGTGGCCACTGAAGGATTAGTTGCCTTTGATGCAGGGTTATGAATACATGTCGTTGTTTTTTGTATAAGAGACTAAGTACTTGAGGTGATTTAAATGCATTGAATGCGCTTTATGAATGGAACATCTTTATAAGGGGGAACTCTATTAGATACTTAGAACTGCATTTTGTTTCATCTCAGCACACCTCCTGATGTCTGCCTATGGTGGATACTGGGCCATTTGGTATAGACTGCTACAGTGCAGAAGGAGGTCATTCAGTCCATCGAGTCTGTACTGACCACAATACCCCCATGCATTTACCCTACCTAATCCCCCTGACACTAGGGTCAATTTAGCATGGCCAATCTACCTAACCCGCACATCCTTGGACTGTAGGAGGAAACTGGAGCACCCTGAGGAATCCCACACAGACACGGGGAGAATGTGCAAACTCCATACAGACAGTGAGCCAAGCTGAGAATCAAACCCAGGTCCCTGGTGCTGTGAGGCATCAGTGCTAACCACCGTGCCACTGTGCTGCATGGTGAGTCCAAGGGTAAAGGGTTGGGCTGGGGAGCAGGGGTTGGTATAAGCTCATACTAGGTTGGCATAGGAGCCACAAGGGACAATGGGAATGAGTGAGGTGCGGTTGATATGTGTTGGAGAGGATGGGGCACAGGAAGTGGGTAGAGTGTGAGAAGTGAGGGCTGGAGGGTCGAATATTTAACAAAACAACTGGGAAAATTCCCAAGCAGCTGAGGCAGGTCTTTTAACCAACTCACATTGGCACTTGGCAGCCTGTGTGCCCACCTCCAATCTGCATCCAGGGACAACAGGTCTGCCTCCATCTTGCACCCTCCATCCTGAAAAGAGAATAATGCCATTTGGGGCACTGAGGCGGGTGCATCAAGCCAGGAAATCTGGTGACTCAAGCCACCTGACACAGGAGTGAAAATCAGGCCAATGTGTCCAGTGACATCTGGACATACATCAGTCATTCTCCATGACCTCACCCCTCTTGATCTCTGTAACTTCCTCAACAGCCACTCCCACAGCCTCTGTTCGCCTAATTCTTACTTTTTCTGCATCCTCATCCTTTTGCAATGTTATTGACAGACATGTTCTGAAAACTCTCCCTGAAGACCTCTGCTTCTCCATCTTTCTTTCTCCTCATTTATGAGCCACCCTTATGGGGAGATGATGGCCCAGTTGGATTATCGCTGGACTATTAATACACAAACTCAGCTGATGTCCTGTGGACCCGGGTTCCACTTGACAGATGGTGGAATTTGAATTCAGTAAAATAAAAAAATATATTGGAATTAAGAATCTACTGATGACCATGGAACCATTGTCGACTGTCGAAAAAACCCATCTCATTCACTAATGTCCTTTAGAGAAGAAAATCTGCTGTCCTTACCTGACCTGGCCTATATTTGACTCCAGAGCCACAGCAATGTGTGGTTAATTCTCAACTGCACTCGGGCAACTATGGATGGGTATTAAATGCTGGCCAGCCAGCGATGCCTATGTCCCACGAATGAATTTTTAAAAAAATCTGCTTGACCAAACTTGATGTGAATCCCATTGGAATGCCTTCAGTTTCGACAGAAATTCCAGATTGTCCTTAATTTTCTGTGAACCAATTTCGGATGGGCCTTCCTTTCTACACGGACAATATTATATAAATACAAGTTCTTGTTGTTGAGTTTTAATATAAACTATATCAGGGGGCTACTAAGTTTAAGTTTATTTATTAATGTCACTTGTAGCCTTATATTAACACTGAAATGAGGTTAGTGTGAAAATCCCCAAGTTGCCACACTCCGGCGCCTGTTAGGATACTGTGGTGAACCACAGTATGTCCACTATGGGTACTTGTACATATGTTACTCTTGTTACTGTTGGGGTTAGGGTTGGGGTGTTCCACCTGTTGGTATTGTTCTGTGGTACACTCCGTTTGGCTCCGCCTTCCTATAGGAGTATAAAGGTCACTGCACTTCCTAGTGACCCTTAGTCTGGGATTGTATTGTTAAGCAGAATGCTCTATTCTTGTTGCGAATAAAAGCCTTTATTCCCGGGTACGATCTAGCCTCCCGAGTGGATTAATCGCGCATCAGATACACTGAGGGAGAATTTAGCATGGCCAATACTGTAAAACACCATACAATATATGAAGATTCACCTTTTAAGCTTAAAGTTAATTTTACCATACAAGTTAGATGTTGTAAAGGAGGTCTTTTTTTTGGTGCGAAATTACCCCAGAAGGATTTAAAGAAAAGATGCTTTAATTTGTGTTCATTCAAGTTGCATTAAAAAAAATATGAATTTCGCTCATCTTTTAAGTTTTTTTGCACTTTATTTTTTTATTGCTAGTTTTTCAATAGACAGGCCAAGTCCAGTCTTGCTATAAATCATTAAACTTTTCTAAAAATAGTGCATCTGGGTGTAAGCTATGAGCTGTAAAAGTTTAAAAGTTCACTTATTAGTCTCACAAGCAGTCTTATATTCACACTGCAATGAAGTTACTTTGAAAATCTCCCAGTCGCCACACTCTGGCTCCTGTTCGGGTACACTGGGGGAGAATTTAGCATGGCCAATATACCAAACCAGCATGGCTTTCGGACTGTGGGAGGAAACCGGAGCATGTGGAGGAAACCCATGCAGACACGGGGAGGACCTGCAGACTCCCCACAGACAGTGACCCAAGCTATGAATCGAACTCGGGTCCCTGGCACTGTGAGGCAGTATAATGTATTCAGAGCACCTGACAAGCTTGGGAACTTGACATTGTGCTGTAATATAAAACAGGCAAAATTGGCTCCATGACAGTCTGAAGGCCACTAATTCACAAATCTGTGGAAACAAATATCAGAAGGATTATTTGATTACAAGTTCAGCAGATCGTAGCGCACTCAGGCTGATTCAACAGGTGCTGCCCAAAAACGGAATCAAATCTAACAGTAGGTATTTTGTTTCATATTTTGCAAGGGTGGGCTGCCTGAGTTGGTCTATTGCCAACAGGCTAATTGGGCAGCACTTGCTAGACAATCCTGAGTGTACTAATAGTTACACTAACAACCAAATTAAGATCATCAGTTGAGCTGGTAATGTGGCAAGGATGGCAGGAATGTGGGATAGAGGTGACAGTCAGATCAGCCATGATCTACTTGAATTTCAGAGCAGGCTTGAAGGGCCGAGTGGCCTACTCTTCCTGATCAATCCTATGTTCACATGTGGATCATTTATGCTTGCCTGAAGTGTCAGCCATTAATACACAGTGACCCTTTCTTTGCAAACAAAAGGAATATGTTCTTGCAAATTTTTTCAGTTAGCTAGCAGCATGGGAAACCTATAATTTCCCATTGCTTTCTCTGTGGCAATGCTTTGGCCATTCAGAGATGGCTTCGAAAAAAATCATAGAATCCCTACAGTGCAGAAGGAGGCCATTCAACCCATCGAGTCTGCACTGACAACAATCCTACCCAGGCCCTATCCCCATAACCCCACGTATTCATCCTGCTAGTTCCCCCGACACATGACGAATCAATCCAACCCGCACATCTTTGAAGTGTGGGCAGAAACCGGAGCACCCGGAGGAAACCCATGCAGACACAGGGAGAACGTGCAGACTCGCCAAAGACAACCACCCAAGGCTGGAATTGAATTGGATCCCTGGCGCTGTGATGCTGCAGTGCTAACCACTGTGACACCGTGCCAACCCTTTTTTTTAATAGCTTCACAATCACTATTACCAAGTATAGCTTTTTAATTCCAGATTTATTGGCTGAATTTAAATTCCACCAGCTGCTGTGGTGAGATTCAAACCTGTATCCTCAGAGTATTAGTGGGCCTCTAGATTATTAGTTTGGTGACATTACCACAATGCCACCCCCTTCCCCTTTTGGTCAAGCATGTCATCATCTGAATCATCATTTGCTCTATTACCTCATCAATTTCCATTCTTTTCAACCTCTGCCCTGTTTTTTTAATCCTTACTGTAATAAGTCCTCAGAGGCAGAAGTCCCTTCACATAAAGTCCCTTTAATTACAAGTCTGACAACAGCAGACAGAGTGCTTCCAGTCAGCAGTCTACACTAGGAGTGCCAGAGGAACTGGTACTCCTGGTTAAGTGCAAAGCAAGAGGCTCCCTGATTGGCCCATCAGTTTGATTTGATTTGATTTATTATTGTCACATGTATTAACATACAGTGAAAAGCATTGTTTCTTGTGGACTACACACACAGAGCACACTGTTCATAGAGAAGGAAACGGGAGAGTGCAGAATGTAGCATTACAGTTATTAGCTAGGGTATAGAGAAAGGTCAACTTAGTGTGAGATAGGTCCATTCAAAAGTCTGGCTGCAGCAGGGAAGAAGCTGTTCTTGAGTCGGTTGTACATGACTTCAGACTTTTGTATCTTTTTCCTGATGCTGAGTGCAATTTCATTGCTGTGTTGCCCTATATTAGACGACACTTCAAAATAACCTTACTTGCCAACAAATCAGCAACGATTTATTTTCCTGTAGCATTAATTGTTGTTGAAATCCACGGATTTCCTTCCCTAAAGGACATCAGTGAACCAGACCTTACCTGCTCTGGCCTACATGTGACTCCAGAGCCACAACAATGTGATTGAAACTCAACTGTCCTTGGGCAACTAGGGATGGACAATAAATGCTGGCCAGCCAGCGATATCCATGTCCCACGAATGAATAAAAAATAAACTGAAGTTAGCTCATGGATGATAGAAGTCGAGGAGTCTCCTGGTTTTGGTGCAGCTAAGCTTGGAGAAGTTATTTCACAACTGATTAGAGAGACTACAGACCAGAATCCAATGGTGTATGACTAAGCTCGGCTAGACCCCAGCAATTTTTCTATTTTGGCAGAAATGGAAGAAAAGGGTATTTCCTTCCAGGAATGGTTCCATTGCGAAATTAGGAATTATTTTTATAGGGAAACAAACTTTATTTAATAGCATGGTTTAAACGTAACTCAAACAAGTGAAGCAGCTTAACTTTTAACTGTTCAACAACATTTGAAAATAGATGGAAATTTTTCTAGGAAGCAACTTTACTTCCTAGTTTATGAATGTTCCAGTTCCAAATGAGGCCCATCCACGTATGAATCAAATCCACTTTTAAATAAATCGAGTTCGCAAATTCAGGCAAATTCAGGCAAATTACTTTAACATTTATTAATAGTCTTGGAGCTTTCAGAGAGAAATAGGGTTCCAGAAGCCTGCAAAATCCTTCTGATTTCAACCAGGCTGCAGCTGAAAACTAAACTGCTTTCTACAAAGCCTTTTTTCTCTGCTACAGACCTAGGACTGCACATTAACCACATCACCACATGACCCTGTCAATCACTCTAATCCAAAATCCCTGGGGAATTTAAGTAAACGAAAGTCAATTAACTCTACTTAACATAACCACTTGCAAGGCTGTAATGAGTAATCATCCTCTCTCCCAAAATCTGAGCTGCATTCCCTCCAAACATACCGACTGCCAGTAGCATATAGCTGAATTTTTAAACATTCCCCTTGAACACAAATATATGAATATTAAATGACTAATATCATCACACTACCTTCACACTCATTACACAACACCTTCTATGAATCAATGGGGTGGATTTTAACACAAAGAGGGCTTCCTCTATGTGTGTTCATGTTTTCACGTGATTTTCACAGCTGGGCCTTGTTTAAATGCCACAGGTTCATTCTTTACCGGAGACCGATTTTGAAAATGGGTGCAGGGCCGTTGAAGTCCTGAGAACTAGAAGAGATCCATAGAGTAAGTGGAATCCTTGAACAGGTTTCTTATGCTGAGGCTCCACTATGCATTTCACAGTCTCCAATTCCTGGATTATCCTTTCCCTCTCATGTGGTCCTTACGGTTCACCTGACCTTCCTCCAGGCGCAGTCCCTCAGTGGTGGCATTTCGCTGAAAACCCAGCAGTTAAGATCTTCAGTTGCCTCTGGCAGGAAATAAGCACTCGTGAATGGTATCCTCCCAGGGCAGCACTGACAGCAGAGCAACCCTGCCGAAAATCATCAGCTGGATGCAACTCCTAGGGCAGCATGGTGGCACAGTGGTGAGCACTGCTGCCCCACAGTGCCAGGGACATGGGTTCGATTCCCAGCTTGGGTCACTGTCTGTGCGGAGTCTGCACGTTCTCCCCGTGTCTGTGTGGGTTTTCTCTGGGTGCTCTGGTTTCCTCCCACAGTCAGAAAGCCGTGTTGGTTAGGTGCATTGGCCATGCTAAATTCTCCCTCAGTGTACCCAAACAGGCACCGGAATGTGGCGACTAGGGGATTTTCACAATAACTTCATTGCAGTGTTAATGTAAGCCCATTTGTGAAACTAACAAATAAACTAAACTAGTTTTCCCAATAGGTTGTTGGTGTGGATTATGGTCAGGTCTGCTCTGCTGTTAGTGCTGTCTGAACCGTGGTAATCAAGTGCATTATGAAATTTTACAGCTCCCCAATGGTGGGTTTGAAAGTTGGGGGCACGGGTTTGGGGGAGGGGGTGGGGGGGGGGTGGTGCAGCAGGGGGAGGCAGGCTCGTATGGTTGGCCTGCCCATCACTACCTGGTTTCACTCAGCTTGTCTCTCATTTTACAGGGAGCAGGGGAGCAGTGGAGGCCCTTGGGCCTATTGAGTTGGACTGGGGTACCCCAGTCCAACGCCGGCATCTCCACATCATGACTCATATTGAGTTGTCCAGCGACCAATTAATTGCCACTTGAGTGCCACTTCCTGCCCCTGCCACTATTTAACCTGAGGCCCACACCAGGTGGGTAGCCCGGCAGCTTTTACTGGCCAAGCTGGTGATGAATGATGGGGGACAACCCTGTGCACTTTGGAGGTATCCCACCCCCTTTAACCCTCCCCCTCCAGCTTTTCAAACCCAGTTCCCACCCACCCCACTAACCCCCCCCCCACCTTGCTGGATCCATTGATACCCTGACATTGCCTTCAGTCAGGCCTCTATATCCTCCTCTTTTTCAGGATCTGGCTATAGTTCCAGCAGTGGTCACCACTCAAACCTGGCTGGTACTACAGTGCAGCTCTCTAAGGCAGCACTTCCTCCCTGGGTTGAGGGGACAGAAGTCACATCCTGTGCCAATTAACACTCTGCAGAATGTTAAATGGCAGCAGGGCAGCCAGGATTGGCAGGGTGCAAAAAAACTATCAAATGAAAAATCACCAATGCCCACGGTGGCACAGTGGTTAGCACTGCTGCCTCGCAGCAACAGGGACCTGGGTTCAATTCTGGCCTTGGATTGTTGTCTGTGTGGAGTTTGCACATTCTCCCCATCTCTGCATGGGTTTCCTCCGGGTGCTCCGATTTCCTTCCACAGTCCAAAGATGTGCAGGTTAGGTTGATTGGTCATGAATTGCACCTTAGTGACAGGGGACTATCCGGGTAAATACGTGGGGTTACGGGGATAGGGCCTGAGTAGGATTGTTGTCGGTGCAGGCTCAAAGAACAAAGAAAAGTACAGCACAGGAACAGGCCCTTCAGCCCTCCAAGCCCATGCTGAGCATGATGCCCTAACTAAACTAAAAAAAACCTTCTGCGCTTACTCAGTCTGTATCCCTCTATTCCCTCCCTATTCATGTACCCAGCCAGATGCCTCTTAAACGTTGCTAATGTGCCTGCTTCCACCACCTCCTCTGGTAGCGTGTTCCAGGCACCCACCATTCTGTGTGAAAAACTTCCCCAACACATCTCCCTTAAACTTTCCCCCTCTCACCTTGAACCTGTGCCCCACCTCCACCTTTGGACAAAGCCTCTGACTATCCACCCAGTCTATACCTCTCATAATTTTGTAGACCTTTGTCAGCCTCTGTCTTTCCAGTGAAAACAATCCTAGTTTATTCAACCTCCCCTCATCATCAACACCCTCGAGACCAGGCAACATCCTGGTGAACCATGCTCTCCACATTCTTCTGATAGTATGGTGATCAGAACTGCACATAATACTCCAAGTATGGTCTAACCAAGGTTTTATGTAGCTGCAACATGATTTCCCAAATCTTGTACTCAATGCCCTGACTGATGAAGGCAAGCATGCCATATGCCTTCTTAGTCATCTTGGCCACCTGTATTCAACTTTTAGGAACTGTGGACCTGTAAACCCAGATCCCTTTGTATGTTAATGTTCTGAAGGTTCTGCCATTTACAGTATAATGCACATCTCTGATGCGCGACAATCAAGCACGAGGTACAAGGCTTCAGCGATTGAAGGCTTTTATTGACAAACAATGGAACTATCTAACACGAGTACACCAATCCAGACTGGAGGGGTCCCGCCTGAGCAGAGGGTCTTATACCTCTCCCCAGGAGGCGGGGCCCGACCGGGATGTGCCATAACAACATCTACCACAGGTATATTAATCCCACAGTGTAAACACCCTAACCCAACAACATTATAACAACCCCCACAGTGGCAACCCCCTAACCCAACAGTAACATTGGAATAACCCCACAGTGGTAACCAACGATGGTTCACCACAATCTCCAAAAGCATCACCTCACATTTGTCCAGATTAAACTCTCTCAGCTATTTCTGTGCACAAGTTACCAATCTATCTATATCCTGTTGTATCCTCTGACAATCCTCGGCACTATCAGCAACTCCACCAATCTTCATGTCATCTGCAAACTTACCAATCAGACTCTTTAAATTTTCCTCCAGATCATTTATATATACTATAAACAACAGAGGTCCCAGCACTGACCCCTGTGGAACAACACTAGCTACAGATTTCCATTCTGAAAAACACCCTTCCACAACTATTCACTTTAACCAAGCCAGTTCTGCATCCATCCAGCCAGCCCGCCCCGAATTCCATGTGATTTTAGTTTTTGTACCAGTCTGCCAGGTGGGACCTTGTCAAACGCCTTACTACAGTCCATATAAATGACATCCACAGCCCTTCACTCATTAGTTACCTTTGTCACCTCTTCAAAAGACTCAAGGCTCAAAGGACTGAATGGCCTCTTTCTGCACTGTGGGCATTCTATGATTCTACGAACGCAGCTAACCTCATCTCATTCACCTTCTAGCATTCTGGCAGTTAAATGATACAATGATAATAAGGCTTTGACTGAGCGATCTCTATCAATTAACCTAGAAAGCACCTAGTCACGAGGGGAGGACACCCTCCCAGCCTAGAAGTGGAGAGCATTGAGAATTATTGGTCTAAAGCTAGCCGCTTCTCCCAGGCCTGTTACATTTACCACACACCTTAAATTTTCTCAAACACTGGATCCCCAAAATGCTATCTGCTGAAAAAAGTCTGATTTGCACATTCGCCTGGCAACAGCACGTGCCATCTGATACGAATAAGATGGCTGACTTAACTGACTAAGACCAGGTATTTGTCTGAAATTGGTTTGAAAGAAAGCCAATAAAAAGTGGCGTGACTGATCCCAGGATAAGAAAACCAAGATTCTGGCAGTGCTAAGGATTCCCATTTAAGCTCAGAGATATAGCACTGGGAGCTTATGCAAGCTCTATTCCTTAATCAGTCACAGGTTCCCAAAAGCAGAAGTGAATAAGGCACATTTGCTTTTGTTTAGAGCCAGCTTGTGATGCGTTTGTAATCCAAAATTTTATTGACCTAGCTTAAACTTTTAATGGTGTTCAGTAAAATGTAAGATTTAAAGAGAGAGAAAAAATGTACATTTATATAACATCCTTCAGCCTGCCAGCATCCCAAAGCACAGCCAATGGAGTATTTATCAATTGTCATCATTGTCGTAATATAGAAACTCCTGCAACCAATTTTCACGCAGCAACGTCCCACCAAGCTGATAATGACCAGATAATCTGTTTCATTGATATTTGGTAGGTGAATATTAGTCAACAAACCAGGAAGGACTTCCCTCCTTTTCTTTGGAATAGTTCCAGGGGATCTTTTCTGATGAGAGCATACAAACATAGATACAAATGCATGAACTAGGAGCAAAAGAAGACCATTCAGCCCCTCAAGTCTGCTCCGTCACTCAGTAAGCTCATGGCTGATCTTATAATGGCCTCAACTCAATACTTTGCCTATCCCGATATCCTTTGAATCTTTTGTTAGTCAATAATTCATCTACCTCTAGCAGGACTGGCAGGACTTGCAGATAGTGAGGAACATTGTCAGAGGCTACAGAAGGATATAGATAGGCTGGAAATTTGGGCAAGGAAATGGCAGATGGAGTTCAATCCTGATAAATGCGAAGTGATGCATTTTGGTGGGAATAATGTAGGGAGGAGCTACACGATAAATGGAAGAACCATAAAGGGTGTAGAGACGCAGAGGGACCTGGGTGTGCAAGTCCACAGATCTTTGAAGGTGACGTCACAGGTGGAGAAGGTGGTGAAGAAGGCATATGGCATGCTTGCCTTTATAGGACGGGGCATAGAGTATAAGAGTTGGGGTCTGATGTTGCAGATGTATAGAACGTTGGTTCGGCCGCATTTGGAATACTGCGTCCAGTTCTGGTCGCCACACTACCAGAAGGATGTGGAGGCTTTGGAGAGAGTACAGAGGAGGTTTACCAGGATGTTGCCTGGTATGGAGGGGCTTGGTTATGAGGAGAGATTGGGGAAACTGGGGTTGTTCTCCTTGGAAAGACGGAGGATGAGGGGAGACTTAATAGAGGTGTATAAAATTATGAAAGGCATAGATAGGGTGAACGGTGGGAAGCTTTTCCCCGGGTCGGTGGTGACGTTCACGAGGAGTCATAGATTCAAGGTGAAGGGGGGGAGGTTTAACACAGATATCAGAAGGACATATTTTACACAGAGGGTCGTGGGGGCCTGGAATGTGTTGGCGGGCAAGGTGGTGGAGGCGGACACACTGGGAACGTTTAAGACTTATCTAGACAGCTATATGAACGGAGTGGGAATGAAGGGATACAAAAGAGTGGTCTAGTTTGGACCAGGGAGCGGCGCGGGCTAATTGTTCCTTGTTTCTCGTTTCAAGGCTTCATTCTATGATCACCTTGCTGGTGCCAGTACAGAGCGAGACTGCGGATAGTTGGGAACCTGTCTCGGGGGCAGGGAATTCATATGGTGTTCGTGGAAGTGGAAATGACTAGGGTTGGGAAGCATTTTCCGATCAGGGCCAGTGTGATCTCCTGGACTCGTTTCGATCGCCTCAGGGGGTCGGAGAGGAATTTCCCAGATTTTATTTTCCCCATATTGGCCCTGGGGTTTTCACTCTGGGTTTTCGCCTCTCCCTGGAGATCACATGGTCTGGAATGGGGGGGTGGGGGTGAGTTAATAGGTTGTGATGAACAAAGCATCGTAGCTGTGAGGGACAGCTCGGTGGATAGGATATTGGTATGTAGATAGGCTGGAAAATTGGGCGGGGATCCTGGATTCAGGATTCAATCCTGGACCAGGGAGCGGCGCGGGCTTGGAGGGCCGAAGGGCCTGTTCCTGTGCTGTATTGTTCTTTGTTCTTTGTTTGTTGTTGCTCTAGTCTTAAAAGTATTCAATGACCCTGCCTCCACTCATCTCCAGAGAAGAGAGTTCCAAAGATTCGTGATTCTCTCAGAGAAAAAAAATTCTCATCACCATTATAACTGAGAGGTCATAGAGTCATAGAGGTTTACAGCATAGATACAGGCTCTTCAGCCCAATTTGTCCATGCCGTTCCTTTTTTAACCACTAAGCTAGTCCCAATTGCTCGCATTTGGCCCATATCCCTCTGTACCCATCATACCCATGTAACTGTCTAAATGCTTTTCAAAAGACAAAATTGTACCCGCCTCTACTACTACCTTTGACAGCTTGTTCCAGACACTCACCGCCCTCTGTGTGAAAAAATTGACCCTCTGGATCCTTTTGTATCTCTCCCCTCTCACCTTAAACCCATGCCCTCTAGTTTGAGACTCCTCTATCTTTGGGAAAAGATATTGACTATCTAGCTGATCTGTACCCCTCATTATATGATAGACCTCTATAAGATCACCTACGCTACAGAGAAAAAAGTCCCAGGCTATCCAGCCTTTCCTTAAAACTCAAACCATCGAGTCCCGGTAGCATCCCAGTAAACCGTTTCTGCACTCTTTCAAGTATAATAATATCCTTTCTATAATAGGGTGACCAGATAAGGTCCCTACAGTGCAGAAGGAAGCCATTTGGTCCAATGAGCCTACACCGAGAACAATTCCACCCAGGCCCGATCCCAGTAACCCCACACATTTATCCTGCTAATCACTCTGACACTAAGGGGCAATTCAGCATGGCCAATCCACCTAATCCACACATTTTGGAGTGTGGGTCGAAACCGGAGCACCCGGAGGAAACCCACGCAGACACGGGGAGGAAGTGCAAATTCCACACAGACAGTGACCCGAGGCCAGAATTGAACACGGGTCCCTGGCGCTGCGAGGCAGCAGTGCTAACTACAGTGCCACCATGCCACCCTACTCTCTCTCACAAGGGGAAGCATCCTTTCAGCATTCACTCTGTCAAGTCCGCTCAGGATCTTACATTTTTCAATGAGGTCACCTCTCAGTTTCTAAACTCCAGTGGATATAGGCAGAGACTGTCAAATCTTATCCATAGGGAGCAGTCAGGTGAACCTTCTCTGAACTGTTCTAACCTATTTCTATACCTTCTTAAGCACAGAGACCACAAACTCTACACAGTACTCCAGATATGGTCTCACCGATGCCCTATACATTGTAGCAAAAATAGCCCAACTTTTATATTCCCCTCCCCTTGTAAACAGCAACATTCCATCCGCCTTCCTAATCACTTGCTGTGCTGTATACTATTCCCGATTCACATATCAGGACTCCCACATTCCTGTGTACAGAGCGGAGGGACCTCATGTTCAGCCGTGATCAAGATGAATGGTGCAGCAGGCTCAAAGGGCCGAATGGCCTACTCCTGCTTCTAGTTTCTAAATGTTCCTATGATGTTTTCATAGTGTCTGTGTGGTCCAGATGCCTTCTCCTTATCACTATCAACCCGAGATTATATGAAGTATATGTATCACTTTGAGTTATCTGGGACGTTATACAAACCTTGCAAATGGATTTGAAAGCATCCAAGTGTGCAGAGTCTGAAAAAAAGTGATACTTGAGCTGATTAACTCATTGTGCGCACAAGGGATTCTATGTTGGGCAGTGAATGACTGAGTAAGATGCTATCAAACCACTGAAGCATTGCAGGCTTGGATAGCCAGGCAATGTGGCTTATCTGAATTCAGACACATTGCTCCATTCTGGTGAGGAGACCTGTTGCTCGAAAAAATTCCATTTGACTGTGGTTGGGGGAGAAAAAGAGAACACTCACAATATAACTTCCAACTGCTTTTTCTGTAAGTGATGAGTGAAAGTATAGTGGATTAGCACAATCACAGAGTCGTACTTAATTACCATAGAAAATAGCAGATTGCAAGTAACTCATATGGCCCAGAAATGAAATTCGAATGGTTTATAACTAGCCTAGCATCCTTAAGATTACATTTCAGTCTTTTAAACACTTTAAATCAAATTTTATTGTGGAATAATCAAAGAAGGGAGAGGACACACGATGGCAGGGTGGTTAGCACCTCTGCCTCACAGCCCCAGCGACCCAGGTTTGATTCCTGGCTCTGGTCACTGTCTGTGTCTGCGTTGGGTTTCGGCCGGCTGCTCTGGTTTGCTCCCACAGTACGAAAGACGTGCTGGTTAGGTGCATTGGCCATGCTAAATTCCCCCTCAGTGTACCCGAACACGTGCCGGAGTGTGGCGACCTGGGGATTTTCACAGCAACTTCATTGCAGTGTTAATGTAGGCCCACTTGTGACACTAATCAATAAACTTTAAATTTTAATGGTGGGGTTAACAGCATCGCGAATTCGGGAGGCTAGATCCAGGCTCAGCAGCAAAAAAATTTTATTGCGCCTAAATATTTCTTCAATCTTTATTATGTAATTTTCACAATTTTCTAAATGGTAACAGTGCATCTTAAAAATACTTTGATCATAGTTGGAGCTGAAAGCATGCAATATTAGCAATAAGGTGCACATTGGTTAACACGGCTGCCTCACAACGCCTGGGATCCAGCCTCAGGTGACTGTGTGGGGTTTATACATTCTCCCCGTGTCTGCTCCAGTTTTCTCCCACAGTCCAAAGATTAGGTTAGGTGGATTGGCCATGGTAAATTGCCCTTTAGTGTCAGGGGGACTAGCAGGGTGAATACCTGGGGCTACAGGGATAGGGACTGGTTTGGGATTGTTGTCGGGGCAGGCTCAATGGGCTGAATGGCTTTCCTTCTGCACTGTAGGGATTCAATGATTGCATGATGCTAACGCATTTGTGTTTGATTCATTTGTCCAATGTCCTGATGAATGATTAAGCCGCAATGTAACCTTGATTCAACCTTAAAGGGCCACAGTACAGTTTCTGTGTTGCAAGGATTTTTCACAAGGTAAGTGCAACCTTGCTTTGCCTGTATAGTACCAGGTTTATCTGTGATATTCATCATCGGCTGAAGGCAGTCGAGGCGGCCAGTCCCCACTTAACAAGCAGTTATTTATCGTCCTTCCTTGGTAAATCTTGGACTGATTGTCACTGTCATCATTCTACAGGAAAGGTCCTTTCTTGTCGCATTTCGCATAGTTTATCCAAATGGATAATCTGCCATCAGGTCAGCTGAATATTTTCCTATTTATAACGCTGCTGATTTATAGAGGGCTGTGAGGAAGTTGTTTTGCACTCAACATTTTGGTCCATTGTCTTACTTTGCAGTAGGTCTGACAACCTTTCCGTACACAATCAAAATAAACACCACATTTTTGGAAAGTTAGTGGCTGTTAGCTATTCTTGGGAAATGCATAAGGGGAGTGCTGACTGGTTCTTAAATATTCTTCATTCATTGAAGGCTGGGTGGTTCATTAATCATTTCCCTGTGGATCTGGTTCACATGGCATTGATTGTGCAAATAAATTCTGCCTTTTGGAGATAAATTCTGCCTTTGACTGTGTGAAAATTCCACATAGGGCCATGACATCACCTTGCATTCAGCACAGGAAATCTAGCTGCAACACCTGCCATTGTTCCAGCACCTACCAGAGTCTGTATTAGTCAACAGTATCTGCTTGTTCCTCACCACCACCCACACCCCCCGCCCTGGACTGTCCGGCTCGGAGCTACTCCACAACAAATAGACGTGAGACAGCTCAATTCCCTGCTTATGTAACTCACGGGTAGTGTGTGAATGATTGAGGATTTAATAAGCCCAGCCTGACAACATACAATCTATACACTTCAATGCAAAATGCAAAGTGCAGATCATTTTTATTCTATAAATTAGAGACCTGCATTTTGCAATGTATTGATATGATTTGATTTATTGTCGTCACATGTATTAGTATACAATGAAAAGTATTGTTTCTTGCGCGCTATACAGACAAAGCATACCATTCATAGAGAAGGAAAGGAGAGAGTGCAGAATGTAGTGTATGTATTGTAATTATTTGCACACTGAAATATTCATAAATGTGTGATGGTTTTATTAGTTTATGCTTTAGTTTTATTGTAGTGATTGTTGATTACTATGTAGTAAAGTATGTTTACTTGTGTGAACTGCATCATTGTCACAATGCAAAACTTGCCACCATGATAATTTTTCAATAGACTAATTATCAGCCCCTCTGTCTGTCTGTCTATCTGAATGTCTGATTGTTTGTCAGGAGAATTGGCAGGCACTAATTATTTTAAAATTCATTCGTGGGACATGGGTATCGCTGGCTGGGCCAGCATTTATCGCTCATCCCAAGTTGCCCGAGGGCAGTTGAGAGTCAACCACATTGCTGTGGCTCTGGAGTCATATGTAGTCCAGACCAGATATGGATGGCAGATTTCCTTCCCTGAAAGTCATTAGTGAACCAGATGGGTTTTTCTCACAATCGACAATGGTTTCATGGTCATCAGTACATTCTTAATCCCAGATACTTTTTACTGAATTCAAATTCCACCATCTGCCGCAGCGGGATTCAAACCCGGTCCCCAGAATATTAACTGAATTTATGGATTGATAGTCCAGTGAAAATACCTCTAGGCCATCGCTCTGAGCCAGATTGCCAGAGTTCCTTCAGGAAAATAATACTCTTGCTCTTACAGGAACACTAAGAGTAATTCCAGTCTTAGCTTGGGCAAGCCTCCTCTCTTGCATCGCCATCGATTTGCTGGCCTAAACCAGCATTGCACGGGCTCAGCCAGTTCCTACACAAATTAGCAACTAAAGTGGATATCTGTATTAAAAGGACCCTGTCTTTGGACACCCGACACTAGGCCCCATTTGTAATGGTGTCGGCGACCTTGCCATGGATAATAGGGTGTTAAGACTATCAACCTCACTTTCACCAGACAACCTCAACCCAGGGTCACTCAAAAGCAACCCCAAAGTGTTTAAAATGCACAGCAGGACTGACAGCTGCTTTCCAAACTCCACATTTTTCTAGCCTGTTGCTTCTGATTTCCATTTGAACCTATTTCTTTTCTCTTTCAAGTAATAGCCGCACGCCTAAGAATTCCCCGACACTGCAAGAAATCCCTCTCAATAACCGCCCAACAATAATATCTTGGAAATAGCACTTTGGGAATATTAGTAGGCAAACCCTCAAAGCGTTCAGGCCGAAACTCTTCCCTGCTGTTTTAATGGAGCCATCAACTGATGTAAAGGAAATGGGTTGACACATCTATTAAAAGGAATTTCATGCAAAGAACTTGTACATTGCTATCACACAGTGTCATTTTTTGAATCCATGAATCAAGGTTCGCAGTATTGATAGGAATTGAAGTTGACAGCAATTTTTTTTTTCCGTGCACACAAAAGGCTTTTTACAATTCCAAACAAAGTGGCTTTCATTCCAACCTGATGGCTTCATACATCCAGCGCTGAGTTAAGCACTTATTGTTAAAATAATTCGCAGAATATTAATGGTGAAGAAATAACTCCATTGTTTTTATATATGGCGTTGCTGTCCCCTTTCAGCAGAGTGGATGGGAGGATCCAACCACCTCCTCCGACACGGGTTTCATTCATGTTGGCCCAGCTGGCAGGCGATGGAGGTTCCCCCCCCCACCCACCCCCGGGGGATTCTCTTTTCTTCATCACCTAACTTCATCACCATGAAACCTTCCATCCATCAGCCTGTCATGTCTGCAGCTGATGCTATTTCCCAGGCCGAGTCTGCCAGAGCGTCAGATGAAAGGCTAATTTAAGTTGGCTTGTGACGGTCGCTTTCTTTAAAGTGACACCATTCGTATTGGAGACAAAAAACTGTTCAGCAAATCTTGCCTTTTCTTTGGGAAGAGAGCCAACGGAGATGGCATTGTGGACAAACGGCTCCTTTATCTTTTACCTCATTGTGTTGTGCGCTTGAAATTAAATGTTGAAAAATCTTTCAGGGAGAGGCAAGAGCAGAGAAATCTGGTACTTCACACATACAATTCGTTGAAGGTGGCAAGAACACATTGAGAGGCCTTAAACGAAAATATGGGATCCTGGGCTTTATAAACAAAGGCATGTACCGGAATTTTACCGGCATAGCTGTCATGGAACCAGGGTGGGCGAGGCTCGTAGAACGGAATTTTCCGTTGGCCTCGGGCGCAATTTTACGAGCCTCGCCCAAACGAGGTCAGAAAATACTGGCCGTGGAGTGCAAAAGCAGTGAAGTTAAGCCAAACCATTATAAATCACTGGTTAGGCCTTCGCTGAATTAATGGGCTCAATTTTTATTCCAGGAGCAACAGTCTTCTGGGCGGCACGGTGGCACAGTGGTTAGCACTGGTGCCTCACAGCGCCAGGGACCCAGGTTCAACTCTGGCCTCGGGTCACTGTCTGTGTGGAGTTTGCACCTTCTCTCTGCGTGGGTTTCCTCCGGGTGCTCTGGTTTCCTCACACAGTCCAAAGATGTGTGGGTTAGGTTGATTAGCCATGATAAATTGACCCTGGTGCCGGGGGATTAGTCGTGTAAATGTTTGGGGTTGCAGGACTAGGGGGCCTGGTGTTGTGGTTGGTACAGGCTCGATGGGCTGAATGGCCTCCTTCTGTACTGTAGGGATTCTAATCTAATCTGGGGACCAGTTTTGGATTGCAACCCCACACGCCATAATCTCAACCTGCCAACTATCATTTTTTAAGGGAATGGTCAATTAAAAGGCAGGCAGGCAGCAGGTCTTGCCATCAAATTAGAGACAGTGGCCGGGTCCAGAGGCTGGAGGGCCAATGGAAGCTCCTCCAGTAGTGACACATCAATAGCCCGGCCAGCCATTGTGAGAGATACTGAAGATAGAACGAGGGAGAAGGCCAGTTAATTCTTTTTTTTAATTTTGAAAATGGCCAGAGCTGCTTGGGCACAATGCTGAAGGCAGCAACACCAAGAGTTGACGGCAAGTGACCAAAGGGAGCAATGGCCAAGTGTGATTATCGATGGACTATTAATCCAGAAACTCAAAAAATGTTCTGGTGACCTGGGTTTCGAATCCCGCCTCAACAGAATTTGAATTCAAATTAAAAATATCTGGAAATAAGAATCTATTGATGACCATGAAACCATTGTCGATTGTCAGAAAAACCTATCTGGTTCACTAATGTCCTTTAGGGAAGGAAATCTGCCATCCTTACCTGGTCTGGCCTACATGTGACTCCAGATCCACAGAAATGTGGTTGACTCTCAACTGCCCTCTGAAATGGTCCAACAAGCCACTCAGTTGTGTCAATCACTAAGAAGGCAGCTCACCATCATCTTCTCAAGGACAACTAGGGATGGGCAATAAATGCTGGCCAGCCAGCGACGCCCATGAATGAATAAAAAAATAGTGACAGCCAGTGAGTGACCGCAGAAGCGAACTGGCAGCCATTACAGGCGTCCATGGGTTCAAGTTCCCCTTTTCCCCACTTTACCAACTTGAGCCCATCTTGTTGCCCTGGACCTGTTACAAGAACACTGTGGTCTTCCTTCCCTGAAGGGCATTAGTTGAGTCAATAGATGATAGTTTCCTCAGTCACTATTGATGAGACCAACTTTATATTTCATATTTATTAATTGAATTTAAATTCCACCAGCTGCCATGGTGGGATTTGAACCCATGTCCTCAGAGTATTAGCCAAGACTTATGGATTACTAGTGCAGAGGCATTACCGCTATGATACTTGACAGTTTAAGTTATAAGGAGAGGCTGGGTAGACTGGGACTTTTTTTCTCTGGAGCGTAGGAGGCTTAGGGGTGATCTTATAGAGGTCTATAAAATAATGAGGGGCATAGATCAGCTAGATAGTCAATATCTTTTCCCAAAGGTAGAGTTAAGTTAAGTTTATTTATGAGTGTCACAAGCAGGCTTACATTAACACGACAATGAAGTTACTGTGAAAATCCCCCAGTCGCCATACTCCTGTTTGGGTACACTGAGGGAGAATTTAGCATGGCCAGTGTACCTAACCAGCAGGTCTTTCAGACTGTGGGAGGAAACCGGAGCACCCGGACGAAATCCACACAGACACGGGGAGAACGTGCAGATTCCACACAGACAGTGACCCATGCCGGGAATCGATCCCAGATCCTCCCTGGCACTGTGGGGCAGCAGTGCTAACCACTGTGCCACCGTGCCACGCAAGGAGTCTAAAATGAGAGGGCATAGTTTTAAGGTGAGAGGGGAGAGATACAAAAGGGTCCAGAGGGGCAATTTTTTCGCTCAGAGGGTGGTGAGTGGCTGGAACGAGCTGCCCGAGGTGATAGTAGTAGAGGCGGGTACAATTTTGTCTTTTAAAAAGCATTTAGACAGTTACATGGATGAGATGGGTATAGAGGGATATGGGCCAAACGCGGGCAATTGGGACGAGCTTAGTGGTAAAAATTGGGCGGCATAGACAAGTTGGGCCAAAGGACCTGTTTCCATTAAACCTCTATGATACGTCATGGGAGAAGAGGGTCAGAGATGCAGAGTGAAGTGCCAAGGAAGCAGGAGCGAATTCTCTTTGTATGGGTGTGTGATGCGAGTTACAAGGCTGTGGAAAGGTAGGGGGTAGGGGGAGCTGGTGAGGAAGGGAGTTAAGTAAGTGGCATATTTATTCCGATCAGTGGTTGAGGTCAAAGGAATGATGTGGCTGTGGTGAACCATAGATGGTTAACACTATGGGTACTTGTACATATGTTACTCTTGTTGCATCAGTGGCCATGATATGGGGTGAGGTTCAGTGGGTTGTGGGGCATTTGTGTGAAAAGTGAGGTAGAATGAGGATAAGAGAGTCGAGAAGTCAGGGTATAATGTTGATTACTGAAGAGTTATGCAATGTGGAAGCTGTAAAGGAAATAGAAAAAAACATGAATTTATATGGCCTCTTTCATAAACGTCACAAAACATTTCACAGCCAATCTGATGTGTAGATGTCACTGCTGTAATGTAGAAAATCTGACCATCAATCTGCAAACAAAAAGCTCCCATTAATAGCAATGGGATAAAAATAGATTATTTGCTTCTCGGGGTGTGACTTTCAGCTGCACTCACCTCAAAACTGGAAAATCCCGCCTGAGGTCAACGGGCCATTGCATAGTCCCCCCCCCCCCTCCCCCCCCCCGCCCCCAACCCCCCACCCCAGCTCGCTACGATTCCTCTGGTGAGCGGGACAGGAAACTTTCCCCCATAGGCATCAATTGAGGGATTGATATTGGGCAGATCACTAACTAGAATTCCCCAAATCTTCTTCGAAATAGTAATGTGGGAACATCGACATACACGGCAGAAAGGAGCTCAATTTAACCTCTCATCTATAGGGCTGCATAGCTGACAGTGCAGCATTCCCTCAGCTGCAGATCTGGTGAGGAAGTCAGTATGTGGTTTGGGAGAGTGACAATATGGCCGACATTTCAAATGCACAGAAGGGAAGTTGGAATGTGATGAGGTACACAAAGGTTGAGAATAAGGAGCAGGGGGAGAGGTGGAGGTGGGACTTCGTGATAAGACTTGCACCATAATCATGGAGTTTGCAGTAGGGTGGGGCAAATGATGGAAGAGAAACATAGAAACTAGAAGCAGGAGGAAGCCATTTGGTCCTTCAAGCCTGCTCCACCATTCATTATGGTCATTGCTGATCATTGAATTCAATATACTGATCCCCCCTTCCCCCACATATCCCTTGATCCCTTTAGCCCCAAGAGCTATATCTAATTTCTTCTTGTGAGTAAATGTGAGGTCATCCATTTTGGTAGGAATAATAGCAAAATGGACTATTAGTTAAATAGTAAAAAAATTGCAGCGTGCTGCTGTGAAGAGGGACCTGGGTGTCCTTGTGCATGAATCACAAAAAGTTGGTTTGCAGGTGCAGCAGGTAATTAAGAAGGGAAATGGAATTTTGTCCTTCATTACTCGAGGGATGGAGTTTTAAAACAGCAGGTGTGTAAGGTGCTGGTGAGGCCACACCTGGAGTATTGTGTACAGTTTTAGTCTCCTTACTTGAGAAAGGATATACTGGCACTTGAGGGGGTACAGAGGAGATTCACTAGGTTAATTCCGGAGTTGAGAGGGTTGGCTTATGGGGAGAGACTGAGTAGACTGGGGCAATACTCATTGCAATTCCGAAGAATGAGGGGAGATCTTATAGAAAGATATAAGATTATGAAAGGAACAGATAAGATAGAAGCAGGGAAGTTGTTTCCACTGGCAGGTGAAACTAGAACTAGGCGGCATGGCCTCAAAATAAGAGGGAGAAGATTTAGGACTGAGTTGAGGAGGAACTTCTTCACACAAAGGGTCGTGAATCTGTAGAATTCCCTGCCCAGTGAAGCAGTTGAGGCTACCTCATTGTATGTTTTTAAGGCAAGGATAGATAAATTTTTGAACGGTAAAGGAGTTAAGGGTTATGGTGAGCAGGCGGATAAGTGGAGCTGAGTCCACAAAAAGATCAGCCATGATCTTATTGAATGGCGGAGCAGGCTCGAGGGGCCAGACGGCCTACTCCTGCTCCTAGTTCTTATGATCCTGAAATCAGACGTTTTGGCCTCAACTACCTCCTGTGGCGGTGAATTCCACACGTTCACCACCCTTTGGGTGGAGAAATTTCTCCTGACCTCAGTCCTAAAAGTTTTACCCCTTATCCTCAAACTATGACCCTTAGTCTGGACACACCCACTATTGGCAACATTCTTTCTGAATCTACTCTGTCTAACCCTGTTAGAATTTTATAAGTTTCTGTGAGATTCCCTCTCACCCTTCCAAACTCCAGGGAATATAATTCTAAACGACTCAGCCTCTCCTCATATGACAGACTTGCCATCCCAGGAGTCAGCCTGGCAAACATTCGCTCTACTCCGTCTATAATAAGGACATCCTTCCTCAGATAAGGACACCAAAACTGCACACAATACTCCAGGTGTGGCCTCACCAATGCCCTATACAATTGCAGCAAAACATCCTATTCCTATACTCAGATCCTCTCGCTGCAAAGGCCAACATACCATTTGCCTTCTTTATTGCCTGCTGTACCTGCGCGCTTACTTTCAGCGACTGATGCACGAGGACTTAGTCTTGCTGAGTATCCACCTGTCTCAATTTACACCCATTTAAATAATAATCTGTCTTCCTATTATTGCTACCAAAGTGGATAACCTCACATTTATCCATATTATACTGCATCTACCATGCATATGTCCACACACTCAGCCTGTCCAAATCATACTGAAGCATCTCATCTCTGCATCCTCCTCACAGCTCACCCTCCCACCCAACTTTATATCACCTGCAAATTTGTGTATGTGTAAGCATGGAGGCAGGCTTCAGTGATGGGGAAGGAATAAACTTCTTGTTAGTCAGGTCTTTGCTTCATCCTGGATTAGGTCAGGCATGGTGAGGGCCTTGTTAGTGAGGCAGCAAACATTTCACAGTTGGGTGGTGATTAATGATGCACCAATTGGATTGGAGGAAGACACTGAAGGAGGTGGATAAGATTGGAAAGGTGGGTTTTAGAAGGAAAGTCAGTTAGAGCTGCTGTTTTGAAGTGAATGAGTGCTGAAGTCCTGGAGTGGAGCTTGAGCCTGGGACTTTCTTATAAAGGGACAAAAATACTGCTAGTGACTGCTTCTCCAACAATTCTTATTTTGTTAAATTTATCACAATTGATTAATTGAGGCCTTCTTACCAGAAGACATTGTTATAAAGTGGTGTGATCTGAGCAAGCATTCATGGTGATGGAGTGGAAATGGTCGAGAGCTTCAAGTTTTGAGGGGTTCAGATGACCAAGAACCTGACCTGGTCCCTCCATGCTAACGCTATAGTTAAGAAAGCCCACCAACTACTTTCTCAGAAGACTAAGGAAATTTGGCATGTCAGCTACGACTCTCACCAATTTTTACAGATATACCATAGAAAGCATTCTCCCTGGTTGTAGCACAGCTTGGTATGGCTCCTGCTCTGCCCAAGACCGCAAGAAACTACAAAGGGTCGTGAACGTAGCCCAATCCATCACGCAAACCAACCTCCCATCCATCGACTCCGTTTGCAATTCTTACTGCCTCGGAAAAGCAGTCAGTATAATCAAGGACCCCATGAACCCCGGACATATGCTCTTCCACCTTTTCCCGTCGGGAAAAAGATACAAAAGTCTGAGGTCACGTACCAACTGACGCAAGAACAGCTTCTTCCCTGCTGCTGTCAGACTTTTGAATGGACCTATCTCACATTAAGTTGATCTATTTTTACACCTTAGCTATGACTGTAACATTACATTCTGCACCCTCTCCCTTCTTTCTCCCCTATGTAGTCTATGAACTGTATGCTTTGTCTGTATAGCGCGCAAGAAACAATACTTTTCACTGTATCCCAATGCATGTGATAATAATAAATCAAATCAAATCAAGCTCTCATCGGGATAGAATAGTCTCTTCAAGCCAAAGTCAGTTTCTTTTATCCTTTGCTCTCCCGAAACTTTATGTTGAATGCTCTATTATGTGATTTATTATAGAGACTAAGTTGAATTATCTCCAGATGTGCTGGTTAGGTGCATTGGCCAGGCTAAATTCTCCCTCAGTGTACCCGAACAGGCGCCGGAGTGTGGCGACTAGGGGATTTTCACAGTAAATTCATTGCAGTGTTAATGTCAGCCTACTTGTGACACAGATAAATAAATAAATAAACTAAGTACAGTTGAAACACAGCCCTTCACTTACAAAGGTATAATCAATAACTTTCTGCTACCAGTATCATAAAGCCCTTGGAGCAGCACAGTCTAAATTCAGCGCAATATTGGGTGCGCAGAGATTTATCCACAAAATAAAAATCACAATTTGATATTTTTTGATTTTCCAGATGCCTGATCGAGCTGTGAGCTCCCACATTCATATCAGGAGTCAACCCGGGCAGGGTTCAATATGAAAGGGTGTCTTCTTTGAAAATATTCCCTCGGATTCTTTCACCTACAACAAACAGGCCGGACCTCCCTCGACCTCCACTTTGTGCAGAATAGAAATTCTAGGCCGTATTACCGACCACTCAAAGGCCCTTATTGTGTCGCGGTGGCCGTTTCTGTTAGCTAAGCTAATCAGTCAGCTGTCAGATGCTATAAAAGAGATCCTGCAGAAACTCTTGTCTCGGTCTGTGCCCCTGCGAATGGGAATGTGGCGGCAGATACCTCAGGATAGCAAGGGGCCATTTCAATTGAGCGACAAGCCACTTCAGATGCACACTATTCTCGTAGAGCCTACAACTGCTTGAAAATGGCACGTCACATGAATGCTGTCTGACAATAGATGTATCGGTCCTCCTCACATCCAACCCAGCGTCTTATGCCATCTTCTATTAAGCCGCTACCCATTTTTTAAAAAGCCATTTGTTGAAGAGCCTTATTAGCATAATGACTGCGTGGACCACTTTACTCTTTGCCCTCAGCAGAAGAAAAAGTTTCCATTTAATGACAATCGGGGCAAAGGGTTAAGTGGATAAAGATTAAGCGAATGTCTCTTATTTTTGCCAAGCCAGTGGGTTTGATCTCCTGTTGGAAGACTGAGTGACTACATGTTACAAAGGAAAATCAGAATACACACACTATGTAGCAGCCTTTGCTAAAATGTTCCAACAATAGGCTACAAATAATTAAATGTCGCCGCCTTTTAAAGGGGTGATTTTAATTCTGGGAACAGGGGAGGTGGTGGGGGGCACGTGAGGCGCGGGGGTAAATGGGTGATGCAGCAAGTTAGACTGATGCACAAATTAAGTCCAGTTAATATTAACTTTGGGCCACCTTTAAATCCCGATGTTCAATTTGACGCCCAAAATAAGCAGGAAATCATTAGGAAGGCGAGGAAAAATCATGCTGGAGGGCACATGTTGAATACAGAGGACGGGATTTTCTGGCTGCGCTTGTCCCAAAACCAGAAAATCCTGTCCGAGGTCAATGGACCTGCCCCTCGCCTGCTACGATTCCCTGGCAGGCAGGATGGGAAAACTCCCCCCAGCTCTGACAAAGGATCATCCGGACTTGAAACTTTAGCTCTATACTCTCTCCACAGATGCTGTCAGACCTGCTGAGATTTTCCAGCATTTTCTGTTTTTCTTTCAGATTCCAGCACCCGCAGTATTTTGCTTTTATACTATAATCCTGTCTTAGTTCACTCTGGACAGGTGCAGCAAACAAGATCAGAATCATAGAATCCCTGCAGTGCAGAAGGAGGCCATTCGGTCCATCAAGTCTGCACCGACCACAATCCCACCCAGGCCCTATTCCCGTAACACCACATATTTATCCTGCTAATCCCCTGACGCTAGGGCCAATTAAGCATGGTCAATCGACCTAATGCGCAACATCTTTGGACTGTGAGAGGAAACAGGGGCATCCGGAGTAGACACACGGGAGAACGTACAAACTCCGCACAGACAGTGACCCGCGGCCAGAATTGAACCCGGGTCCCTGGCGCTGAGGGGCAGCAGTGCTAACCAATGTGCCACCTTCCCACCCTCAGCATTGCTAGGTGGCCTTTCCCGATGAGAGAGCCTGCTCCCTTGGCTTCTCACCTTTGAGATATGGTGAGATCAACTGCCCTTTTTGTGCAATCCGTGTATTTTTTTTCATGAACGTGCTTCTCAGCATCTCCAGAACCTACGCAGGTGGTCCCTGCATCTGCCAGCCCCGTAGATTACATCATGTACGATTCAAACTGTCCAACATTTCTCATAAAAGGGGAGGGGGAGAAAAAAGCACAGAGAAAGAAGTCTTTGTCTTGCTCTGTTCCCAGTGTTTTGTTTTGATTGTTCTATTGCCAGGTGAATTTCACTCACAAGAAAAGCTTGTCTGCAAAAGATGTTAGAATTCCAGCCAGTGATTTAATTATTTGCTCATACCACAAAACACACACAATCGTAAAGCACAAAATGCAATTATCTTCCTCTGTGGAATTGGGGGTCATAGCTTGGAGCAGCAATAAAGTATATTTGTACAACCTGAGAGGTGCATTTCCTGGATATGCAAGAATAGGGTTCTATTATCGTGGACTCTGTAAGTCAATCCCAGATTCTTGTTTTCATTCAAATGAGACTCACGTGTCTCCTTGAATAGAAAGAAAGCACGAGTTTGATTGACCTGGGAAAATGGAATGATTACAGAACACCCTGGAAGAGAGTCAAACCCGTTGCCCATGTCTACTGAGGCAGCTTGGCTGAAATGTAATGTGGAATGTAACTCTGGAACATGGATGCTTCGTATTACCGTCCACCATTCTAAAATGTGACCTGTGCGCTATGTGTTCCATCAACTCCATGTATTCAACAATCCCTTTATTTGTGTGAGCAAGCACCATAAGACCATAAGATATCGGAGCAGATTTTGGCCATTTGGCCCATCAAGTTTGCTCCATTATTCAATCATGGCTGATATAGTTCTAAAACCCCATTCTCCCGCATTTTCCCCGTGACCTTTAATCCCCTTACCAATCAAGAATCTATCTACCTCTGCCTTAAATACACTCAATGACCTGGCCTCCACAGCCCTCTGTGGCAATGAATTCCACAGATTCACCACCCTCTCTCTGGCTGAAGAAATTCCTCCTCATTCTAGCTCTCAAGGGTCATCCCTTTACTCTGAGGCTGTGCCCTCAGATCCTAGTCTCTCCCACTAATGGAAACATCTTCCCCACATCTACTCTATCCAGGGCTTTCAATATTCTGTAACATTCAATGAGAACCCCCCTCATCCTTCTAAACTCTATTGTGTACAAACCCAGAGTCCTCAGACACTCCTCATACAGCAAGTCTTTCATTCCTGGGATCATTCTCATGAAATTGTGTGATTCTCTTGGATGGTAAGGTGGCACAGTGGTTAACACTGCTGCCTCACAGCGTCAGGAACCCAGGTTCAATTCCGGCCTCAGGTCACTGTCTGTGTGGAGTTTGTACACTCTCCTTGTGTCTGCATGGGTTTCCTCTGGATGCTCCGGTTTCCTCCCACAGTCCAAAGATGTGCTGGTTAGATTGATTGGCCATGTTAAATTGCCTTAGTGTCAGGGGGATTAGCAGGGTACATAAGAACTAGGAGCAGGAGTAGGCCATCTGGCCCCTCGAGCCTGCGCCGCCATTCAATAAGATCATGGCTGATCTTTTTGTGGACTCAGCTCCACTTACCCGCCCGCTCGCCATAACCCTTAGTTCCTTTACTGTTCAAAAATTTATCTATCCTTGCCTTAAAAACATTCAATGAAGTAGCCTCAACTGCTTCACTGGGCAGGGAATTCCACAGATTCACAACGCTTTGTGTGAAGAAGTTCCTCCTCAACTCAGTCCTAAATGTGTGGTGTTGCGGGGATAGGGCCTGGGTGGGATTGTTGTCGGTACAGACTCAATGGGCCTCCTTCCGCACCGAAGGGATTCTATGATTCTATTCTATTCTATGAGCCTTCTTTGGGCCCTCTCCAAGGCCAATACATACTGCCTTAGATACTGGGCCCAGAATTGCTCACAATATTCCAAATGTGGTCTGACCAGAGGCTTATAAAGCCTCAGCAGTACGTCCCTTTTTTATATTCTCGTCCTCTTGAAATGAATGCTAGTGTTGTATTTGCCTTCCTAACTACCACCTCAACTTGCAAGTTAACCTTAACAGAATCCTCAACTAGGACTCCCAAGTCCCTTTGTGCTTCCGATTTCTGAATTCTCTCCTCATTTAGAAAATAGTCTATGCCTCTATTCTTCCTACAAAGTGCATAACCTTACACTTTCCCACGTTGTATTCCATCTGCCACTTCTTTGCCCACTCTCCTAACCTGTCCAAGTCCTTCTGCAGTCTCCCCGCCTCCCCAATACTCCCTGTCCCTCCACCTATCTTCGTGTCACCTGCAGACTTAGCCACAATGCCCTCAGTTCCTTCATCTAGATCAGTGATGTATGAAGTGAACAGTTGTGGTCCCAAAACTGAGTCCAGCGGAACTCCACGAGTCAACGGCTTCCATCCTGAAAAGGACCCTTTTATCCCCTCTCTCTGCCTTCTGCCAGTCAACCAATCCTCTATCCTTGCTGGTACCGTGCCTCTAACACCATAGGCTCTTATCTTACTCAGCAGCCTCTTGTGCGGCACCTTGTCAAAGGTCTTCTGGAAACCCAAGAAGGTAACGCACACTGGCTCTCCTTCGTCTAACCTGATCGTTACCTCCTCAAAGAATTCTAACTTATTTATCAGGTATGACTTCCCTTGATGAAACCATGCTGACTTTGCCCTATTTTACCATGCGCTTCTAAGTATTCCAAAATCTCATCCTTAATGAGTGCCTCACGTTACGGTGTTAAAATAATTCATTTATCACAGATCTTGGCTGCAACAGAATTAAGGATGAGAAAAAAAAGATTTTAAAAAATTAGGTTCAGCCACGATCAAGTACCTGGCCAGGATGTTACCGGCCCTCCTGTTTGGCATGATATTGTGGCCCCGGCAAAGTAAACGGCAATTTGAATGGCCCAGCACATCTCCCCCCGGAGGGAGACACATCGAGATGGGACTCTATAATCCTGTTTCGACCCAATTTCTGCACTCCTTTCTGAGTCGTCCTTAATGCTGTCCCTGAGGGATGCTTCCCTCTGCATCACCTTTCTTCCAATGCTAAATAGGTTGGCACAGTGGCACAGCGGTTAGCACTGCTGCCTCACAGTGCCAGGGACCCAGGTTTGATTCCGGCCTCGGGTCACTGTCTGTGTGGAGTTTGCACGTTCTCCCCGTGTCTGCGTGGGTATCCTCCAGGTGCTCCGGTTTCTTCCCACAGTCCAAAGGGTAGAATGATAAAATCCTACAGTGCAGAAGGAGGCCATTTGGCCCATCGAGTCTGCTCTGACCACAATCCCACCCTGGCCTCATCCCCATAACCCCATGCATTCACACTAACTAATCCCCCTGACGCTAAGGGGCAATTTAGCATGGCCAATCCATCTAACCCACACATCTTTGGACTGCAGATTAGGTTGATTGGCCATGCTAAATTGACCATAGTGTCAAAGGATTAGCAGGATAAATATGTGGGGTTACGGGAATAGGACCTGGGTGGGATTGTGGTTGGTGCAGACTCGATGGGCCAAATGGCCTTCTTCTGCACTGTCAGGATTCTATGATAAATAGGATTGTCAGGGACATACAGAGGTGTAATACAACCACTGTGTCTCAGCATGAGCAGGTCACCTTTTCAGCTATGGGGACTTGCTACCCGACACTAGACCAATATATACATTGGCTCTGAAGTTGCAGAGAAAGAAAGACATCTTTGTTTGACCTGTTCCCAGTGCTTTGTTTTGAGTATTCTGTTGCCAGGTGAGCTTAAGTCACAAGTAAACCTTGTCTGCTGATGAGGTTATAATTCCACTGGCTGATTTAATTATTGACTCTTACTGCAAACACATCATGGTAAATCACAAATGCTGTTATCTTCCTTTAAAGATTTAAGGTCATCTCACAGAGACTTACCGTGCATGTTTGTAAAGCTCGAGAGACACATTTCCACAATAACGACTTAATTGCTGAGATGATCGCAGGAAGAAGGCCCACCTTCCTCTCAAGGCAGACAGGGGCGGTATGTTGGTACAGCGGTTTGCACTGCTGCCTCACAAGTGCCAGGGACCCGGGTTCGATTTAAATACATGAATAGGATGGGAATAGAGGGATATGGTCTCCAGAAGGGTAGGGGGTTTTACTTCAGATGGGCAGCATGGTCGGTGCAGGCTTGAAGGGCCCAAGGGCCTGTTCCTGTCCTGTAATTTTCTTTGTTCTTGGTTCTTTGATTCCAAGATGAGGTTGTTGTGTGGCAGTCTGTGTGGAGTTTGCTCATTCTCCCCGTGTCTGCGTGGGTTTCTTCCGGGTGCTCTGGTTCCCTCCCACAGTCCAAAGATGTGCGGGTTAGGTGGATCGGCCATGCTAAATTGTCCCCAGAGTTCCAAAATGTGTAGGTTAAGGAGATTAGTGGGTCAAATATGTGGGGCGACGGGGATGGAGCCTGGGTGTATTGCCCTGCTGGAGAGTCGGTACAGAATTGATGGGCTGAATGGTCTCTTTCTGCACTGGAGGGATTCTATGATAGGAATGAAGGTAAAATTCACGGAATGAAAATTTTTTTGCTCAGGCTGGAATGATTACAGGTCTTTCTATCACAGGTGCTGACTGAACAAAAATGCAAGCTTATTCTGTGCTTTCACTTCAAATTTTCAGCATTCACACGTTTTGTATCTTTCTTTACATTCCTCCACAAACATGTAGATAAGTCACACGCTTACACTGGGACTGTTCTTGTGTGAATGTATCACTACTGACGCTCCTCTGAGGGATTGCACTCTGCTGGATTTTCTCAGTGAATCCTCATAGAATCCCTCCAGTACAGAAGGAGGCCATTCGGCCCATCGAGCCTGTACCGACCACAATCCCACCCAGGCCCTATTGCTGTAACCCCACGCATTTACCCTGCTAACCCCCTCCCCCCCCCCCCCCCTCCGCCACCCCGACACTAGGGTCAATTTAGCACAGTCAATCAACCTAACCCACACATCTTTGGACTGTGGGAGGAAACCGGGGCACCCGGAGGAAACCCACGCAGACACGTGGAGGACGTGCAGACTCCACACAGACAGTGACCCGAGGCCGGAATTGAGCCCGGGTCCCTAGCGCTGTGAGGCAGCAGTGCTAACCACTGCGCCACCCACTTTGGCTCTGATCTAATCCCAAAACCAGTTGCAGGAAATCAGGACAGATGACTGTACCCTCTTGAAAATGTTTTAATTCTCCTGGTGTATGGCAATTTAGCAAACATTGTTTGCGACTCCCCTCAAGCGTCTCTATTTGGTTTCCTGCGCTCCTGTCCCACCGGTACACAAATGCACACTGCCATTGTTATCTTTTATCAGAAGTGCTTTCCACAACAAAATACAGGAAGGCCTGGCACGCATGTATAAGCTGCCATGGCTGGTCACTCTGTGGTTTCTTATTTCTGTCTACTGCTGCCAGATCAAATAAGAAACATGGCAGGGTGCCCTGCACAGATTTCCAGCAGGTTTCCTCTCCTCATGAAACACAGGCTTCCTGCAAGTGGTATTGAAGAAAGCTGATCTTCGTACACTGCCCTGGAGAAGACTTTGCAAAGTATGCTTCATTAAGGTCCAAAGCTGAGGGGTGTCCAAGTAGATTATGAAAGCACGGTGGTGCAGTGGTTAGCGCCGCTGCCTCACAGCTCCAGGGACCCGGGTTCGATTCTCGGCTTGGGTCACTGTCTGTGTGGAGTTTCCACGTACTCCCCGTGTCCGCGTGGGCTTCCTCCGGGTGCTCCACTTTCCTCCCACAGTCCAAAGCTGTGCAGGTTAGGTTCATTGGCCATGCTCAATTGCCCCCTAGTGTCCCGGGATGCATAGGTTAGAGGGATTAGACGGGTAAATATGTGGGACTACGGGGATAGAGCCTGGGTGGGATTGTTATTGGTGCAGACTCAATGGGCCAAATGGCCTCCTTCTGCACTGCAGGGCTTCTATGATTCTATAAAAGGATTTCAAAGGGTAGATAGGCAGAAGATGCTTCCATCAAAGCAATTTACTGGAGGTGCTGGAATCTGAATGTGCTGGAAAATCCTAGCATGTCTGACAGCATCTGTGGAGAGAGAACGTTTCAAGTTTGGACGATCCTAAATGATCGGTGGAGGTGGCATGGTGGCACAGTGGTCAGCATTGCTGCCTCACAGCACCAGGGACCCAGGTTCAATTCATTTCCAGAATATATAAATATAATCAGATCCTTTCTCCAGTACCCCCAAGTCCTTTGTGTTGCAGCTTTCTGCAGCTTTTTTCCATTTAAATCTTGACATCCTTCCTAAAATGTGGTGTCCAGATTCGAACAAGGAGAACAAAGAAGAACAGGCCCTTCGGCCCTCCAAGCCTGCACCCACCATGTTGCCCATCTGAACTAAAACCCCCTACCCTTCTGGGGACCAAATCCCTCTATTCCCATCCTATTCATGTATTTGTCAAGACATCCCTTAAAAGTCACGATCGTATCTGCTTCCACTACCTCTCCCGGCAGCGAGTCCCAGGCACCCACCGCCCTCTGTGTAAAAAAACCTGCCTCGTACGACTCCTTTAAACCTTGCCCCTCGCATCTTAAACCTGTGCCTTCCAGTAATTGACTCTTCCACCTTGGGAAAAAGCTTCTGACTATCCACTCGGTCCATGCCCCTCATAATCTTGCAGACTTCTATCAGGTTGCCCCTCAACCTGCGTCGTTCCAGTGAGAACAAACCAAGTTTCTCCAACCTCTCCTCATAGCTAATGCCCTCCATACCAGGGAACATCCTGATAAATCTTTTCTGGACCCTCTCCAAAGCCTCCACATCCTTCTGGTAGTGTGGCAAGCAGAACTGAACACAAGGGGCCCGTTTCAGGCTTAGCGCGCCTGAAACGATCGGAGCTCTGAACTGCACGTACGCAGTTAGAAAACAATATTTGAAAATCACACCGCTGTCACATCGCTCCCATGCTGCAAAAAGCGGATAGCGCGGACCGGGAGCGATGGCCCCCATAGACATCACACCCACCCCCACAACATAACTTTCCCCCTTATCCACCCTCCCCCCCCCCCGCTACCCAGACCGATCGCAACCCTCTGCCCCCTTTCCCCCCCTCCGATTGCCCGCAGAGTGGCAGCAAACCCCCCTGCCCCCCTCACCAGAGATCCATCTGACCTCCTCCTCCCACCTGACAATGATCGGACCTCCCTCCTCCCTCTACCCCCTCCCACCAGACACCAATCTGCCCTCCTCCCTTCCCCCTCCACCTCCCTCCCCCCCTCCACCTCCCTCCCCCCTCCACCCCCCCCCCCCCCCCCCCCACCCACCACCACCACCAGACAACGACCTGGCCGCCCTCCTCTCTCCGCCCCCCCCACCAGACAACAATCGGGTTTCCCTCCTCCCTCACCCCCATCCGCCAGAGATACATCTGACCCGCCTCCCCCTACCCTCCGGACAATGATCTGGCCTCCCTTCTCCCGCCCCTCCCTCACCAGAGAATGATCTGGCCCGCCTCCCCCTCTTCCCCCCACCACCGATCTGAGTCAGAGAGCCGTTGGAAGCTCTGAATTTACCTCTTCAGCAGCTGGAGCACCGGAAACAGACCTTTGCCAAGCAGGTCTGTTTCGCGCTGAATCTGGACGTGCAAACACGATGGTAAAGGAGGAAATGCTGATAAAGTTGGGCAGGCAGTTCATTCACATGCATTTAAGTCGCCGTTGAGCCTGTTTCAGGCGCGAATCGGATCACAGCCATTTTCGGGCCTTGGTAAAGTGGCCATCTGCACGGACGTGGGCGTGGATCGCGTTAATGGCCTCACGCCTGACTTTACCATGTTTCCACGCCCAAAAATGGGCACGACGCAATGGTACAATCGGGCCCATGAACACAATTCTCCAGCTGAGTCCTAATTAGTGTTACTTTTGAAGGTTTAGAATAAGACTATAAGACCGTAAGGCATAGGAGCAGAATTAGACCATTCAGCCCATTGAGTCTGCTCCACCATTCAATCATGGCTGATTTTTTTCTCATCCCCATTCTCCTGCCTTTTCCCCATAACCCCTGGTCCCCTTATTAATCAAGAACATATCTATCTCTGTCTTAAAGACACTCAATGACGTGGCCTCCACAGCCTTCTGCGGCAAGGCGTTCCACAGATTCACCACACTCTGGCTGAAGAAATTCCTCCTCATCTCTGTTTTAAAGGATCGTCCCTTTAACCTGAGGTTGTGCCCTCTGGTTCTAGTTATTCCTACTAGTGGAAACATCCTTCCCACATCCACTCTATCCAGGTCTTGCAATATTCTGTAAGTTTCAATAAGATCCCCCCCCTCATCCTTCCAAACTCCTAATAACCTCCCTGGGTTTGTGTTCTATTCCATTCTTGATAAAGCCAATGATCCTATGTGCTGTTGTAACAGCCATCTCACTTGCCCTGTCGCGATCAAAGATTTATGGACACACACCCACAGATCCCTCTGTTGCGGCAGCTCTTTTGAAACTTTTCTATTTGTTTACATTGCCTCGATTAATTCTTCCTGAAATGTATCACGTCACACTTCAGTGTGTTAAATTTCACCTTTCTGCCCATTTCCCCAGTGTGTATCCTCTTGAAATCTGTTGTCATCCTCGAGACTGTTTCCAATATTTCTGACTTCTGTGGTTTCTACAAACTTTGAAACTGTGCCCTGTGTACCCAAGACCCTTGGAGGATACCTCTGTACACATGCCTCCAGTCTGAAATTCAACCATTCTCCATTATTCTCCGCTTCCCACCCCACTGCCAATGTCACATCCACACAGCACTTTCATCTCGCGGGCTTTAATTCTGCTAACAAGCCTAATCGTGTGATGCTTTTGTCAAGCGCCTTTTGAAAGTCCAAGAAACACATCAACTTCACAGACCTCACCGACCCTCTTTTGTTCCTTCATCAAAGCTATTTGTTTAATTCCGTGCATAGTTTACAAATTGCAAATCGAGCCAGTTCAAATAACAGGGAAGATTGGTGGAGGGGAGTGGGGGGTGGGGGGGGGTTACGTAATCTGCTGGGAAAATACTTGAGAAAATTGTTCTACAAGACATGCAGCCCAGAGACTCAAAACAATCTGTCCAGACAATGTACTGTCATTCTTCAAGGATTTCTCTTTCCTGGTGTGACTGAGTTCACCAATTTATGAAGTGTCGCTTATTAATGTCAGGTTTCAGAGATTGTATTTCATTTGTTTTGCCACACAGCACAGCTTTCTCAAGGCGTGGATGGGACTAAGCTGTTGAGAGCTGCTCAGACAGCCTAATACCTGAGCAAAAGAGTAATTGATACTGTGCGAAGGGAGAGTGGGTGCAATGAGTTTAATATCAATTCATGAATAATTGAACCTATTTTTCTGACAGATTAATGCTAATTTACCCCTTGAGAAAGAAATACTGATTAAAAAAGTGATAAATTATGTTGTGTCTGGAAAGGTTCCACAAAACTATCCAACAAATCCCCAAGTGTTCTGTTCGAGCCATGATTTGTATTCAACTCTCCTGAGGGGTTTGTTTCCGCCGTAGCTGATTTTCTAGTGGACTGCATCCATCAGCTTGTTCCAAGAGTCGATTCCACAACAATCTGATTTGAAAGAAGCAATCTGTGAGGAATGTGCTACCAGAGTAATGTTTCATCCTTGTAAGGCTTGCTGCGGAGAGACTCTTCGAATTCACCACACAAAACGGGCTGGCAGATTGCTGAGATTCAGACCTCCAATTGTGGTTGGACAAAAGAAGCGTCTGAGCTGCCAAGCCTCAAAGGTTCTGCGCTTTCTTTTTGTTTTAAGCATTGCTGAAGAATGTTTGGCAGCAACTCTTCCCTCTTTCGTTATCAGATAGCGACCTGCATAGCAGTCAGACAAAAAACAATGAAGATAAGTGGGAGCTGCTTCAGCCAGTCATTGCCGGGGTGAAGAGTCACAGTCCTCGAAGGGAGGAAATAAAAACAATCCCAATTTACAGACTACACAACAACAACCCAGGGTGCTGGGGGAAGATTTAATTGTGGCTTTCAAAATCAATTAGATGAAGGCTTGAAAGCAAAACATTGCAGGGCTATGGGGAAAGGGCATTGAGTGGGACTGCAGTGTTCAGTTGTCCTGTACTGGATTATGTGAGTCCATTACTATTCATGCTCAATGTGCTTGGTTGGCCAAACCTGGTTGTGGACTCAGAGAAAAATAAACAAAGCTGCAGGAAGAGCTGGAAACCATAGTGGAAGCATAGTGTAGACATTCTCGTAGAAAAGGTCGAGAGCTTCAAGTTTTTAGGTGTCCTGTCCTGGTCCCCCAATGCCGACACTATACTTAAGAAAGCCCACCAACGCCTCTACTTTCTCAGAAGACAAAGGAAATTTGGCATGCCAGCTACGACTCTCACCAACATTTACAGATGCACCATAGAAAGCATTCTTTCTGGTTGTATCACAGCTTGGTATGGCTCCTGCTCTGCCCAAGACTGCAAGGAACTACAAAAGGTCATGAATGTAGCCCAATCCATCACGCAAACCAGCCTCCCATCCATTGACTCTGTCTACACTTCCTGCTGCCTCAGAAAAGCAGCCAGCATAATTAAGGACCCCACGCACCACGGACATTTTCCCTTCCACCTTCTTCCGTCGGAGAAAAGATACAAAAGCCTGAGGTCACATGCCAACCGACTCAAGAACAGCTTCTTCCCTGCTGCTGTCAGACTTTTGAATGGACTTACCTTGCACTAAGTTGATCTTTCTCTACACCCTAGCTATGACTGTAACACTACATTCTGCACTCTCTCATTTTCTTCTGCATGAACGGTATGTTTTGTCTGTATAGCGCGCAAGAAACAATACTTTTCACGGTATGTTAATATATGTGACAATAATAAATCAAATCAAACCAAATAAAGAATGTCTAGGAACACTAGGAACATAGGAATTAGGAGTCGGAGCAGGCAATTCAGCCCTTTGATCAGGCTCTGGCAATTAACATGATCATGGCTGATCTTATCCTGGTCTGAACTCCAGTTTCCTGCCTGCTCCCCATAGCCCTTTATCTCGGTTTTCATCAGAAACATATCTATTTCTTTTTTGAATCTGTTGATTGATTCTGCCCCCACTGCACTCTGGGGCAGCAAGTCCCACAGATTCACAACCTTTCGAGAGAAGTTGTTTCTCCTCATCTCAGTTTTGAACCTACCTCCTCTCTCTCTATGTCTATCAGCTCTTGTTCTGGACTGTCCCACAAGGAGGAATATCTGTTCAGCATCCAACCTATTAATCCCCTTTAGCATTTTAGATTATAGAATCATAGAATCCCTACAGTGCAGAAGGAGGCCATTTGGTCCATCAAGTCTGCACTTACCACAATCCCGTCCAGGCCCTATTCCGTCACCCCACATATTTACCCTGTTAATCCCCCTGACACTAGGGTCAATTTAGCATGGCCAATCAACCTAACCCGCATACCTTTGGACTGTGGGAGGAAACTGGAGCACCCGGTGGAAAATGTGCAAACTCCACACAGACAGTGACCCAAGGCCAGAATTGAACCCCGCTCCCTGGCGCTGTGAGGCAGCAATGCTAATCACTGTGTCACCATGCCACCCTCGATCAGATCCCCTCCCTCATTCTTCAAATCTCACACCAGTACTTAATGGCCAAGATTGGATAGGAGTGGGAAAGAACAAAAGGGAAGGCCTGTTAGAAGCTGGAAGGCAACAAGATTAGATGTCAAAACAGATGATGGTGCAGGTAATGGGACAAGTAAAAGAAATAAAATTGAGACCAGAGGAGGTGTACATGGAAAATTTGCAACATTAACAATGGCTGCTATCCAAAAACAAAAGTAAACACAAAATAAAGACAAGTGTCGGGTGAAACAAAGGCCCAGATTAATATTAGGAACACATAGAAAGGGCATGCAAAAATATTGACAAGGAAAACTCAAAGATGGGCGGCATGGTGGCACAGTGGTTAGCATTGCTGCCTCACAGTGCCAGGGTCCCAGGTTCAATTCGCGGCCACGTGTTGCTGTCTGTGTGGAGTTTGCACATTCTCCCCATGTCTGCGTGGGTTTCCTCCAGGTGCACTGGTTTCCTCCCACACTCCAAAGATGTGCAGGTTAGGTTGATTGGCCATGACAAATTGTCCCTTAGTGTCAGGGGGATTAGTAGGGTGAATACATGGGGTTACAGGCAGAGGGTGGGATTATTGTCAGTGCATGCTTGATGGGCTGAATGGCCTCCTTCTGAACTGTAGGGGTTTTATGAAAATGTTTTATAAATACACAAGTGAAGAAGGCACTTAGGATCCTTCCTTTTACTGTGTTATCTCAACATCATTACAATTATATGGCTGTCCCTGCCTGGTTGATGCTCTGTAACTATAAAGATGAAAGGATAAATATTTTTATTGAGAGCTTCCATCTCATTGAGGAGGCTGAAGGCCAAACTACATCCAACATCCTGCTCTGAAAACTCTGCTCATATTTTGACAACTGTGAAAAATCCCACCACTGCAGTTACGACAATCCATAACATTCAAAAATAATCCACAATGTTTTAAATAAAACCTACTACATTCTAAAAAATATGGTCAATTTACCCTATCTCCCAATGTTAATGGATCATTTAAAAAATGGACCTGCACCTTTGCCAAAAAGTAATCTGTTTTTCCTTGGGTCATTCCCTATCCATGCATCCAGTTTTGTTAAAATTCATCCATTGATTTCTGTGATTTATTGTTTACAGGACTAACAAACGGGATTGAAAGCATTCTCCCCACCCACCTTCAGTAGCAGTGGGTGAAACACTAGATAGCAAAAAGGTTTATGATCTGAAGTTGTTCAACTCAATGTTGAGTCTGGAAGCTTGTAAAGTGATGGGGTGTTGTTCCTCTAACATATACTGAGGTTCAATGAAATAATGTTAATGGATCTGTGAAAAATCGGCACGGTAGCACAGTGGTTAGCACTGCTGCTTCACAGCTCCAGGGTCCTGGGTTCGATTCCTGGCTTGGGTCATTGTCTGTGTGGAGTTTGCACATTCTCCACGTGTCTGCGTGGGTTTCCTTCAGGTGCTCCGGTTTCCTCCCACAATCCAAAGATGTGCGGATTAGGTTGATTGGCCAGGTTAAAAATTGCCCCTGAGAGTCCTGAGATGCGTAGGTTAGCGGGATTAGCGGGTAAATATGTGGGGGTAGGGCCTGGGTGGGATTGTGGTCGGTGCAGACTCGATGGGCTGAATGGCCTCCTTCTGCACTGTAGGGTTTCTATGATTCTATGAATGTGAGAAGCCAAAGTTAAAGAGAAAATGAAAACAGATAGGTGATCTCGGGGTCATGCTGGGTAGCGCTACTCTGCAAAGCAGTGACCTGCCGTCCATTTCGTTTCCCCAAGACAGAGAAAATCACATTGTGAGCCATGAATACTGTGTAGTACATTGAAAAAAAGTATAAATAAATCACTGCTTTATCTGAAAAATGTTTGGGATCATGGACATTGGAAATAGGATAAATAAAGGGGCAGACCTTGCATCTCTTGCGCTTTCATGGAACTGTCCTATGGGAAAGGGAGGGGGTGACCGAGGTGTGGACCATGGTGTCACAGAGGGAACGTGGTCCCTTTGGGACTGCTGTAAGGGGAGGGGAAGGTGTACTTGTTGGCATCGTACTGGAGTTGACGGAAATGGAAGTAGATGATCCATTGAATGGAGGCTGGTGGATGGTAAGGACAAGGGGAATCCTACTTGCAGGAAGGAAGGGATGGGTGGAGAAGTGTGGGAAGTAGAACGGAATAGGACTCTGTCGTCCATGATGGCTGGGGTGTTCTGGAGATGGGTAGCGGGGGGGGTGGGCGAGAATCCTTGGTAAAGTGAAAGGAAGGAAAGAAAAACAGAGTGTTTGTAAGACAGTAAACAAATGAACCATTGTTCAATATTGAGCAATCGATGTGACTGGCACATGGAATGGAACAATAAAGGACTGTACATAAATGATGTGGTGATGGAGAACTAATTCCGTTTCCGTACGGATTTAGTGCGAATTACCTGTTAATTTGAGAGGCTTAAATTTACATGCTGGTAGAATTTACTAGGTGATTCCAAAGTAAAACTGTGATGACTTTTTGTTTAGCTCTCACTCTCAAGCCTCCATATGAATGTTATTAATTGTTCAGCTTGAAGCAACGCAGCATGATCGTGAATCATGTTAAATATGAAGGGACAATTTATTGAGGAAGTGTGAAAGCCCAGGAATTCTGCGCGCCTTTGATATATAAAGAAACACATTTAGATTGATGGTGCATGTTTTGGCACCAGTTCTTCTGTCAAGTTCTTTTCTGACCAGGAATAAGCTCTCAAAACTTTGCGAGGCGTGTCGTGATGTTTGGATAATTATTGATCTTTCTTAAGGTCTCATTCACACTGGAAAGTCAGAGGTCAAGTTAAGCACAATTAAGCTTTACAGTAACCCCTTGCTTATGGGAGTCAATGAAGGCAAAAGTATGGGATCGCTTCTGTCGACAGGATTAACAATAATGTGCTTTTGCAAGTGAGTACGGTGTTTTACGTAGGGAGAATCTATATTGATTATAATAATTTGGCTGATCATAGCATTTTTTGAATACAATTAGAAGTCAGGCATCCCACATGATTTGATTTGATTTGATTTATTATTGTCACATAGGCAGCGCTGTGGTTAGCACTGTTGCCTCACAGCGCCAGAGACCCGGGATCGTTTCCCGGCTTGGGTCACTGTGTAGAGCTTGCATGTTCTTCCTATATCTGCGTGGATTTCCTGCTGGTGCTCCGGTTTCCTCCCACAGTCCGAAAAACGTGCTGGTTAGGTGCATTGGCCATGCTAAATTCTCCCTCAGTGTACCCAAACAGGCGCCGGAGTATGGCAACCAGGAGATTTTCATAGTAACTTCATTGCAATGTTAATGTAAGACTTCTTGTGACATTAAAAAATAAACTTTAAAAAAATGTATTGGTAGACAGTGAAAAGTATTGTTTTTGCACAGGATACAGACAAAGCATACTGTACATAGTGTACATAGGGGAGAAGGAAAGCCGAAGGTGCAGAACGTAGTGTCACAGTCATAGCTAGGGTGTAGAGAAAGATCAACTTCATATAAGGTAGGTCCATTCAAAAGTCTGACAGCAGCAGGGAAGAAGCTATTCTTGAGTCGGTTGGTGTGTGATCTCAGACTTTTGTATCTTTTTTCCAACAGAAGAAGGTGGAAGAGAGAATGTCCGGGGTGCGTGGGGTCCTTGATTACTCTGGCTGCTTTTCTGAGGCAGCGGGAAATGTAGACAGAGTCAATGGATGAGAGGCTGCAATGTGACTTTCAAAGACATGACTTCACAAAGAGTCACGTAACAGCCCCTAAAGCATCACGTGCCCTTAGCACAAAAATATCACAATTAGTTTATATCCACCATTCAAATGTCTGATTCTGGTTGTATCACAGCTTGGTATGGCTCCTGCCCTGTCCAAGACCGCAAGAAACTACAAAGGTTGTGAACGAAGCCCAGTCCATCTCTCATGATGTCCAGTCCAGCCTCCCATCCATTGACTCTGTCTACACTTCCCGCTGCCTTGGAAAAGCAGCCAGCATAATCAAGGACCCCACGCACCCCGGACATTCTCTTTTCCACCTTCTTCCGTCGGGAAAAAGATACAAAAGTCTGAGAACACGTACCAACTATATCAAGAACAGCTTCTTCCCTGCTGACATCAGACTTTTGAATGGACCTACCTTACATTAAGTTCTCTACACCCTAGCTAGGACTGTAACACTACATTCTGCATCCTCTCCTTTCCTTCTCTATGAACGGTATACTTTGTATAGCGCACAAGAAACAATACTTTCCACTGTATGCCAATACATGTGACAATAATAAATCATGATGTGGAGTTACCGGTGTTGGACTGGGGGAGGCACAATAAGTAGTCTCACAACACCAGGTTAAAGTCCCAACGTGCACCCGTCAGACAGGCCCGGACGGCTGTCGGATGCCCGTTGGAATGGCCCGGGCGGCTGTCCGGCGCCCATCGGACCGGTCCAGACGGAGTACGGGCGCCCGTCGGACTGGCCCGGATGGCCGTCGGGCACCGTCGGACTGCTGAGGCGATCCCATACTTTTGCCTTCATTGACTACCATAAGCAAGGGGTTACTGTAAAGCTTAATTGTGCTTAACTTGACCTCTGACTTTCCAGTGTGAATGAGACCTTAAGAAAGATCAATAATTATCCAAACATCACGACACGCCTCGCAAAGTTTTGAGAGCTTATTTGGTAGTACAAGCTTTTGGAGCACTTCCCCTTCATCAGGTGAGTGCAGGATTTGTTTCACAAACAGGACACATATAGACACAAACTCAATTGCAAGATAATGGTTGGAATGCGAGTCTTAACAGGTAATCAAGTCTTTACAGGTACAGACAATGTGAGTGGAGAAAGGGTTAAGCACAGGTTAAAGAGATGTGAATTGTCTCCAGCCAGGACAGTTAGTGAGATTTTGCAAGCCCAGGCAAGTCGTGGGGGTTACAGATAGTGTGATAAGAACCCAAGATCCCGGTTGAGGTTGTCCTCATGTGTGTGGAACTTGCCTATCAGTTTCGGCTCAGCGATTCTGCGTTGTCATGTGTCATGAAGGCCGCCTTGGAGAAAGCTTACCCGAAGATCAGAGGCTGAATGCCCGTGACCGCTGAAGTGTTCCCCGACTGGAAGGGAACACTCCTGCCTGGTGATTGTTGAGTGGTGTCCATTCATCCATTGTCATAGCGTCTGCATGGTCTCGCCAATGTACCTTGCCTCGGGACACCCTTTCCTGCAGCATATCAGGTCGACAATGTTGGCCGAGTCATGTACCGTGTACCTGGTGGATGATGTTCTCACATGAGATGATGGCATCCGTGTCGATGATCCGGCATGTCTTGCAGAGGTTGCTGTGGCAGGGTTGTGTGGTGTCGTGGTCACTGTTCTCCTGAAGGCTGGGTCGTTTGCTGCGAACAATGGTCTGTTTGAAGTTGCACGGTTGTTTGAAGGCCAGAAGTGGGGGTGCGGGGATAGCCTTGGCGAGATGTTCGTCTTCACCGATGACATGTTGAAGGATCCGGAGAAGATGTCGTAGCTTCTCCGCTCTGGGGAAGTCCTGAACGACGAAGGGTACTCTGTCCACTGTGTCCCGTGTTTGTCTTCTGAGGAGGTCTGTGCGGTTTTTCACTGTGGCACGTCGGAACTATCGATCGATGAGTTGAGCGCCATATCCTGTTCTTATGAGGGCGTTTTTCAGTGTCTGTAGGTGTCTGTTGCGATCCTCCTCATCTGAGCAGATCCTGTGTATACGGAGGGCTTGTCCGTAGGGGATGGCTTCTTTAACGTGTTTAGGAAGCTGGAGAAGTGGAGCATCGTGAGCTTATCTTTGGGCTTGCGGTACAGTGAAGTGCTGAGGTGACCGTCCTTGATGGAGATGCGTATGTCCAAGAATGCAACTGATTCTGGAGAGTCTGATGGTGGGATGGAACTTGTTGATGTCATCATGTAGTTGTTTCAGTGATTCTTCGCCATGAATCCAAAGGAAGAAAATGTCATCGATGTATCTAGTGTATAGCATCGGTTGACGGTCCTGTGCGGTGAAGAAGTCTTGTTCGAACCTGTGCATGAAGATTTTGGCATATTGAGGTGCGAATTTGGTCCCCATGGCTGTTCCGTGTGTCTGGATGAAGAACTGGTTGTTGAAGGTGAAGACGTTGTGGTCCAGGATGAAGCGGATGAGTTGTAGAATTGCGTCTGGAAATTGGCAGTTGTCGATGTTGAATACTGAGGCAGTTGCAGCGATGCCGTCATTGTGGGGGATGATGGTGTAGAGTGCCGAGACATCCATTGTGACGAGGAGTGTTTCTGGTTCAACTGCTCCATGGGTGCTGAGTTAATAATAATTCAATTCAAATCAAATCAAACAAATTAAAAATGGCAGAATTAGAATTAAAGAACCAATTGCTCGTAAAATGCTGCGAAATAAAATCCTCCTGTCTTTCAATGCAAACATTGAAAAACAAACAAGCACTCGAAAAGCAACCAAATTGCTTCATTTCTTCACGATGTTTTTGACCGCAGTTTTCTTTTTTACCCTGGTCAGTTTATATAATTTAAAGCATTTACGGCATAACCAATGCATAAAAATTACATTGCACTTTTGAAAAAAAAACGCCTCACTGTAAGTTTCCATAAAACAGGATCATTAACATTGGAAATGTCTGCAAGAAATTATTTTCGTGAGGGACTTCCCTCTTGCATGAGGTCTCAAGTTCGATATTTCACCCAAGGTTTTCTGGGCTGAGAATTTTCAGCTGCTCTGGACAGAACGCTGAAATAGATGATGGAAATTCTAGCTTTGAGACTGCTGCTGTGGTACCACAATATTCAGAAGTGCACCAACACAGCCCATACCACAAAGCAATCAGGTAGAAAAGAACCAGGAAATTATTGTTCCTGGCCACACACTCAGTATGTGAGAGGGTGCTGCATCGGTGGAGTTGTCCTTTTAACCCTGCTGCTGGTAACTACAGTAAGAAGTCTCACAACACCAGGTTAAAGCCCAACAGGTTTATTTGGCAGCACTAGCTTTCGGAGCCTCAAGCTCCTTCATCAGGTGAGTGAGGACTTCACAAGTCCTCACTCACCTGATGAAGGAGCTTGAGGCTCCGAAAGCTAGTGCTGCCAAATAAACCTGTTGGGCTTTAACCTGGTGTTGTGAGACTTCTTACTGTGCTTACCCCAGTCCAATGCTGGCATCTCCACATCATGGCTGGTAACTATTCAGGTAATGTTGCTACCAATTAGAGACCAATAAGCTTAGGCGGAATTTTCCAGCCGCGCTCGCCCCGAAACCAGAAAATCCCACCTGACGTCAACGGACCTTGCATGGTCTGATGGTCCGCACCGCCCATCCCCCCCCCCCCCCCCCCCCCGCACCTCACCCTACCCCACCCCCCACCTCACCCTACCCCCCGCCACCTCACCCTACCCCTCCCCCAGCCCCCACCCAGGGCAGGACAGGAAAATTCCCCTCTTGTGTTTAAAGTACACACAGTTTGAAATCCCAGTTACCCACTTGGAGAGTGGGGAGGCAATGGCCTAGTGGTATTATCGCCAGGCTATGAATCCGGAAACCCAGCTAATGTTCTGGGGACCCAGGTTCGAATCCCGTCACAGCAGATGATGGAATTTGAACTCAATAAAAAATATCTGGAATTAAGAATCTACTGATGGCCATGAAACCATTGTTGATTGCCGGAAAGACCCATCTGGTTGACTCGTGTCCTTTAGAGAAAGATATCTGCCGTCCTTACCTGGTCTGGCCTACATGTGACTCCAGAGCCACAGCAATGTGGTTGACTCTCAACTGTCCTCTGAACAAGGGCAATTAGGGATGGGCAATAAATGCTGGCCAGCTGGCGATGTCCATGCCCCATGAATGAATACATTTTTAAAAAGATGTTTGATTGATGCCATGAAACTTCATGATGTCTGGAGTCAATGTTGAGGACTCCCAGGGACATTCATCCTGATGGTATACCACTGTGGCACCACTTCTAGTGGGTTTGTCTTGGCGCTGAGATAGGACTTACCCAAAGATGGTGATGGTAGTACCTGCGACATTGACTATAAGATATGATTCGATGAGTATGGTTAGGTCTGGCTGGATATCTGTGTTGTTGCAATCTTGTTAGGAACTTTTTGTTTTAAATAAATACATTTTGAAATCCCAGTTACCACAATTTTAAACAAGCAAAGTAAACTAGACTATACAAAGTCAGAAAAGCAAAACAATTTACAATATCTATCTTATAGTCTAACATTCAGAATTAACATGAGATAACTATGAATTAACAGGCAAACGAAGGTTGAATGCACTGCACTGAGCATTAACTGGCAAATGCAGCCAAGTCAGATCTCAGGGCGGCACGGTGGCACAGTGGTTAGCACTGCTGCTTCACAGCGCCAGGGACCTGGGTTCGATTCCCGGCTTGGGTCACTGTCTGTGTGGAGTTTGCACGTTCTCCCCGTGTCTGCATGGGTTTCCTCGGGTGCTCCGATTTCCTCCCACATTCTGAAAGACGTACTGGTCAGCCGCATTGACCCGAACAGGTGCCGGGGTGTGGCAACTAGGGGAATTTCACAGTAACTTCATTGCAGCGTTAATGTAAGCCTTACTTGTGAAACTAATAAATAAACTTTACTTTACTTTTTCATGGATTCCTTAACAACCCACCCAGATGTCAGTGACCACTGTGAGTCGCAATATCCCATTAAAACTTTGATTCCCTCTTGTGGGATTTCAACACTTCCGCACTTGCCCCAAGACCGGAAAATCCCACCCGAGGTCAACGGACCTTCGCATGGTCTGTGTCCCGCCCGCTGCAATTCCTGTAATCATAGAAACCCTACAGTGCAGAAGAAGGCCATTCGGCCCATCGAGTCTGCACTGACCACAATCCCACCCAGGCCCTACCCCCATATCCTTACATATTTACCCGCTAATCCCTCTAACCTATGCATCTCAGGACTCGAAGGGGCAATTTTTAGCATGGCCAATCAACCTAACCCGCACATCTTTGGACTGTGGGAGGAAACCGGAGCACCTGGAGGAAACCCACGCAGACACGAGGAGAATGTGCAAACTCCACACAGACAGTGACCTGACCCGGGAATCGAACCCAGGTCCCTGGAGCTGTGAAGCAGCAGTGCTAACCACTGTGCTACCGTGTAGCAGGCGGGATCGGAAAATTGTGCCCCTAACCTCTGAATTCCCTCAAAAGCCACTCTGTCTCAGACTGTTTCAATGAATGCTCACTTCCCAATGGTTCCATCTCCTTCCCTGGGACAGTATTTCAGAGGATTCACTTCCCACTTCTCTTTACAAGCACAACTCAGGCTCTTTAGCAGACTGGTAGCTTATTTTTTAAATTGACACTGCCTGGGTTTCTTTGAACTCCAGTCTCCCAGCTGCACTGAGCTATGAATGACCACTCCATCTGACGAAGGAGCAGCAAGCTCCGAAAGCTTTGGTATTTGCTACCAAATAAACCTGTTGGACTTTAACCTGGTGTTGTGAGACTTCTTACTATGAATGACCCCCAGGGAATCTTCTGAGCCCTAACCCTCACCAGCACAGAAGCAGCAGCCTTCCACAACCTTTTAAGTTCCCCAGTACTCCTCTTAGCCCTAACTTCACAAAATGGCCCCTCAGGTTTCTCTGCGAGCTGCAAACCGCACAAGGTCCAAACTGCTACTCTCATCTGCACCAGCTTCCAGGGCTTTTCTAATTTCTAACTGATAGGAGCCTGTTAACAGCAGTACCTCTTCAGTATTCAGCCTCTTTCCCTACAGGGAAACTGAAGAACCTTCATAAAATCCTCCCATCTCCATGATGACATAGACTTCTAGTGATCACTGAATGTTTGTAAAAGAATTTAGGACTAAATCCCAAAACAAAGTAGGTGGAATTCTCTGGCCACACTCGCCACAAAACCGGAGAATCCGCCCAAGGTCAATGGACCTTTGCGTGGTCCGCCCCACCACCCCCCACCTGCTATGATTCCCATGGCGGGCGGGACGGAAAATTCCCCCCAACATTTCTCTGGACTGCACTGCTGTTCAAGCAGTGTAGGCATTCCATCTGCAGCTCTCCAGCCTAAATAAGTCCAGCTACTGTTTTAGGATCTTACTTTACCAGCTGTTAACCGTTTAAGTTAACATTGTCCCAAATTTTTAAGTCCACTGGACTCCAGTGCCTCAAATTGGACATAACATTGCAGCTGAGGACAAACAAATGTTTTATAAAGGTTCATTATAACTCCCTTGCCTCTATTTATGAAGCCTTGTATGGTTTATTGATCAAGTTCTCAATCTAACCTGCCACGCTTAATGAGTTGTGAAAAGCTCTCTCTCTTCTTGGAGCCCCTTTAGAACTGTGTCCCTTAGTTCATATTGCCTCACCTTATTCGGCCTAAGGGAAAGATGGATTTGGGGAACAGGTGGGGAGGTGGATTTGAGACCAGGGAGAGATCATCCATGATCTGATTGAATGGCGGAGCAGGCTCGATGGGCTGAATTGCCTCCTTCTGCTCCTCACTCCTGTGCTCCCTATGTTCCTATAACAAAATGTGCCACCACACTTTTCTGCATGAAACGTCATTGGTCATGCTTATTCCACCAGCCTAGCTATGTCCTCATGAAATTTCCTCACAGTTCATCATACCTTGTTTTGTGAAGTGGCAAATTTTGAAATTGAACCTTGTGGGTATGTGCCCAACTAATCAGTATCAATACAAAAAGCAATGTTCCTCGCACCAACCCCTCAGGAACCCCACTGTTTACCTTCCTCCAGTCCAAAAAACAACAGTTCACACTACTCTATTTCCTGTCACTTAGACAACTTTCAGGCTACTTTCAAGTTTATTCTATAGACTTCAACTTTGCTGACAATTCTGTTATTTGGGGCTTTATCACGGCGGCGCAGTGGCACAGTGGTTAGCACTGCTACCTCACAGTGCCAGGGGCTCGGGTTCAATTCCAGCCTCGGGTCACTGTCTGTGTGGAGTTTGCGCATTCTCCCCGTGTCTGCGTGGGTTTCTTCTGGGTGCTCTAGTTTCCTCCCACAGTCCAAAGATAGGCGGGTTAGGTTGATTGGCCATGCCAAATTGACCCTAATGTCAGGGGATTAGCAGGGAAAATATGTGGGGTTACGGGACTAGTGCCTGGGTGGGATTGTGGTTGGTGCAGACTTGATGGGCCAAATGGCGCTTTTCTTCACTGTAAGGATTCTATGATCTTTTGTGAGTTCATTTAACTACATTAATTGCTTTACCCTTATCAACCAGATGAATTGTTACCACATCCAAAAGTCAATCTAGTTAGTTCAACATGATTTACCTTTGGAAATCCACACTGAATTTCCCTAATTAACTTGTCCAAGTTATTAATTGGCCAGCAAGCGATGTCCATGTCCCACGAATGAATAAATAAAATTCATAATTTTGCCTCAGATGTCCTTTTATAAAAGCTTTTCCACCACCAAAGATAAATTGCCTAGCCTGCATTTGTTGAGTTTCTCCTTACACCCTTCTTGAATAAGACTGTAGTATTTGCAATTTTTCCAGTCTTCTGGCTCCATATCTGTAGCTAAGGAGGATTGGGAAATAATGGCCAATGCCTCTGAAATTTCATTCTTTACTACCCTCAGCGGCCTTGGATACATCCATCAGAGATTTAACAAGATTGTGTGACTTACAGGGTTCACTGACGTCTGGGTGGGTTGCTGAGAAATCTGTGGGATCTGCCTTGGTCACATCTGCCATTTAATGTCACGCGTGCTGTGTTCAGCCCCAGTTTGCTGGATAATTCATACTTACCTCATGTTTAAAACCTTTTTGCAATTCTTTAGTCCTCTGGCACCATCGCTGAATCGAAGAAAGGCTGAAAAATTACAGCCAGTGCCTGAGCTGTATGATAGAAGTATGTTAGAAGGGGGAAAGACAACTCGAGAAGGGAATAGTGTGACCCAGAGCAATAGGCATCAGGAAATAAGCCACAAATATAAACATGTCCTCAAAATCTACAGTCCATTCATCTCAAGGATGGACAATCATTTGGGGTCATATTAATCTCCCATATCTCACAGTAAAATCTATCCCTACAAAATATGAACAAATGCTTTGGTTAATTTGTTTACCCAACACCTCACCAATCTTAGGGTGTTCCAATTATATATAATGAGTATTCAGAAGTTCCTTTTACAGTTCTTTGATGTCCTCTAGATCAGTGATACATTGCTGTTACACTAAACATTCCTTCATATCATGGAACATTCATCTTCAATCATTGTTAGGTTGAGATTTTCCAAATTGAGAAATACATTACCTAACCTTCAAAGTAAACTTAAGTTTATTTATTTATTAGTCACAAGTAAGGCTTACATCAACACTGCAATGAAATTATTGTGAAATTCCCCTAGTCGCCACACTCCAGTGCCTGTTCAGGTCAATGCACCTAACCAGCACGTCTTTCAGATTTGTGTGAGAAAACCGCCGAGTCTGCATCAACCACAATCCCACCCAGGCCCTATTCCCGTAACCCCACATATTTTCCCTGCTAATCCCCTGACATTAGGGTCAATTTGGCATGGCCAATCTACCTAACCCGCATATCTTTGGACTGTGGGAGGAAACCAGAGCACCCGGAGGAAACCCACGCAGACACGGGGAGAACGTGCAAACTCCACACACACAGTGACCCAAGCTGGGAATTGAACTCGGGTCCCTGGCGCTCTGGGGCAGCAGTGCTAACCACTGTGCCACCATGCCAAGTATCATGAATAGATTACCAATCTTGGAATACAGATCATCCTTTCCGAATGTAACACAGCTTGGTATGGCTCCTGCTCTGTCCAACACTGCAAGAAACTACAAAGGGTCGTGGACGAAGCTCAGTCCATCACGCAAACCAGCCTCCCATCCATTGACTCTGTCTACACTTCCCACTGCCTCGGAAAAGCAGCCAGCATAATTAAGGACCCCACGCACCCCGGACATTCTCTCTTCCAACTTCTTCCGTCGGGAAAAAGATACAAAAGTCTGAGGACATGTATCAACCGAATTAAGGACAGCTTCTTCCCTGCTGCCATCAGACTTTTGAATGGACCTACCTTGCATTAAGTTGATCTTTCTCTACACCCTAGCTGTGACTGTAACACTACATTCTGCACCATCTCCTTTCCTTCTCTGTGAATGGTATGCTTTGTCTGTATCGCGCGCAAGAAACAATACTTTTAACTGTATGCTAATACATGTGACAATAATAAATCAAATCAAATCTTTGGAGATTAACACTTGCTGACTAGCTATTGAACAAAGCATGTGGGGAAGGTGAGGAAGAAGGCTTTTTTTCTAACGTTTTGAGTAGTTATGATTTAGAATGCATTGTCTGAAATGGTGCCAGAAGCAGATTCATGAGTAACTTTTAAAAGGAAACTGAATCAACACTTGTAAAGGAAGCAAAATTGAAAGGTAATGGGGAAAGAGAAAGGGAGTGGGACTAACTGGATAGCTCTTTCAAAAAACCAGCACAAGTATGATGGACAGAACAGCCTCCATCTGTGCTGAAAGACTCTGTCATTCTTTGTCTATGTGGGATTAATACAGAAATTAAGAACTGGGAGGTGAATCTTCCTTTGGCTGTTTTGTTTTCTGAAGGGTGATTGTCCCTTTGCAGAGTAAGGGTCACATGATCCAGGGAACCAACCTGTTAAGTGCAGGCTTCTGTACTGAGAGTCATCTCGGGTGCTGGTTGCAGCCAGGAGATTGCAAGCCTCTGCATAGTTTGCATTAGTTTGTGTGGGGCGAATGGGCCGAGAATTAATCAAAGAGTCTTGGTGTACATGCAGCCGACTCCACCTTTTGCTCTTACTTTAGCTGACCAGTGCTTGTCCACGCCAGAGCCAAACATGGCACGGCTGGCTGGTCACATTGCCCACCTCCACTGGGAGCTCCCGGTTCGAATGTCAGAAGTTTCAGTCACGTGGAGTGTAGGCAACTGTGGTAGTGAAGGCACGGTGGCACAGTTGCTTTGTACTGCTGCCTCGTAGCGCCAGGAGCCCAGGTTCGATTCCCGGCTTGGGTCACTATCTGTGCGGATTCTGCACGTTATCCCCGTGTCTGCGTGAGTTTCCTCTGGGTGCTCCGGCTTCCTTCCATAGTCTGAAAGACGTGCTGGTTAGGTGGATTGGCCATGCTAAATTCCCTCTCAATGTACCTGAACAGGTGCAGGAGTGTGGCGACTAGGGGTTTTCACAATAACTTCATTGCAATGTTAATGTAAGACTACTTTGTGACACTAATAAATAAACTTAAACTTTTTATATTGGAAAGTGCATCTGGAGGTTAGGTGCACAAAATAAATGGTGAGCAATCCGACTTTTCATCGTGGGGTCTTGCAATGTATAAATATCCATCCATTGACTCTGTCTACACTCCCCGCTGCCTAGAGAAAGCAGCCAGCATAATCAAGGATCCCATGCATCCCGGACATTCTCTCTTCCACCTTCTTCCATCGGAAAAAAAGATACAAGAGCCTGAGATCATATACCAACCAACTCAAGAACAGCTTCTTCCCTGCTGCCATCGGACTTTTGAATGGTCCTATCATACATTAAGCTGATTTTTTTCCCTTCACCCTACCTGTAACTGCAACAATATATGCTGCACCCTATCCTTTCCTTCTCCCCTATGTACTCTATGAATGGTATGTTTTGAATGTATAGCACGCAAGAAACAATACTTTTCACTGTATCCCAATAAATGTGACAATAATAAATCAAATCAAAATATTCTATATTGGATAGTCAGAGGCTTTTTCCCCAGGGTGGAAGTGTCAATTGCAAGGGGGCACAGGTTCAAGGTGAGGGGGAAAGTTTAAAGGGGATGTGCGGGGGAGGTTTGTCACACGGAGAGCGATGGGTGCCTGGAATGCGGTGCCGGAGGAGGTGGTGGAAGCAGGCACATTAGCGACATTTAAGAGGTATCTGGATGGGCACATGAATAGGGGGATACAGTCTGAGTAAAGGCAAAAGGATTTTTTTCATTTAGTTCGGGCATCGTGATCGGCACGGACTTGCCAAAGGACCTGTTCCTGTGCTGTACTTTTCTTTGTTCTTTGTATTCTGATGAATTTACCACGTGACTGAGGGGCCATTCTGAAAAAAAAACATTGCTGTGGTGTGATAGGGAGTCCATGGAATTGTCGTAACCTAGGAGGGGGCCCTGAGAAACAAAAAGGTTGTGAACCATTGCAATGGACCAAACTTTCACCTTGACTTTGATGGATAAGAACGATAGTCAGTTTACTGCCACCCATTTTGCACTGTCGACCAGTTTAATGTAGAACAGTTGTCCGCAGTGTGTCAACATGTTATTGGAACACTTGAAGGCCTGTTTTACAGTCAGCATTAACATGAGAAACCTCTTTGGGCCAAGTGCGAAACAGGGGGAAAGAAAATTAGACACATGTGCGACAAATTAATTGCAACGTGTTGCCCATAACCCGTAATGACAAGTGATTTACAATATCTGCAGATTTGCTCGGTTTTAAAATTAATTTAACAGGATCAGCTGCAGCCCTCGGAGAGTCACTTAAGGACTTTGGGGAGGGACCGACCATTTCCTCATCAAATGCTGACTGAATGCCAAGCAAGTCACAGGGCGACCTGTGTCAAACCTTTAGTGCACCACTCAATCTCGGTATGGAGTCTCCAGATAACAAACTGATTAAAGCCAGCGTGGCCTCGTCAATCAAACACTTTGGCAAAGATAACTGCTTATTATTTTCACAATGACACTCAGTAATATGAGAAGCAATTAAATATAGAACATAAAAAGTAAAAAATATTGCTTTGGCATTAACTACCTGCTAATAACCACCAAGGGGAACTATAAACTAGAAGGAACCACGATAATTATGTGAGGAAGTAAGGAATAGAAGGATGTGGAGGTTGGGTGAGATCAGGCAAAGGTAGGAGGAGATTCATGTCAGGAATCAACCGAGCAGATGGGCCGAATGTCCTACTTCTGTGCTGTAAATTTACAGACAATGTATTGCAAGCAAACAACAAGAATTGCTGTCAGTAACTGCCTCATAAGTAAGTAGACATATTTTCCATGTGCATTTGGACATCTTCAATTACATCGGTTTAAGATAACAGGGAAATGTTTAAAGGAGATGTGAGAGGCAAGTTTTTTACCCAGAGGGTGGTATAGAAATCATAGAAGAAATCATAGAAGCCCTACAGTACAGAAAGAGGCCATTCGGCCCATCGAGTCTGCACCGACCACAATCCCACCCAGGCCCTACCCCCATATCCCTACATATTTTACCCACTAATCCCTCTAACCTACGCATCTCAGGACACTAAGGGGCAATTTTAGCATGGCCAATCAACCTAACCCGCACATCTTTGGATCTTTGATATGTACCGGAATGCACTGCCAGAGGAGGTGGTAGAAGCAGGTACAATGGCAACGTTTAAGAGACATCTAGACAGATACATGAATAGGGAGAGATATGGACCGTGTAGAGGCAAAAGGTCTTTCACTCAGAACGGCGTCATGTGTTGGCACAGGCTTGGCGGGCCGAAGGGCCTATTCCTGTGCTGTACTGTACTTTGTCCTTTGTTATTGCTGTTCCTCAGTTGGGATTGAATGTGACATATAGCAGGAGCTGATTCAGAGTTGTCACTCAGTTCTCTGTTAGCTAACACCAGTACCTTAAGAAAAATACTACTAATCTCCACGCGGACATTCTCCCACTTTTCCATTATCTCACCCTTTAAGGGACAGTGTCTTTTCAAAAACATCAATTCTTCCAGAATGTTCTTGGTCCTTGAAGGTGAAACATTTTCTGTGATTAAAGTGTTTGTGAGGGCAAGTTTAGGGCCAGTTATAGATGGCAGAGGGAAGTTATGTGTGGAACCGGAGGAGATTGGTGAAGCATTGAACCAATATTTCTCTTCGGTGTTCACGCAAGGGGACATGAATATAGCTGAGGAGGACACTGGGTTGCAGGGGAGTAGAATAGACAGTATTACAGTTGATAAGGAGGATGTGCAGGATATTCTGGAGGGTCTGAAAATAGATAAATCCCCTGGTCCGGATGGGATTTATCCAAGGATTCTCTGGGAGGCAAGAGAAGTGATTGCAGAGCCTCTGGCTCTGATCTTCAGGTCGTCGTTGGCCTCTGGTATAGTACCAGAAGATTGGAGGTTAGCGAATGTTGTCCCATTGTTTAAGAAGGGGAACAGAGACTTCCCCGGGAATTATAGACCGGTGAGTCTCACTTCTGTTGTCGGCAAGATGTTGGAAAAAATTATAAGGGATAGGATTTATAGTTATTTGGAGAGTAATGAATTGATAGGTGATAGTCAGCATGGTTTTGTGGCAGGTAGGTCGTGCCTTACTAACCTTATTGAGTTTTTTGAGAAAGTGACCAAGGAGGTGGATGGGGGCAAGGCAGTGGACGTGGTATATATGGATTTTAGTAAGGCGTTTGATAAGGTTCACCATGGTAGGCTTCTGCAGAAAATGCAGATGTATGGGATTGGGGGTGATCTAGGAAATTGGATCAGGAATTGGCTAGCGGATAGGAAACAGAGGGTGGTGGTTGATAGTAAATATTCATCATGGAGTGCGGTTACAAGTGGTGTACCTCAGGGATCTGTTTTGGGGCCACTGCTGTTTGTAATATTTATTAATGATCTGGATGAGGGTATAGTTGGGTGGATTAGCAAATTTGCTGATGACACCAAAGTCGGTGGTGTGGTAGACAGTGAGGAAGGGTGTCGTAGTTTGCAGGAAGACTTAGACAGGTTGCAAAGTTGGGCCGAGAGGTGGCGGATGGAGTTTAATGCGGAGAAGTGTGAGGTAATTCACTTTGGTAGGAATAACAGATGTGTTGAGTATAGGGCTAACGGGAGGACTTTGAATAGTGTGGAGGAGCAGAGGGATCTAGGTGTATGTGTGCATAGATCCCTGAAAGTTGGGAATCAAGTAGATAAGGTTGTTAAGAAGGCATATGGTGTCTTGGCGTTTATTGGTAGGGGGATTGAATTTAGGAGTCGTAGCGTTATGTTGCAACTGTACACAACTCTGGTGCGGCCGCACTTGGAGTACTGTGTGCAGTTCTGGTCCCCACATTACAGGAAGGATGTGGAGGCTTTGGAGAGGGTGCAGAGGAGGTTTACCAGGATGTTGCCTGGTATGGAGGGGAGATCCTATGAGGAGAGGCTGAGGGATTTGGGATTGTTTTCGCTGGAAAGGCGGCGGCTAAGAGGGGATCTTATTGAAACATATAAGATGATTAGAGGTTTAGATAGGGTGGATAGTGATAGCCTTTTTCCTCTGATGGAGAAATCCAGCACGAGGGGGCATGGCTTTAAATTGAGGGGGGGTAGTTATAGAACCGATGTCAGGGGTAGGTTCTTTACCCAGAGGGTGGTGAGGGATTGGAATGCCCTGCCAGCATCAGTTGTAAATGCGCCTAGTTTGGGGGCGTTTAAGAGATCCGTAGATAGGTTCATGGACGAAAAGAAATTGGTTTAGGTTGGAGGGTCACAGTTTTTTTTTTTAACTGGTCGGTGCAACATCGTGGGCCGAAGGGCCTGTTCTGCGCTGTAATGTTCTATGTTCTATGTTCTATGTTCTAACACACATTAGAAACATGCGCATTCTGTCTGCTCCTACATATATATCAGAATAAGGGATTCCACAATTAATGTCCATCTTTTGAATACAGTTAAGTACTCATTTAGTATACAATTAAGAGCGGACAGTTCATTCTAGAAACACAGAAACATAAGAAATAGCTGCAGGAGTAGGCCAATCGACCCTTCAAGCCTGCACCACCATTCAATATGATCATGGCTGATCGAGCACTTTCAGTATCCCACTCACGGTTTCTCTCCATACTCCTTGATCCCTTTAGCCACAAGGGCCACGTCCAGCTCCCTCTTGAACATATCTAACGAACTTTCTGTGGTAGAGAATTCCATCGATTCACAACTCTCTGAGTGAAGAAGTTCTTCCTCGTCTCATAGAACATAGAACATAGAACATAGAACATTACAGCGCAGAACAGGCCCTTCGGCCCACGATGTTGCACCGACCAGTTAAAAAATAAATAAATAAATAAATAAATAAAAAAAAAACTGTGACCCTCCAACCTAAACCAATTTCTTTTCGTCCATGAACCTATCTACGGATCTCTTAAACGCCCCCAAACTAGGCGCATTTACTACTGATGCTGGCAGGGCATTCCAATCCCTCACCACCCTCTGGGTAAAGAACCTACCCCTGACATCGGTTCTATAACTACCCCCCCTCAATTTAAAGCCATGCCCCCTCGTGCTGGATTTCTCCATCAGAGGAAAAAGGCTATCACTATCCACCCTATCTAAACCTCTAATCATCTTATATGTTTCAATAAGATCCCCTCTTAGCCGCCGCCTTTCCAGCGAAAACAATCCCAAATCCCTCAGCCTCTCCTCATAGGATCTCCCCTCCATACCAGGCAACATCCTGGTAAACCTCCTCTGCACCCTCTCCAAAGCCTCCACATCCTTCCTGTAATGTGGGGACCAGAACTGCACACAGTACTCCAAGTGCGGCCGCACCAGAGTTGTGTACAGTTGCAACATAACGCTACGACTCCTAAATTCAATCCCCCTACCAATAAACGCCAAGACACCATATGCCTTCTTAACAACCTTATCTACTTGATTCCCAACTTTCAGGGATCTATGCACACATATACCTAGATCCCTCTGCTCCTCCACACTATTCAAAGTCCTCCCGTTAGCCCTATACTCAACACATCTGTTATTCCTACCAAAGTGAATTACCTCACACTTCTCCGCATTAAACTCCATCCGCCACCTCTCGGCCCAACTTTGCAACCTGTCTAAGTCTTCCTGCAAACTACGACACCCTTCCTCACTGTCTACCACACCCTTCCTCACTGTCTACCACACTCAGCCCTGAATGGCTTACCCCTTATTCTTAGACTGTGACCCCTAATTCTGGACTTCCCAAACATCGGGAACATTCTTCCCACATCTCGGCTGTCCAGTCCCATCAGGATTTTACATGTTTCTACGAGACCCCCTCTCATTCTTCTAAATTCCAATGAGTACAAACCCATTCGATCCAGTCTGTCTTCATATGTCGGTCCTGGCATTCCGGGAATCAGTCTGGTGAACCCAGACTGATCCCAGTTGGGACTGGGACTAATCACATTTTTACCACGAGTTGTGCATTAATCTCTTCCTGATGTCACACTTGAATAGCCTAGCTCCGATTTTGAAATTCATAGAATGATACAGCATAGAAGGAGGCCATTGAGCCCATCATGCCTGTGGTTATGTTCATTCTTTGTTCATTTATGGGATGTGGGCATCGCTGGCAAGGTAGCGTTTATTTCCTATCCTTAGTTGCCCTTGAACTGAGTGCTTGCTGGACCATTTCAGAGGGCACTTCGGAGTTGATCGCATTTAAGAGGACACTTGAAACTCATCTGGAGTCACAGGTAGGTCAGACCATTTAAGGATGGCATATTTTCTTCCCTAAAGATGGGTTTTTAAGACAATCAACAATGGTTTCATCGTCACGATTAAACATGCAATCTCAGATTTTTATTGAACTCAAATTTAATCATCTGCCGTGGTGGGATTTGAACCCGGGTCCCGCTCTTTTTAACATTACCCTGAGTTTCTGGATTACTAGTCCAGTGACAATGCCACTGCGCCACCACCTCCCCAATATCCGGACTTACCATGACTCCTTCATTGGAGGAAATAGTTTCTCTCTGTCAACACTTTCAAGTGCTTTAATCATCTTAAACACGACAATTGGAGAACACTTTAGACTTCAATATTCAAGGTATTATGAACCTAGTCAAAGCAACCTGTCCTCATAATTTAACTCTTAGCCTTGGTATCAGCCTGGTGAATCTGTTCTGTACCCATTCCAAGGCCAATATATATTTCCAGAACTGGAGCTCCAGTCTAATGTCTATCTTAGGTCTTCTTGAGAGAAGAAGATGGGTGGCACTGCTGCCTCACCGCACCAGAGACTTGGGTTCAATTCCCGGCTTGGCTCACTGTCGGTGTGGAGTTTGCACATGCTCCCCGTGGGTTTCCTCTGGGTGCTCTGGTTTCCTCCCACAGTCTGAAAGATGTGCTGGTTAGGTGCATTGGCCATGCTAAATCGTCCCTCCGAACAGGCGCCAGAGTGTGGCAACTAGGGGATTTTCACAGTAACTTCATTGCAGTGTTAATGTAAGCCTTCTTGTGACACTAATAAATAAACTTTAAAACTTTAAAAGAAGTTAAGCAGGGTGAAGCTGAGTGAACACTGAGCCTGATAACATACAGCACAAGGCCAACAACATGGCCTTTGCTCCTCTCGTGATTGCTGTTGTCCTTTCAGATTAGGAATGGACCCAGCAGGATATGGGAGCACACAGGAGCTGGGCTCCATCATACCTGAAAAAACAATCATGCCTGGGGGCGAATGGAGGAACTGTGTCTGAAGCTCTTCAGTGAAATGATCACTTGCTGAAACAATCCTGCACAGAGCTGAGAATAAGCTCTGCCTCAGGCAGCAGAGGTCAGAGCTCCCTCGAAAGTTTTCACCGCTGCATCGTTGTGTTCGCGTTGTAGTAATTTAGCAGCGAGAGTCAGGTTCACCTGCTTTCAAGGTATGCTCTGCACTCCACTCCAAGCTTATCCGCTTCCACAGAGATACAGGAGATCAATTGTATTGACTGGGCAGGAGACCTGTATGTACATGATGAAGCATCCCCTTTGTGAATACACTAAACCCTGGATCATCATGCAGCTGCTTTATCATTAGCCCCTCGCCCATTGCATTTCATCTTGATAGCCAACCACAAAATCGGTTGTTGTGAGGATTTAGTTTGAGGACTGATGATAGCTGATGATCTCCCACAAAATGAAAGCCACAAAGAAGGAACGGAGGAACATTGGCCATTTTTCCCATCAACCCTGTTTTTAAAAATTCATTCATGGGATATAAGCGTCGCTGGATGGCCAATATTTATTGCCTGTCCCTAGTTGCCCTTGGCTCAACCATTTCAGAGGGCAGTTGAGAGTCAACCACATTGCTGTGGTTCTGGAGTCACATGTAGGCCAGACCAGATAAGGACAGCAGATTTTCTTCCCGTAAGGACATCAGTGAACCAAATGGGTTTTTCCAACAACCGACAATGGTTTCATGGTCATCAGTAGATTCTTAATTTCTGATATTTTTTACTGAATTCAAATTCCACTCTCTGCCACGGCGGGATTCAAACCCAGATTATTAGCTGAGTTTCTGGATTAATAGTCTAGCGATAATACCACTAGGACATTACCTCCCCATGCATCTTATATCTCTGTCCCCTAGTCCTTGTACCAGCAGCTAATGGCAACAGTTTTTTCCTTGCCTATCTTATCCAAACCTGTCATAATCTTGCACTCTCTATCAACTCTTCCCTCAATCTCATAGAGTCCCTATGGTGCAGAAGGAGGCCATTCAGCCCATCGAGTTTGCACGGCCCACGATCACACCCAGGCCCTATTCCCATAATCCCACATATTTATCCTGCTAATCCCCCTGACACTAGGGTCAATTTAGCATGGCCAATCAACCTAACCCGCACATCGTTGGACTGTGGGCAGAAACAGGAGAACCCAGTGTAAACCCACGCAGACACAGGGAGAACGTGCAGACTCCATACAATCACCCAAGCCAGGAATTGAACCTGGGTCCCTGGTGCTGTGAGGCAGCAGCGCTAACCACTGTGCCACCATGCCGCCCCTGACTCTTTTACTCCAAGGAGAACAACCTCAGCTTTTCCGGCCAAACCTTGTAGCTAAATGCCACCCTCTCAATCCTGCAACCATGCTGTTTGTAAATTAATTTTATCTGCCTTAGTTGCATATCCCTTGGGAGTTCTCGACTAACAAAAATCTGTCAATCCCAGTTTTGAAACAGTATCAATAGCTTTTTGAGGGATAGAGTTGCAATGTTCCACTAGTCTTCGTGCGAGGAAGCACATCCTCAATTAGATCACTGTTTAACATTTGGATTCCAGATACCGGAGGAAGAGACCTGACAGGCATTCAAGACAACATGCTGTAGCACAGAATATGTGACTCAACCCAAGGTTTAGATCAGTGCTTCCCAAGTTATTTTCCAACCCGACTCAGTTCGAACACTTGAAAATTAGTGTCACCTCAGTTTCCTACAGAAACAAAAGAGTGTGAAAGTAGCATAGTAACATTCACTATATCATGGTTAAAGTTCATTTGTTATAGACCAACATAGGTCCTAAAATTAGGAAAATCTGCAATGAAATGCCAGGCCCTCAGTGTGGAGAAGGAAGGCTTTAGGTCCTCTGTGTATTAACATAATCCTATTAACATCCTGGTGGTCACCACTGATTGCAAACTGGACTCGCCACATAAACACTGCAGCCACAAAAGCAGGTCAGAGGTTGGGAATCCAGCGGTGTGCGACTCACCTCTTGACTTTCCAAAGCCTGTCCACCATCAACGGGGTACAAGTCTGGAATGTGATGGAATACTTTCCACTTGCCTGGATGAAAGTTACTCCAATAACATTCAAGAAGCTTGACACCATCTAGGACACTTGATTGACACCCCATCCACAAATATTCATCCTCTCCACCACCGACACCTAGTCGCCACAGTGTGTACTATCTGCAAAATGCACTGCAGGAATTCACCAAGACTACTCAGACAGCGCCTTTCAAACCCATATGTGCTACCACCTTGAAGGACAAGGGCAGTAGATGGGAACACCACCGTCTGTAAGTTCCCTGACATATCCTGACTTGGAAGTATATTGCTGTTCCTTCACTCTTGCGGAACTCCCTAACAGCACTGTGGATGTACCTACACTCCAGGGCCTGCCGCATTTCAAGGAGGAAGCTTACTACCACCTTCTCAAGGACAACCAGGGATGGGTAATAAATGCAGGACAGTCAGCAACACCTATTCTCCATGAATGAATTTTAGAACAACTTTGCTTTGTGCAAATGCAAGGAACACCATTAAGAGCAAAGAACAAAGAAAATGACAGCACAGGAACAGGCCCTTCGGCCCTCCAAGCCTGCACCAACTGTAACGTTAAAGTTCAAGTTTATTTATTAGTGTCACAAGCAGGCTAACCTTAACACTGCAATGAAGTTACTATGAAAATCCCCCAGTCACTATATTCCGGTACCTGAGGGAAAATTTAGCATGGCCAATGCACCTAACCAGCACTTTTTTTGGACTGTGGGAGGAAACCGGAGCACCCGGAGGAAACCCACACAGACATGGGGAGAACATGCAGACTCCACACACAGTCACCCAAGCGGGAATCAAACCTGGGCCCCTGGCGCTGTGAAGCAGCAGTACTAATCACTGTGCCCTTGCGCCACCCCCTTGACATAACCTTTTTCAATCTCACAAAAACTTTTGTCTCTGTGAATCACGAAGACGAAAAAGTTTTGTAAATCGCAGAAACCTGTCACAAGCCTCCACCTGCTCCACAGTTGCAAACTTTGATCCTCACTGATAGAACAACCACAAACCCCATCACTGTGGAGATTGGAGTTAAATAAGGCTCCAGCAATCATAAGTAATGATTTGGATGAGAATAAAGGAGGCATGGTTAGTAAGTTTGCAGATGACACTAAGATTGGTGGCGTAGTGGACAGTGAAGAAAGTTATCTCCAATTGCAACAGGATCTTGATCAATTGGTCAGTGGGGTGACGAATAGCAGATGAAGTTTAATTTAGACAAATGCGAGGTGATGCATTTTGGTAGATTGAACCAGGGCAGGACTTACTCAGTTAATGGTAGGGCATTGGAGAGAGTTACAGAACAAAGAGATGTAGGGGTACATGTTCATAGCTCCTTGAAAGTGGAGTCACAAGTGGACAGAGTGGTGAAGAAGGCATTCGGCATGCTTGGTTTCATCGATCAGAACATTGAATACAGGAATTGGGACGTCTTGGTGAAGTTGTACAAGACATTGGTAAGGCCACACTTGGAATACTGTGTGCAATTCTGGTCATCCTATTATAGAAAGGATATTATTAAACTCGAAAGAGTGCAGAAAAGATTTACTAGGATGCTACCGGGACTTGATGGTTTGAGTTATAAGGAGAGGCTGGATAGACTGGGACTTTTTTCTCTGGAGCGTTGGAGGCTGAGGGGTGATCTTATAGAGGTCTATAAAATAATGAGGGGCATAGATAAGCTAGATAGTCAATATCTTTTCCCAAAGGTAGGGGAGTCTAAAACTAGAGGGCATAGGTTTAAGGTGAGAGGAGAGAGATACAAAAATGTTCAGAGGAGCAGTTTTTTCACACAGAAGATGGTGAGTGTCTGGAACAAGCTGCCAGAGGTAGTAGTAGAGGCGGGTACAATTTTGTCTTTTAAAAAGCATTTCGACAGTTACATGGATATGATGGGTATAGAGGGATGTGGGCCAAATGCGAGCAATTGGTATTAGCTTAGGGGTTTAAAAAAAGAAGGGCGGCATGGACAAGTTGGGCCGAAAGGCCTGTTTCCATGCTGTAAACCTCTATGACTCTATGCCTCTAAGGCTGTGTCATTGCACCAACTCTTTTCTCCATTTTCCTGGCTTCAACACTGTACCTTACCTCCAGAAAATTACCCCAAGCTTTGGAGATCATTCAAAGTTAGAGTTTATTTATTAGTCACAAGTAGGCTTACAAAACACTGCAATGTAGTTACAGCAAAATTCCTCTAGTCGCCACACTCTGGCGCCAGTTCGGGTCAATGCACCTAACCAGCACGCCTTTCAAACTGTGGGAGGAAACCGGAGCACCTGGAGGAAACCCACACAGACATGGGGAGAACGTGCAAACTCCATGCAGACAGTGATCCAAGCCGGGAATCAAACCCGGGTCCCTGGTGCTGTGCGGCAGCAGTGCTATCCACTGTGCCACTGTGCCACCCCCATTCACAGAACAGACAGGACCCTACACTCCAATCTAAATCCAGAACCACTCCATACTCAGTTGTTGAACATCAGAATACAGCTGATGCTTGTGTGCTTGTTCACTCCTTCTGCAAAGGATGTTGACTCCTTTTCGGAAACATATGAGAAAATGACCTTTCCCCATACTCCTGGCACTCTTCCAACCAGCACCCACATCGTAACACCATCCCTTTTCAATCAAGATCAATGATAAGATTCTGGCCTGTGAATCATTTTCTGTATCTTGAGAGCCTCCTCTCAACAAAGGCAGGCATGAATTCATCGTCACATCCAATGTGCCAGCTCAGTCTTCAGCCAACTGAGCAAAAGAGTATTTGAGGACTAGGATCTCAAACCAGAGACTCAAGTTATGATTTGCCAGACAGCAGCGACCCCCCCCGCCCCCCGCGCTCCATGATGCTTTGGAGACTTGGACAACCTACAACAGGTGCCTTCAAGCACTGGAGAATTACCACCAGTGATGCCTTCACAACATGCTCCAAATTCATTCCCAAGAAAGGCTGTCTAATTCCCAAACCAACATACCCGGTATCGAGGCGCTAGTCACTCATAGTCAGCTCTGCTGGGCGGCTCTTGTCATTTGAATGCCTGACGCCAGCAACTGTTCTACACATGACTGGGTGGCTGCAGGAGGCTCCCAGAAGACAGCAGATTCATTTTAGGGATATTTTCAAAGCATCACTGAAGAGGTCAAACATCCCCACTGCCTTCTTGAACTGCTGAAATCCCTGAGGTGTAGGTACACTTAGAAGAGTGAGAGGGGATCTCATGGAAATTTATAGAATTCTAACAGGGTTAGACAGGGCAGATTCAGAAAGAATGTTCCCAATGTCTGTGTGGAGTTTGCACATTCTCCCCGTGTCTGCATGGGTTTCCTCCAGTACTCCGGTTTCCTCCCACACTCCAAAGATGTGCAGGTTAGGTTGATTGGCCATGGTAAATTGACCCTAGCGTCAGGGGGATTAGCGGGGTAAATATGTGGGGTTATGGGAATAGGGACTGGGTTGGGTTGTGGTCGGTGCAGACTCGATGGACTGAATGGCCTCCTTCCGCACTGTAGGGATTCTATGATTCTATGATTCTATAGTGGTGGGGGAGTCTAGAACTAGGGATCATAACAACAAGAACAAAGAACAATACAGCACAGGAACAGGCCCTTCGGCCCTCCAAGCCCGCGCCGCTCCCCGGTCCAGGATTGAATCCTGAATCCAGGATCCCCGCCCAATTTTCCAGCCTATCTACATACTTTTGTTTGAGTACAAACATAGTTTGAGGATAAGAAGAACCTTTTAGGACTGAAGTGAGGAGAAATTTCTTCATCAAAGAGTGGTGAATGTGTGGAATTCACTAACTCAGAAAGTAGTTGAGGCCAAAACATTGTCTGATTTCAAGAAGAAACTAGATATAGCTCTAGGGGCCAAAAGGATCAGGGGATATGGGAGAATGGGAGAAAGGGGATGATCAACCATGATCAAAATGAATGGCAGAGCAGGCTCGATGGGCTGAATGGCCTACTCCTGCTTCTGGTTTCTATGTTTATAAAGCTGTATCCACACTTCTTAAAATCATCAGGAATGGATTGCAGTTCTACACTTCCAGCTCCAGGCCAGAATTGGAGTCTTTGTAGGAGATAGCTTTTAAGATGCAGCATTGCTGCAGACTTCAAACAACATTTTGCAGAACCTGCCAGCTAAAGGCTGCCTTACCCAAGACAAGGCAGCCCAGCTACGCAGACAATCTGAGCTACATGAAGAGCACAGCACTATCCTAAGGGGAAAGAACACTTCATGCAATAGAAATTAATCCTCAGCCTGCCATATCAAGTCACAAAAAACCCTGGGACCACCCAAGTCTGGGAAAGCAACTCCTGAACCTCCCAGCAGGGCACCTTTGCCAGTGTTGTGGTGTGAATCGCCCTCACGGGAACGATCAGTGTCCTGCGGGTACTGCCCAATGCCTCCACTGCAACGGACAGGGACACTTTGGTAAATGACAGAACGCAGACGAGATGTGAAAAGGTTATCAGGTCTCCAGACTGCCTGAACCTCTAACTTCAATGACTTGAAGGCGAGGGGCAGAGGGGCAGGGGGCGGCTGGAGATAGTGGGAATGTTGTTAATGTGAACACTCTAGTAGCAAAAATAGCATATAATAGCATTAAGGTGGTAACAATAAGATGAATGTACAAGAGGTATCACAATACCAGACTTGGAGGTAAACTAAAGTAACTTTATATCCATGGGATAAAGACTTGGGGGAAGGTGTAGAGTTTGGTACATAAAGGGTTAATGTGGGACTGAGTACAGTCCCACCACCACAATGATGTAAGAAGGCACATGACCCAGAGCCGGGACAGAGATGGGTAAAGACCTTGACTGGAGTCAGCTCCATAACTTCACCCTCAACTGTAAATATGGACATAGCAATAAGTTGTTAATGAAGACTTTCGGTTGACAAACCCTAACCTGCGAAACCTACTTCATGGTATCCAAAGTAGGATTCTTCAAGATTTACACAATTTAACTCCTGGCTACAGTTAAGATCATAGAATCCCTACCGTGCAGTAGGAGGCCATTTGGCCCATCAAGTCTGCACCGACTCTCCGACAGAACATCTTATCCAGGTCTGATCCCTGTAACCCCACATATTTCTCCTGCCAGTTCCCCTAACTTGTATATCTTTGGACACTAAGAGGCAATTTAGCATGGCCAATCCACCTAATTTGCACATCTTTGGACTGTGGGGGTAAACCGGAGCACCCAGGGGAAACACGTGCAGACACGGGGAGAACGTGCAAACTCCACACAGACAGTCACCCGAGACTGAAATCGAACTCCGTTCCCGGGCGCTGTGAGACAGCAGTGCTAACCACTGTGCCACCGGGCCGCTCCTGTCTGGTGAAAGTGACTAAAAGGCCAACAAACCAACACAAAATCAGGTCCAGAGCCCAAGGCTGTCAGGGAAGCGAAGAGGACAGAATCCAGCAGTAGGTTGGCACCGGGCAAGGGCTTTGACAGCTGATGCTAACACTGCAAAGAAGAGGCAGGGCTGAGGGGAAGCCCTGAGCAGCCTGGTGAAAGAATTCCTGATGCATCTGGCCCACAAAGATTACATTACAAAACGGTTGCTATTTTCATACTTGCCTGAGGCTACTCTTGTCATTTGCTGACTTGATGATTGTGCTGCAAGCGTTGGCTCCATACACACCAAAAGCTAAAATACCAATATGGCCCCAATGATGTAATTGGGCCACGCCTCCAGTGTGAGGTAGCACCACTACCATAGGGGGCTGCCCGTCCTCCCACGCCTGAATTAATGTGAATTAATATAGCGAGTGACAAGAACCTATTGAGAACATGTCACACTGCCAACATCTTAAACTCCTTTGTGAAGTGTTTCCACAGGACAAGGAGTGGCGAAGCTGTAGTTGACATTTACCTCATGGTATTGTAATTCGAAAAGGCAAATATTTTCATTTTCTATTCAATTATACAATAAATGGCAGAACGCTTAAGAGTATTGAGGCAGAGGGATCTGGGTGTACAGGTACAAAGGTCACTGAAAGTGGCAACGCAAGTGGAGAAGGTAGTCAAGAAGGCATACGGCATGCTTACCTTCATCGGCCGGGGCATTAAGTTTAAAAATTGGCAAGTCATGTTGCAGTTTTATAGGACCTTAGTTCGGCCGCACTTGGAATGTAGTGTTCAATTTTGGTCGCCACACTACCACAAGGATGTGGAGGCTTTGGAGAGTGTACAGAAAAGATTTACCAGGATGTTGCCTGGTATGGAGGGCATTAGCTATGAGGAGAGGTTGGAGAAAATTGGTTTGTTCTCACTGGAACGACAGAGGTTGAGGAGCGACCTGATAGAAGTCTACAAGATTATGAGGGGTATGGACAGAGTGGATCGTCAGAAGTTTTTTTCCCAGGGTGGAAGAGTCAATTATTAGGGGGCACAGGTTTAAGGTGCGAGGAGCAAGGTTTAAAGGAGATGTACAAGGCAAGTTTTTTACACAGAGGGTGGTGGGTGCCTGGAACTTGCTGCCGGGGGAGGTAGTGGAAGCAGATACGGTAGTGACTTTTAAGGGGCGTCTCGACAAATACATGAATAGGATGGGAATAGAGGGATATGGTCCCCGGAAGGGTAGGGGGTTTTAGCTCACATGGTTGATGCAGGCTTGGAGGGCTGAAGGGCCTATTCCTGTGCTGTCATTTTCTTTGTTCTTAGTTCTTTGTTAACTGCAACATTCTATGGAAGTTAAGGTTAATTTTTATCAGCATTGTTTCATGTTACCAGATAACGGATAACCCTCGATCATCTCCATGAACAATTCATGGAGACCATTTGTACATTTTGCGGTTGCAGCTTCAGGCAAAATACCATTCCATTTCCCTTTTGAACACTGCGGCAAATTTGCACTAATCCCAATTCAGTGACCCTCTGGGAAAGGAAAAACCTCCCTGACATCCAAACCTGCCACATGTGCCCCCATTCTAGTTAAAATCTTCTAGCCACGTGGACATGGTCTATCCATTATTATTCTGAACCACACAGGCATGGACAGAACAACACATGACACATTATCCCATTTCAGATTCAGTACCTGCTCCCTGCTCCAAGCACCAAGCTCTTCACTGGTTTTCATTACAAGCGAGGAAGGAACCAGGAAGTGAAGATAAATCCCAAACTGTTCGAGTTTAAAGTTTATTGATTAGTGTCACAAATGGACTTACATTAACACTGCAATGAAGTTACTGTGACAATCCCCAAGTCACCACACTCTGGCGCCTGTTCGGGTACACTGAGGGAGAATTTATGGCCAACGCACCTAACCAGCATGTCCTTCTGACTGTGGGAGCAAACCGGAGCACCCAGAGGAAACCCACGCAGACACGGGGAGAAGGTGCAGACTATGCACAGACAGTGACTCAAGACAGGAATCGAATCCGGGTCCCTGGCGCTGTGGAGTAGCAGGGCTAACCACTGTGCCACCATGCCGCCCATTTAAATTGGGAGATTTTATGAAAATTTGGAGCTCACAAAGAACAATCCTTCTTAATATTTCCAGCAGGGCAATTTTCAAATAGCAAGATCCCTTTAAGAGAACCTTCTGAGCTACCAGTGTCTGTGTGGTATTATGAGCAGTTGATGTTTGGGTGTGGTTCTTCGGTAAGATATTGGTAAAATGTAGTGAGCATAGTTATCCGGTGACATTAAATTTCATTGTAATTATACAGTTTCTCTATCAATTCATTCTATGTATGTCAATTGTTTTCTATAGGAGTCCTGTCGCGTGTGTGTGTGTGTGTGGTCTTACAAGAATGGATGAGTTGATACCCGCAGAGTCAATTCTTTCACATCAGTGGCCAAGAACCACTGAAAGTAATTCTTGCTTTGGGCAGGGTGTGAAACTGATGACTATGGATCCACCAATTGTCATCCATCCCACTGAATTTTTGTCTTCAATGCGACCCTTTAGTGCGATACTGAAGGAGTACTCCATGCTTGGAGGTGCTGTTCACCAACTGAAGCTTAAAATGGATTGCCTATTTGTCGTTCATGCAAAACATCCCAAGCAAGGGAGGAGTTGCAGGGGCTCTGATGCTCATTTTCACATCCTCTCTGGCCACAGGAGAGGTGCCGGAGGTCTGGAGGACAGCTGATGTGGTTCTATTATTTAAGAACGGAAGTAGAAAAGAAACAGATAATTACAGGGCAGCGAGTCTAACATCACTGGTAAGGACATTACTGGAAAAAATGTACGGGGGAAAGAATTAATCTGCCATCAGAGAGGCAAGGATTCATGGAATCATAGAATTCCTACAGTGCAGAATCATAGAATCCCTTCAGTACAGAAGGAGGCCATTCGGCCCATCGAGTCTGTACCGACCACAACCCCACCCAGGCCCTATCCCCGTAACCCCACACATTTACCTTGCTAATCCCCATGACACTCGGGTCAATTTAGCATGGCCAATCAACCTAATCTGCACATCTTTGGACTGTGGGAGGAAACCAGAGCACCCGGAGGAAACCCACGCAGACACGGGGAGAATGTACAAACTTCACACAGACAGTGACCGAGGCCGGAATTGAACCTGGGTCCCTGGCGCTGTGAGGCTGCAATGCTAGCCACTGTGCCACCGTGCCGCCCCCATGCCTCCGAAAGGAGGCTATTTAGCCCATCAAGTCTGCACCGACTCTCTGATAGAGCATCTTTCCCAGGCCCACTCCCCGCCTTATCCGTGTAACCCACACATTTACCCTGCTAATCCCCCTCGCCTACACAAATTGGGACATTAAGGGGCAATTTAGCCTGGCCAATCAAGCAAACCCATACATCTTTGGACTGTGAGAGGAAACCAGAGCACCTAGAGGAAACCCACGCAGACATGGGGGGACCATGCAAACTCTACACAGACAGTGACCCAAGGCTGGTATTGAACCCAGATTAATCAAGGGTAGTCAGCATGGCTTTGTCAGAGGGTGATCTTGTCTAACGAATCTGATTGAATTTTTCAAGGAGGTGAGTGACTAGGTGTGTAGATAAGGGCAGTGCAGTTAATGTCATCTACATGGACCTCAGTAAGGCTTATGACAAGGTTCCACATGGGAGACTGATCAAGAAGCTCCGGGCAATTTGGCAAATTGGATCCAAAATTGGCTTCATGGCAGGAGGCCAAGGGTGATGATCGAAGGTTATTTTTGTGACTGGAAGCCTGTGTCCAATTGTATACCACAGCGATCGGTACTGGGTCCCTTGCTGTTTGTAGTGTAGATTAATGATCTAGATGTGTATTTTGGGGCATGATCAGTAAGTCCGCAGATGACACGAATGTTGGTAGTGTGGTAAATAGCAAGAAGGAAATCGTTAGGTTACAGGATGATATAGCCAGGCTGGTCAGGGGAGGGAACAGTGGCAAACAGAATTTAACCCTGAAAAATGTGAGGTGATGCAGTTTGGGAGGACTACCAAGGCAAAGGAATACTCAATGAATGGTAGGATGCTAGGAAGTACAGAGGACTAGAGGGATCTTGGGGTGCATGTCCATAGAATCCTGAAGGCAGCAGGACAGATAGATAAGGTGGTTCGGAATGCATAAGAGACACTTGCCTTTATTAGCTGAGTAAGAAGTCTCACAACACCAGGTTAAAGTCCAACAGGTTTATTTGGCACTAGCTTTCAGAGTCTCAGGCTCCTTCATCAGGTGAGTGAGGACTTGTGTTCACAAACAGGGTATATACAGACACAAACTCAATTTACAAGATAATGGTTGGAATGCGAGTCTTTACAGGTAATCAAGTCTTAAAGGTACAGACAATGTGAGTGGTTTATTAGCTGAGGCATAGAATATAGAGCAGGGAGTTTATGATGGAGCTGTATAAAACACCTGTTCTGCCACAGCTAGAGTACTGTGTGTAGTTCTGGTCGCCACACCATAGGAAGGATGTGATGGCATTAGAGAGGGTGCAAAGGAGTTTCACTAGGATGTTGCCTGGACTGGAGTGTTTCAGCTATGAAGGGAGGCTCTGGTGCCTCGGTCAATGCCGGGTGGTTCATCCGAATTCATTCCTTATTGACTTTCTAGTGGATTTGGTACAACTGAGTGCCAAGGGGCAAGGCCAGAGGGCACTGCCTGGCCAAACCCCTCTCCTCCCACGCTGTACTTATCATTGCATAGAGCTGAGCTCTGACGAAGGTTCATCCAGACTCAAAACGTTAGCTCTATTCTCTCTCCACAGATGGTGTCAGGTCTCTGGATTACTGGCCCAGTGGCAATCCCAGGATGCCACTACATTTCCAGATGCTCAGTAGTCAAAACTGAATGCTGTGCTCCAGATGGGGCGGCTCGGTGGCACAGTGGTTAGCACTGCTGCCTCACAGTGCCAGGGACCCGGGTTCGATTCCTGGCTTGGGGTCACTGTCTGTGTGGAGTTTGCACATTCTCCCTGTGTCTGCGTGGGATTCCTCCGAGTGCTCCAGTTTCCTCCCACAGTCCAAGGATGTGCGGGTTAGGAGGACTGGCCATGCTAAATTGCCCCATAGTGTCAGAGGGACTAGCTAGGGTAAATGCATGAGGTTATGGGGATAGGGCCTGGGTGGGATAGTGGTCGGTGCAAACTCGATGGGTCGAATGGCCTTCTTCTGCACTGTAGGATTCTATAAGGCCTTGATCTAGGACTTTAATATGTGCAGTGAATGCCGTGTGTGCCAGTATAACAATTACTGCACTTCAAAATAACATCTGAGGTTATTTGAGATGTTTCCTAATATTATATAAGTGAATGCCCTGAAATTAAATAGCCATTCGTGTAAATTCCATCATATCCAACCAAGGTCTGCCAGAATTGGGATACAAATAATGTTAGGACTTGACTATGCCAGAGTTCTGTTACCTGAGTTCTACGCCTTAAGTCTGGGTTGGGATTAATAGAATTGGAGTCTAGACCACTGAAGAGTATACAAAAATGTGTTAGGGAGAGGTTTGAAGTAGCCCCCTTCTCAAGGTCCAAACTGCTCTTTCGTTCAGCAGTGGCAGGGAAGGTGGTATTTTGGAGGTGGCATCAGGAACCAGGCACTACCCTGAGCCAACCAGAGTCTTATCGTAGAATCATCGTATCCCTAAAGTGCAGAAGGAGGCCATTCGGCCAATCGGGTCTGCACCAATTCTCCAACAGAGCATCCCACCCAGGACCTACCCCCGTAACTCCACGTATTTGCCCCGCCAGTCCCCCCAACCTACACATCTTGGGACACGAAGGGGCAATTTAACATGGCCAATCCACTTAACCTGCAAATCTTTGGACTGTGAGAGGAAACTGGAGCAAAGTGTTCCATACACTCCTGAGGGTCTAGTCCTCAGTAGTCAACACTTTGCAAAATTCAGGATCAGGGGTGGAGGCCTACGCCCCGTGGACATTTCAGGCCTGCTCTCTTATTTGGAACCCCAAAAGGTCCACACGACGTTCAGGCCATTTTGACCTTCACTAACTCATAATTACAATGGATAATTCCATTGATAATTGCCATTTGTGAGAAAATGTTTCCACAATCTGCCCTGTTGGATGACAGCCCTCCGTTAAAATTGGGCTTTGACTGAAGAATAACATTTCCATGTGACAAACGACTGGTCCTGATTATTGGGCTCAAGCGACCAGTTTGGTTCAGGCAGGAGCCAGAATCTCCTGTGTGCAAAGTTTAGCAGAAGGCAACATGTTCCCATTAACCATTTCCCTCCTCTGGTTTTAATTAAGCCGCCAGCCTCTTTTAAAGGTGCCCCTGTCAAAACAGTAGAGTGTTTTAAAGTGACTACGCTAAGCACTCACACAATGGCAAGCTATGTTGTCCAGAAGCCACTTTCCTTCTAATGTGAGGATGTCAAAAGTGTATTAAAGAAAGAACGTCATCCCTCAATAAGGATGTCTGAGCCAGCAGGTATCGACTCTTAATGCTGTGCAATCAAACATATGAATCATTCTGAAAAATGCATCACATAAGCACAAACAGATGTATAGATGTGTGGCTGGATTAGTAGAGTTTTGGTTTGTTACTTAAGCTTCTCATTAATCTATTGTTTTCTTACAAAACGAGAAAGATCGAGTGTTAAGTTGACTCGATTTTCCCCCCGGTAGATTTGACAGTGATGTGAAAGCTTTTGACAGTTAGGGATGTTATTAATAAAGGTCAGAGGCCTCACAGAACTTGCCTCTGCCGGAACCCAGATGAAAAACAACAAAAAAAAATCCTTAAATGTCAAGCCAGAAAGCTTCAAGCTGGTTAAATAGGGCCCAGAGGAATTCCTACATTAGTCAATATTTCATGTGATTTTTACAACTTGACGGGAAATCTCCGGGGTAAAAGGTGAATAAATAAGGTAAGAAATGTGATACTTTCGGCAAGTTTCAAATGTTAGTTATTCATTTCACCCGTACACATTGGTGACACACTGGTGCTCAGGAGCTGCGTTTGATAGGGGCAGGTGTAGCCGTGTACAGCATAGAACAGCACAGCACAGGGACAGGCCCTTCGGCCCACGATGTTGTGCTGAACATCTCGCGAAATTAAACTGATCCCTTCTGCCTGCCCTTGCTCCATCCTATTCCTAAGCATATTCATGTGCTTATCTAAAAGCCCCTTAAATGCCCCGCGGTGCGGCACGGTGGCACAGTGGTCAGCACTGCTGCCTCACAGCGCCCGGGTCCAATTCCCGGCTTGGGTCACTGTCTGTGCAGAGTCTGTACGTTCTCCCCGTGTCTGCATGAGTTTCCTCCAGGTGCTCCGGTTTCCCCCCACAGTCTGAAAGAGGTGCTGGTTAGGTGCATTGGCCATGCCAAATTCTCCCTCAATGTACGTAAACAGGCGCCGGAGTGCGGCAACCAGGGAATTTTCGCAGTAATTTAATTGCAGTGTGAATGTAAGAATGTGACTAATAATAAATAAACTTTGAAATGCCCCTATTATATCTGAACGTACAAACTCTGCACAGATTCTCACCCAAAGCTGGAATTGAATTTATTGCCCATCCCTAGTTTCCCTTGGAGGGCAGTTGAGAGTCAACCACACAGCTGTGGCTCTGGAATCACATGTAGGCCAGACCAGGTAAGAACGGCAGATTTTCTTCCTTAAAGGACATTACTGAACCCAGATGGGTTTTTCCGACAATCGACAATGGTTTCATGGTCATCAATAGATTCTTAATTCCAGATATTTTTTATTGAATTCAAATTCCACCATCTGTGGTGGTGGGATTCGAACTCCAGGTCCCCAGAAGATTAGCTGAGTTTCTGGATTGATAGTCTCGCGATAATACCACTAGGCCATCACCTCCCCTTAATGGCTCTGTATCAACCTCCACCTCAAAAATGGATGCTTGGATGTTGCAAAGGAAGCCCCTTTGAGAATTGCGTGGACAATTAACTCAGCACCAAATGGGAAGCAGACTTCCAGAGCAAGTTGTACTGTTATTTCTCAGCAAATGGGCAGCACGTGGCACAGCTTCACAGTGCCGGCGACCCGAGTTTGATTCCCGGCTTGGTCACTGTCTATGTCTTAATCTGTACCCACAGATTAAGCTTCCCTCACATTAGTTGCTTGTTGCATCTCTGCTGCAGTTTGCACCTTAACAGGGCAAAGTCCTTTTGCTATCAGTACATGGCCAATGTACTTTACTTCAGCCTCAAGTTAATCTGCCTCACTAGATTCCGTTTGTGGTTTGTGATTGCTGTTTCCATCGTATCTCTACATCCATGGACTAGAAGATCATTCTGATCACTTACACTCATAGAGTCTTTGAGTCACTGAGCAATATGGCATGGAAATAGGCCGTTTGGCCCAACCGGTCCATGCCGACCACAGTGCCCCCCCAGCTGGTCCCAATTGCCCATGTTTGGCCCATATCCCGCTAATCCTTTCCCATCCATGGACTTATCCAAATGCTTTTTAAATGTTGCCATTGTACCTGCCTCAACCACTTTCTCTGGCAGAAAAATTCCATATACACACCGCGCTCTGTGTGAAGAAGTTGTCCCTCAGGTCCCTTTTAAATCTTTCACCTCTCACCTTGAACCTATGCCCTCTGGCTTTCAATTCCCCTTCCTGGGGTTTTCCGGCCGCGCTCGCCCCAAGGCTGGAAAAATAGGGCCTGGATGGGATTATGGTCGATACAGACTCGATGGGCTGAATGGCCTCCTTCTGTACTGTAAGGATTCTATGAAATCCCTCACAAGGTTAATGGACCTTTGCATGGTCCTGTCCCGCTCGCTACGATACCCGTGGCGGGCGTGATGGGAAAATGCCGCCCTCTGTGTGTTCATCTTATCTATGCACCTCATGATTTTATACACCTCAATAAGGTCACCCTTCATTCTCCTACATTCCAAGGAATAAATTCCTAGCCTGGCCACCCTCTCCCTATAATACAGGCCCACTCGTCCTGGTAACATCCTCATAAACCTTCTTTGCACTTCTTCAAGTTTATCAATGTCTTTCCTATCATGGTGACCAAAACTCTACGCAATACTCCAAGTGCGGCCTCTTCCAACTCCTGGAAGATCATCTCATGTTACCAAATGGTATCCAAAATATAGCCAGGAAACTATTGCTTTCATCCAGCTTCACTTGCCAGTGTCCAACTTTTGCATCTCAGCTGGTAAAGACCTTCTGCTTTGGCAAGTTGCGGCAACATTTCTTCAATAGTTAGCATGGGATAATGAGGTCTCTTTGAAGATTTTTTTATTCATTTGTGGGACATGGGCGTCACTGGCTGGCCAGCATTTATTGCCCATCCCTCAATGGCCTTGAGAAGGTGGTGGTGAACTGCCTTCTTGAATCGCTGCAGTCCATGTTCTGTGGGTTGACCCACAATGCCGTTGGAGAGGGAATTCCAGGATTTTGGCCCATCGACTATGAAGGAACAGCGATATATTTCCAAGCCAGGATGGTGAATGGCTTGGAGGGGAACTTGCAGGTGGTGGTGTTTCCATGTATCTGCTGCCCTTGTCCTTCGAGATGGAAGTGGCTGTGGGTTTGGAAGGTGTTACCTAAGGATTTGATTTGATTTATTATTGTCACATGTATTAACATACAGTGAAAAGTATTGTTTCTAGCGCGCTATACAGACAAAGCATACCATTCATAGAGAAGGAAACGAGAGAGTACAGAATGTAGTGTTACAGTCTTGGCTAGGGTGTAGAGAAAGATCAACTTAATGCAACTTAATCAACTTAATTTTTGGTGAATTACTGGAGTGCACCTTGTAGATAGTACACACTGCTGCTACTGAGCATCGGTCGTGGAGGGATTGAATGTTTGTAGATGTGGTGCGAATCAAGCGGGCTTCTTTGTCCTGGATGGTGTCAAGCTTCTGGAGTGTTGTTGGACTGCACCCATCCAGGTAAGTGGGGAGTATTCCATCACACTCCTGACTTATGTCTTGTAGATGGTGGATAGGCTCTGGGGAGTCAGTAAGTTACTTGCCACAGTATTCCTAGCCTCTGATCTGTTCTTGTAGCCATTGTGTTTATGTGGTGAATCCAGCTGAGTTTTTGGTCAATTTATTATTGAGGTCCTTTGGATCTTTGCATGATCTCAGCTTTCCATGTTTTTCCACTGCTACTATGCTGCTAATCCAGTCTTTAGGAACTGTCACTTTCTTGATTACTCCTACCCTTTGCAAGCTTCTCTATCTTGTCTTTCCGGCTGGACTTGAGAGAAGCTGGAAGTCTCCTCAGAATCTTTTCCTTGGAAGATGCTGAGTCGGTCTCACACTTACATCGCAGTCACCAGGAAGACATTCGGGACCTGAGTAAACATCTTTGTCATTTGTTCAGCAGTCAATGGCTTGGTGCCACATGATGGCATGGAGAGAGTTACCAATCCAAAATCTTTACTAGTTTCAGCTGATTTTGCTTGGTGTTGACTATCCGCTACTGTAGATCTTCTTTCTTCCCATCGCATTAGACTCTCAGCTTAGATCGCCCTCTTGGAATGAGCATTATTCCATCATAAAGCCTTACCTTTACCTCCGACTGCTCCATTTCCTGAGCCATTGCGCACATGTCTGTAAATCTCATGATGTTGTAGGCAGCACCGGAGTCTATCTAACATTCCACGTTAACTTGAGGCTGTCCTGCAGTCATTTGATTTGATTTGATTTGATTTATTATTGTCACGTGTATTAACATACAGTGAAAAGTATTGTTTCTTGCGCGCTCTACAGACAAAGCATACTGTTCATAGAGAAGGAAACGAGAGAGTGCAGAATGTAGTCTTGGCTAGGGTGGAGAGAAAGATCAACTTAATGCAAGGTAAGTCCATTCAAAAGTCTGACAGCAGCAGGGAAGAAGCTGTTCTTGAGTCGGTTGGTACGTGACCTCAGACTTTTGCATCTTTTTCCCGAAGGAAGAAGAAGGAACCATTCTCCCAATGGTCACAAACCATTTTTTACCTTGAGACTTGACCTGTTCTGTCAACCTGTTCTCGGGTGTTGAGCGATTTGTCAGAATCAGTGTCTGCCATCTCCCCAGCAACCGCCATTAGAGGCTTGCTTTCTTTTATGCATGCAAAGTGATTCTGCTTCCTGCAGTTGGAGCACTGCTTTCCCCACGCTGGACATGTCTCCTGAGTGGTGTCCTCCACATTATTTACATCCAGTACTATGGCACTGATCTTTGTGCTGGCCCTTTTGTAAGTCGTTATGAACATACAAGTAAGGAGCAGGAGTAGGCCATTCAGCCCCTCAAGCCTGCTCCACCATTTAGTAAGACCATGCTTGACCCGATAGTAACCTCAAATCTGCATCCCGCCTACCCCCAATAATTGTTTACCCCCTTGCTTACCAAGAGCCTATCCACCTCTGCATTAGAAATATTCTAAGATTCTATAGTGAAGACTGATGCAAAATACCTGTTCAATTAGGAGTAGAGGCCAGCACAATTTTGTCCTTTAAAAAGCATTTAGACAGTTCCATGGGTAAGATGGGTATGGCGAGATTTGCAGGCAATTGAGACTAGCTTAGTGGTAAAAACTGGGCGGCATGGATAGGTTGGGCCGAAGGGCCTGTTTGCATGCTGTGAACCTCTATGACTCAATGACTCTGTGAATTCATCTGCAAACTCTTCATTCTCCAGACTCACTTTCCTTCAGACCAACACTCAATTTCTTAATTCTTTTAAAAATCTTCATGGAAACTCTGTCCTTACGTTTCTGGCTAGTTTTCTGTCAGGCTCTAATTCTGTCCTCCTTATTAATCTTTAAGCCATCCTTTGCTGTTCCTTATGTTCTGTCCCATCTTTTGAACTGCCACCTGTTTTTGCACAATGATATGTTTATTTCTTTAAGTTTGATGCTTTTTATAACCTTTCTCGTTAACCAATCCCTTGGACCTTTTCTTACTCACTGGAATGTATCTATTATGTGTATTCTGAAATATCCCCTTAAATGTTTGCCACTCCATCTCTATCACCCTAGCTCTTAAACTAATTTGCCAACTCACTTTAGCCAGCTCAGTTTTCATGCCCTCATAATTGTCAGTATTAAAGTTTAGAAACATAGACTGAAATGTTCTGCCCCTCGCTTGCCGCCACTGTCTCTCGTGGTGAAGACAGCTCATCATTGGTTGCGGCTGGATATCCCAGCGCCATCGATGTCAATAGCCATTTGCTTCACTCACTGGCCATGCCGCCACTAGGGAACCCACCACATATATCACCTTCAGTGGGACTGGACATCCCCCCGCCAGCCAGAAAATCCCACCCATAGTCTCCGACCTACCCCTCTCGTAGTAGTAGAGGCGGGAACTATTTTGTCTTTTAAAAATCATTTAAACAGTTACATGGGTAAGATGGGTATAAGACTATAAGATCATAAGATATAGGAGCAGAATTAGGCCACTCGGCCCATCGAGTCTGCTCCGCCATTCAGTCATGGCTGATGTTTTTTTCATCCCCACTCTCCTGCCTTTTCCCCATAACCCCTGATTCCCTTATTAATCAAGAACCTATCTACCTCTGTCTTAAAGGCTCAATGACCTGGCCTCCACAGCCTTCTGCGGCAAAGAGTTCCACAGATTCATGACTCTCTGGCTGAAGAAATTCCTCCTCATCTCTGTTTTAAAGGATCGTCCCTTTAGCCTGAGGTTCTCTGGTTCTAGTTTTTCCTACTAGTAGAACATCTTCTTCACATCCACTCTATCCAGGCCTCGCAGTATCCTGTAAGTTTCAATCAGATCCCCCCTCATCCGTCTAAACTCCAACGAGTACAGACCCAGAATCCTCAACCGTTCCTCATACGACAAGCTCTTCATTTCAGGGATCATTCTTGTGAACCTCCTCTGGATCCTTCCCAAGGCCAGTACATCCTTCCTTAGATATGGGGCCCAAAACTGCTCACAATACTCCGAATGGGGTCTGACCAGAGCCTTATACAGCCTCAGAAGTACATCCCTGCTCTTGTATTCTAGCCCTCTCAACATGAATGCTAACATTGCATTTGCCTTCCTAACTGCCGACTAAATCTGCACGTTAACCTTAAGAGAATCTTGAACAATGACTCCCAAGTCCCTTTGTGTTTCTGATTTCCTAAACATTTTCCCATTTAGAAAATAGTCTATGCCTCCATTCCTCCTTCCACAGTGCATAACCTCACACTTTTCTACATTGTATTCCATCTGCCACTTCTTTGCCCATTCTCCTAACCTGTCCAAGTCCTTCTGCAGCCCCCCTGCTTCCTCAATACTATCTGTCCCTCTACATATCTTTGTATCATCTGCAAACTTAGCAACAGTGCCTTCAGTTCCTACCTCCAAATCGTTAATGTATATTGTGAAAAGTTGTGGTCCCAGCACCGACCCCTGAAGCACACCAGTAGTCACCGTCTGCCATCCTGAAAAAGACCCCTTTATCCCACTCTCTGGCTTCTGCCAGTCAACCAATCCTCTATCCATGCCAGGATCTTACTCTTAACACCATGGGCATTTAACTTATTTAACAGTCTCTTATGCGGCACCTTGTCAAAGACCTTCTGGAAATCTAAATAAATCACGTCCACTGGCTCTCCTTCATCTAACTTCCTTGTATAGAGAGATATGGACCAAATGCGGGCAATTGGGACTAGCTTAGTGGTTTAAAAAAAGGACATCATGGACAAGTTGGAGCGAAGGTCCTGTTTCCATGCTGTGAACCTCTATGACACTATGACTCTATGCCTCTCCCTTAAACTAAACGTATAGTTCTTTCTTTTCTCCAATTTCTTGTATTTGCACAGTCTGAACTGTCTCTTAGCAGAATGCAAAGCCTGACTGGTCTCCCATCAATAGATTTCAGCTGATTATTGACCTCTTTAGAGCTTCTGTATATGCCAATAGCTTTCTTGAGAATATGTTTCTCTTTTCTCAGCAGACATGCTCTCACAGTGGGATGTCTTGTTCCTAAGGCTATGAAATCTATGCCCATGCACACGGGATTCAGCTCGACATCTCAGTGCAGTCGCATAATCTATGTCCTCTCCCTTTTCCTGTATTGAATATGTAACATTCAGAAATAGCATTAGTAGATGTTTCAAAATGGGTTTCAATCCTTCCAAAATTTCACAAGACTGGCTTTTCTGCTTTCAGTGAGGTAGAGGGTGCAATACTGCTTGTAGCACTATTTCCCCAGCACTTATATCATAGCTACCATTCTTATTTGTTCAGCCTTCTAGTTTAAATACGTGGGGGTGGGGAGAAATAACATGCTATTTAATTCTGTTATTGAGACTAGAAGAATTTCCGATTTATTTTCAAATCTGTTACCATCTGCGTGGGAGCCGGTTCTGGACTATTCAAAACCATACTGACTCACCCAGCAGTCAATGTCTGGTACAAATTTACAGACTGAAGTTTTAAATATTCTCTGCTGTTTCTTGTGTAGCTGTCTCTCTTGCAGCGATCAAAATCTACTCAAATTCAGTTGCGTACTCATGATTTCACACAGTGAGTAAAATGGCTCTGCCTCAACCTTTTGTCTCACCATTGATGACCACACAAGTCATGACTATCGCAAACTACAGTACTCAGAGGGCAACAGTGCACATGCACCTTTATCCAAACACCACTGGATTTCTTTCTTTCAACCAATAGGGCAGACAGGACCTTGTTGAAGGGCTTGTTTAAAAGATGGTGCCTCCAACAGCGTAACACTCTCTCAATACTGCACTGTTTAAAGTTTATTTATTAGTGTGACAAGTAAACTTACATTAACACTGCAACAAAATTACTGTAAAAAATCCCCTAGTTGCTGTCTGTTCAGGGGAAGAATTTAGCTTGGCCAATGCTTCTAACCAACAGGTCTTTCGGACTGTGGGAAGAAACTGGAGCACCCGGAGGAAACCCACGCAGACACGGAGAGAACTTGCAAACTCCACACAGACAGTGACCTAAGCCGGGAATCGAACCTGGGTCAATGGTGCTGTGAGGCAGCAGTGCTAACCACTGTGCCAACGTGATTGTCATCCTAGAATTGTGTGCCCTCGAGAGTGGACCTCGAACACCCAACCTATCTGACTCAGCAGTGAGAGTGTTACCAATTGTAGAGCAGGTGAGAGGGAAGACAAATAAGGCAGGACTTTGCATCGTCATCCAATTAGAATCAGAGAATCATAGAGTGCAGAAGAGGCCCTACGGCCCATCAAGTCTACACCAACACGCGAAAAACACCTGACCTCCCACCTAATCCCATTTACCAGCGCCTGGCCCAGAGCCTTGAATGTTATGACGTGCTAAGTGCTCATCCAGGTACTTTTGGAAGGATGATTTGTAATCCTTATGCTCTAAGGTATATTGTGTTAACTATGAACAAATGTTGACTTGTTAGAATCCCATGGTTAAGCTTCATTTATTGCTCAATAATCTTGGGTCTTTCATGGGCGATTGCTCTGACTCAGCAGTGAGAGTGTTACCAATTGTAGAGCAGTTTGCTCTGAGTTGAAGTGTTTCAAAGATACTGGGTCTTTGTCCTTCAGTCAGCGTCTGGGAATCCCTCCTTTGTGCACACCTTACAAAACCCAATATCTGATACAAAAACCCAATATTTTCAGCGTTAATGGGAACACAGATTTTCAGCACTTCAGCTCCTGATAGTGATTATTTGTTCAATTTAACAACGTTAAGAAAGCATCCCAACTTCTAAAGGCACTGACCTTGAGATGACACTGTGAAAACATCAGCACACTGTTCAATGTTGTTCCATTCCCTGCTTCTTTATTGGGGACGTTAACCCAATAATGATCCATGTACTCATCCTCACACAATGTAATTTCAAGTCCATTGATTCCATATGGTTGTATCCCAAGACACTAATAAGCTAACGTTGGGTGGAAGTATCGCATGGCCTGTGAACCGGACATTTTCCCACCTCATATTGTGGCACCATGAGTTAGCACCGCTGCTTCACACTGTCAGAGACCCGGGTTCGATTCTGGTCTTGGGTGTGGAGTTTGCACATTCTCCCCGTGTCTGCGTGGGTTTCCTCCGGGTGCTCCCGCTTCCTCCCACAGTCCAAAGATGTGCAGGTTAGGTGGATTGGCCGTGCTAAATTGCCCTTAGTGTTCAAAGATGTGTATGTAAGGTGAATTAGTGATGGTAAATGCACAGAATTATAGGGATCGGGCAGAGCAGAGGGCCTGGATGGGCAGCCCTTTCAGAGAGTTGATGCAGACTGGATGGGCCGAATGACCTCTTTCTGCACTGTAGGGATTTTATGGTTCCATATGCTGCAGTGACACCACTAGTATAACACAGGAAGTGGTGACCACACATTTGATAGTTTGGATGGAGGAAGGAGGGGCCTATTTGTCAAGGGGTGGGGAAAAATAACATGATATTTAGATGTTAGTTGAGTCCTTGTTGAGGAAGAGGTGCCTGTGGGCACAATTAGTGTCAAACGCAGGTCTGGTTGATTGTACAGTGGCAGGCATGATGCAATCTGATTCTGGTGCACGTTGTATTCACTGGTATGACTTTACATTTGGGGTACTTTACAACCAGTCTCTATCCATAATTTTCACATGACCTGGCAACATCTTTGGCACTTTTCAGCTTTCATCTCGATGTATCTTCACTCTTTACAAGGATCCCTACAGTTCTCCCTTTCATTTAAGATTTCCTAATACTACTTAAGACTTGGAAATGCCTGAATAATGTTTGGCATTTCAGTTATGTCCATTCTGTCCAGATACGATCTACGGAGATGCCAAGAGACAGTACCAGACCATGCTATAGTCCCAGTCTAGCCACACGGACTCCCACTGACTATACCAAGGTCTGCATGACGTAACAGGCTACAAGGTGAAGGCATGTAGAATCGCTGGCTCCAACGCATCCCTCCCCAATGATCTCAATGCATTCCATGCCCGTTTTGAGCAAGAGATCAGTGAGAGCACGCCTACAACCCTGGAAACCTCGGCCGAACCCATATCCGAGGTCACCATCGCTGACGTCAGAATGGCCTTCTGGAAAGTTAACCCACCAAAAGCGACTGGCCCAGATGGGATACCCAGATGAGCCAGCAGGGGTATTCGCAGACATCTTTAACCTCTTCTTGCACCGATCTGAGGTCCCTACCTGCTTCAAGAAGATGACCATCATCTCCATACCAAAGAAAAGCCAGGCAGTTTGCCTTAATGGCTACCGCCCAGTGGCTCTGACATCCATCATTATGAAATGCTTCGAAAGGTTAGCCATGACATGCACCAATTCCTGCCTCCCAAACTACCTGGATCCACCACAGTTCGCCGACCACTGCTACAGGTCCACAGCATTCGCTACCTCCCTGGCCCTGCATTCATCCCTGGAACACCTGGATAACAAGGATACTTATGTCAGACTCCTATTTATTGACTACGGCTCAGTTTTCAACACCATTATTCCAACAAAACTCATCTCTAAACTCTGTAGCCTAGGGCTCCGTTCCTCCCTCTGCGATTGGATCCTGAACTTCCTAACTCACAGACCACAATCAATAAGGATAGGCAACCAAATCTCCTCCATGATTATCCTCAACACCGATGCTCCACAACGCTGTGTCCTCAGCCCCTTACTATATATCTTATATATCTATGACTGTGTGGCCAAATTCTGCTCCAACTCCACTTTCAAGTTTGCTGATGACACCACCATAGTGGGTCAGATCTCAAACAATGACAAGACGGAGTATAGGAATAAGATAGTGAATCTGATGAAAAGGTGTGACGATAATGTCAGTAAAACTAAGGATATGGTTATCGACTTCAGAATTTCCTTCTAGAATATGAGGGCAGCACAGCGGCACAGTGGTTAGCACTGATGCCTCACAGCTCCAGGGATCCCGGTTCAATTTCCGGCTTGGGTCACTGTCTGTGCGGAGTTTGCACGTTCTCCCCGCGCCTGTGTGAATTTCCTCCAAGTGCTCCAGTTTCCTGAAAGACGTGCTGGTTAGGTGCATTGGCCATGCTAAATTCTCCCTCAGTGTACCTGAGCAGGCGCTGGAGTGTGGCGACTAGTGGATTTTCACAGTAACTTCATTGCAGTGTTAATGTAAGCCTGCTTGTGATTAATAAATAAATAAATATAAATTGTCCCATCATGGTGTCCAGGTATATTTTGAAAAGCCGCAATATTATTTTCTTTGGTACATTATTCTGAATGTACCTCATTCTTTGAGTTAAGAGTTCTTGATGATTTTTCAAGTCAAATTGGCAAATAAAACATTGCTGCCTATTTCAAGGGGAATGGAATATGAAAGTAGGAATGTTTTACACATTGATGAGATCATATCTGGAGTACTGTGTACAGTTTTGGCGCCTTATTTAAGAAAAGACATAGTTGCATTAGAAGCAGTTCAGTGAAGGTTGTCTCCACTGATGCCTGGGATGAGGGGATTATTTTACAAGGAAAGATTGGATATGTTAGATCTGTAGTCATTGGAGTTTAGAAGAATGAGAGATTTTACAGACAGATATAGATAGGCTCGGAGAATGGGCAAAAATTTTGCAGGTGGAGTTTAATGCGGATGAGTGTGAGGTTATCCATTTTGGCTGAAAAAATAGAAAGGCAAATTATTATCTAAATGGAAAGCAGGTTCAAAATGCTTCTGGGCAGAGGGATCTGGGTGTTTTTGTTCATGAATCACAGAAAGTCAGTATGCAGGTGCAGTGTGTAATGAAAAAGGCAAATGGAATGTTGGCATTTATTGCAAAAGGATTGGAGTATAAAAGTAGAGAAGTATTGTGATTGCCGGTGAGACCACATCTGGAGTATTGTGTCCAGTTTTGGTCTCCTTATTTGAGGAAGCATTGGAGGCAGTTCAGAGGAGGTTCACCAGATTGATTCCGGGGATGAAAGGGTTGACGTATGAGGTGAGATTAAATAGTTTGGGCTTGTACTCGCTGGAGTTTAGAAGGATGAGAGAGGATCTAATCGAAGTGTATAAAATACTAAAAGAGATTGATAAAGCAAATGTAGACCAAATGTTTCCCCTCGTGGGACAATCTAGAACAAGCGGTCACAGGTATAGGTTGAGAGGCAGTTGATTTAAAACTGAGATGAGGAGGAACTACTTCTCACAGAGGGTGGTGAATTAGCGCGGTGGAGTCTGAATCATTAAATGGTTTCAAGAAGGAGATAAGTATATTTCTAATTTTTTTAAAATGAGTTAAAGGATTTGGGAACAGGGAGAGATCAGCCATAATCTGATTGAATGGCGGAGCAGGCTCAAAGGGCTGAATTGTCGACTTCTGCTCCTAATTCCTATGTTCCTATGTCCTATCTTATTGAAACATCCCAAGGGGACTTAAACAGGGTGGATGCTAAATGGATGTTTCTGCTTGAAGATGAAGATGCGAAATGTTTTCTATCAGAGAGTTGTGAATCTGTGGAACTCTTTTCCCCAGAGACTCAGCGTCATTTGATATTTTTAAGGCAGAGGTAGATAAATTCTTGATGAACAAAGTTATCAGGGATGGGTAGTGGCATTGAGGCCACAATCAGATCAGCCATGAACTTATTGAATGGTAGAACAGGATTGAGGGGCCAAATGGCCTACTCCTGTTCCTTTGATTTGATTTGATTTATTATTGTCACATGTATTAGTGTACAGTGAAAAGTATTGTTTCTTGCGCGTTATACAGACAAAACAAACTGTACATAGAGAAGGAAAGGAGAGAGTGCAGAATGTAGTGTTACAGTCATAGCTAGGGTGTAGAGACAGATCAACTTAATGAGAGGTAGGTCCATTTAAAAGTTTGATGGCAGCAGGGAGGAAGCTGTTCTTGAGTCGGTTGGTACATGACCTCAGACTTTTGTATCTTTTTCCCAACGGAAGATGGTGGAACAGAGAATGTCCGGGCGCATGGGGTCTTAATTACGCTGGCTGCTTTTCCAAGGCAGCGGGAAGCATAGACAGAGTCAATGCATGGGATGCTGGTTTGCGGGATGAACTGGGCTTCATTCACGACCCTTTGTAGTTTCTTGCGGTCTTGGGCAGAGCAGGAGACATACCAACCTGTGATGCAAACAGAAAGAATGCTTTCTCTGGAGCATCTGTAAAAGTTGATGAGAGTTGTAGCGGACATGCCAAATTTTCTTAGCCTCCTGAGAAAGTAGAGGCATTGGTGGGCTTTCTTAACTATAGTGTCGGCATGGGGAGACCAGAACAGGTTGTTGGTGATCTGGACACTGAGTGGCACTAATTAATATTTTCCTATATTTAGAGTTATGGGCCAGACTTCTACCGCCCTGCCTGCCAGTGGAATCGGAGCGGGCAAGGGGCAGACAATGGGAAGGTCTGTTGACCTCGGGATTTTACCGTTTTGGGACAAGAGAGGACGTAAAATCGCACCCATAGATTCATAGAGTTTGTGATTAATTCCGTGGTTTGCGGAGTTTGCAGCTGCGAGCAAGGGGCAAAGGTCAGGCTATAGAGCAAAAATGAACAATAATGGTAAGGACACAAAAGTAGACAGTCGCTAGCACAGCCACATTTCCCACTGAGGGTCTACCCTGCGCCTCTACTGCACTTTACTGCATGTACTCTACTTCGCCTGGTATACTTTGGGAGTTGTAGACCACATGTTTAGGACATGTGGTTACGGTGCTGCAAAGAAGGCACGCATCACCACAGCTGGCATGAAAGACAGGCCCCACGTGACCAGCTGGGAGAGGGGAGGAAGAAGCTGCAGAAGAGCTGTGGTGGGGGAGGATCTGGAAAAGACTGCCTTTTTGGCGAAAAATATACCCATGGACTTTGGGTGGAGTAAAGCTGCTGTCAGGTGGGAACAGATGGCTAATGCGTTGGCAAAAATGTCAGCTGGTAGTGAGTTTCACCAATGAAAAGCTTCCCCCACCGTGGAATTGCCCATGTTTCCCATGTCCGCGCCTGGATATACATTTCGAATCATGTGCGAATTGGGAAATGGCAAGAGAGCGGAGGTGGCGCCCAGTGCCAGTTACGCCCTCAGGAATGACAATCCACAGTTAAACTTCTGCCCATGGAGTTAGACTACAGATCAATGAGCTCCCAAAATGGCGGAAGAGGCTGGAGGGGTTAAATGGCCTCCTCCTGTTCCTATGAATTCAAATCTCACCATATTTAAACATTTGGATTCAGGTTTTTTCAAAGCCTGCCTGGAAATATATCAGTTTAAGAAAATTGAGTCATCAGACTGTCATTAAAACCCAGCTCGTTCACTAAAGTATTTTTTGGAAGAAAAATGCCATCCTTATCCAATCAATTTCATTTTATTCAAAAACTGAAAGTGCTAGAAAATCTCAGTAGGTCTGATAGCATCCGTGGGGAGAGAATAGATCAATATTTTGAGTCCAGATGATCCTTTGTCCCTTCTGACATTTTCTGTTTTTCTTTCAGATTCCAGCATCTGCAGTATTTTGCTTTTATCTATTTTTTTTATTATTTGTTGGATGTGGGCGTCGCTGGCTGGACCAACATTTATTGCCCATCCCTGAGGGCATTTAAGAGTCAACCACATTGCTGTGGCTCTGGAGTCACATGTGGGCCAGATCAGGTAAGGACAGCAGATTTCCAGCCGTAAAGGACATTGGTGAACCAGATGGGTTTTTACAACAACTGACAATGAGTTTCATGATCACCAGTAGAGTTTTAATTCCAGATATTTTATTGAATTCAAATTTCACTATCTGCCGTGGTAGGATTTGAACCCGGGTCCATAGAGCATTACCCGGAGTGTCTGGATTGCTAGTCCAGCGACAATACCACTATGCCACTGTCTCCCCTATATGATCTACGTGCGTCTAATCTGGTTGACTTTAAATTACCATTCAAAGGCCCTCAGTTGGATTGGTTCAAGCAGAAGATCTACCCATCACCTTTTCAAGTTGATAATAAATGTCTGTCCTGCCAGTGATGCCCAAATCAAGAGCATTATTTGAAAAGGAAAATCTGTAATGCCATGAGACCGTTGGTATAGTTTTGAGTTTATTTATTAGTGTCACAAGTAGGCTTACATTAACACTGCAATGACATTACTGTGAAAATCCCCTAGTCGCCATACTCCTGTGCCTGTTCGGGTACACTGAGGGAGAATTTAGCACGGCCAACACACCTAACCACTTTCAGACTGTGGGAAGAAACCAGAGCACCTGGAGGAAACCCACGCAAACACAGGGAGAACATGCAGGGTCCGCACAGACATTGCCCCAAGCCGAGAATCGAACCCTGGTTCCTGGTGCTGTGAGGCAGCAGTGCTAACCACTGTGCCACCTGGTACCTAAAACAGAGCTTGCTACAAGGACCCATACAAGAGCCTCTTCCCAATCATCAGTACACAAGGACTCAGAAATAGAGCTCTCTCCGTCAAAATGATGAGGTTCACAGCCTGGAGTTCGCACTGATTTGGAAGCAGGCAGTGTTCCAGGTAGTCTTTTTGGAATTGCATTCCAAGTTTGACCTCTTGGGATCAGGACAGCACTAAATATAAAGCCGTCTATTATTTTTGGCTGTCAATAGCAGATGAGAGATGTTAAAAGAGTTTGGAGACAATAGTTTGCTTCATGTACGGCACAGGGAGAAACCGATACTAAAAACAACCCAAACATGTTAGCTGGTTAATGTTACACAATCCAAACATTTACTTGGTCCTTTATTCCTTCAACACCGGGATCTCATTTGGCACACAGCGCAAGGTGAATGCTAATACAGCAGCAAGTGTCTAATGCACCATACAAGACTGGACCAATCTGCCCAATCTATCAATCTGTTCCTATGAAGTGCATCTTACTGCGAGTTTAACGAAGCTCCTTTCTTCCACTCACTGGGCTGAATGTTATGGGGGATGGGGGGGGAGGGTGGGGTGAGAGGGGGGACAGCTTGCCCCATAATGTGCAGCGGGGCAGGCTAAAGACGGGATGAGTGGACAAATCGGACAAATGGTGGCATAAAGAGCGTGTTAGTGTGTGCAGCTGCTGGCACAGCAAGAAGAGGAGGAAGGAGGTCCATGCATCCCCAGAAACAGGTATGCCTGTGGTCTTGGGGCAGGGAGAGTTTGGGCAGGTCAGGGAAGGATGTGAGGTGGTGGGTGGGCGGGGCGTGGTGGGGGAGGAGGGTGGGTGGTGGGTGGTGGTGTGGATGGTTAGGTTTAAAGCTGTGGATAGTAGGAAGAAAAGGAGAATTTATCCCCACCCCACTACGATCAGCAAAGGGCAGCTCCCAAAAAACAGAACATGGCCTTCCTTCCCAACCTTTGAAGAGATTAACTGTCGTGACAAAGGTTTGATGGCGTGGGCAGTGTATTATCAATGTCATTCAGACTGGTAATGTTTAAAGTTTATTTATTTGTGTCACAAGTAGGCTTACGTTAACACTGCAATGAAGTTACTGTGAAAATCCCCTAGTCGCCACACTCCGGCGCCTGTTTGGGTACACTGAGGGAGAATTTAGCAGGGTCAATCCACCTAATCAGCACGTCTTTCGGGTTGTGGGAGGAAATCAGAGCACCTGGAGGAAACCCATGCAGACATGGAGAGAACCTGCAGAGGCCACACAGATAGTGACCCAAGCCGGGAATCGAACCCAGGTCCCTGGCATTATGAGGCAGCAGTGCTAACCACTGTGCCACCGTGCTGTCCTTGGTAGCAAGCCTAATTGACTCTTGATTATCTATTTAAACATGGCAGGCGGACTCACCACATAAACACAATGGCTACAATAGCAGGTCAGAGGTTAGTTATATTGCAGAGAGTAACTCAGCTCCTGACTCCCCAGAGTCTATCCACCATCTACAAGGCAAAAGTCAGGAGTGCGTGGAATAATCTGCACTTGCCTGGATGAATGCAGCTCCAACAACACTCAAGAAGCTTGACACCATCAGGACAAAGCAACCTGCTTGATTGGCACCACATCTACAAACATCCACTCCCTCCACCACCGATACTCAGTAGCAGCAGTTTACAAGATGCACTGCAGCAATTCACCAAAGATCCTTAGACAGCACCTTCCAAACCCACGACCACTTCCATCTAGTAGGATAAGGGCAGCAGATACATGGGAACACCACATTCTCTCCAAGCCACTCACCGTCCTGACTCGGAAATATATCGCCATTCCTTCACAGTCTCTGGGTCAAAATCCTGGAGTACGCTCCCTAATGGCATTGTGGGTCAACCCACAGCACATGGACTGCAGTGATTCAAGAAGGCAGCTCACCACCACCTTCTCAAGGGCAACTACGGATGGGCAATAAATGCTGGTCAGCCAGCAACGCCCATGCCCCATGAACGAATAAAAGATAAAGGTTGGCTACCAGTTAATATGTCTGGAGTCACATACCATTTTGAGACTGAGTGTGGTGACGGGTGGCTCCGGTGGCATCTTTCCCACTGATCAGCATGGCGGGATCCCTCAGCGGAGTCTGCGCTTGGAGCCTCAGTAATTATGGACAGGTGAGTTTTCCTCCAACTCCCCTGGGCAGGCCACTGGCTGATTCGCTGATTCATCTGCCCACCCTCAGCTGATGGGTTCAAAGGTCCCGGTGCCATATTTAAATACCAGTCCAGCACACTCGCGTACATCTTTTGCAAAGATCATTTCTTTTACATGCCAGGGAAGATGGAAGTTTGAGACTGTGTCAGTTATTCTGATTAACAATCGGAGTGCTGCCCCAAATGTCTGTTGCAGATTCAGCCTCATTTGTCTTCTGTCAAAGACATTACTCATGCAAAGTTAGATTTAGTGGAGGTTGGTTGGGGGAGGGGTGGGGTTGGAGTGTATATAAACAATGGTCAATGAATTTCCGACCAATGTCTTTTCAAGGTTGTTGGAGGAAATACCCTAAAATGGAGTCTGGACTTCAAATCTGACCACACGAAATGGAGTCCAGTTGTTGAACTGAATTCTGGGTAAAGGCATTTCGCTCAGTGTTGGCTTTACTGAAGCCAATAATCGCCAAGGCCATCATCGTCTCCGTGGAGTCTCCCAGATAATTTGGCCATAAAATCTTCTAAACTGAAGGCCATAAACTAATTAAGGCTATAAAATCTCTAGCTTAACTACATCAGGAAGATCTGTGTTTGTGCTATCGAGACATCCTATAGCAGAATAAGAAGTCATGATCTTTAACTCAAATCACTTTGGTAACACTCTTCCCATTTGGGTTAAAACCTTTGAAGAATGCGTGATCAGTAACCACAGTCATAAAATCATAGACACAAAGTCTGTCTTGCTGGGGGAAGTGTTAAGCTCCAACACACAATAGTAGCCAGAGGATTGCAAATGTGTCAAGTTTGGACAGGGTAGTGGGCTTTTCAGGGGGAAGGGGAGCAGAAGGGGGCTCTTCTGGCAACATCAGTGTCAATCTGATTGATTAAGAGATAGCAAGGAGACCTTCCTTTGGAAATCAAGCTACAGTAATAGAGTGCTGCACCTCTCGGGTTAGTCTGTGTTTGATAATCAATAGTAGCAATAGCACTAGTAGTCAGTTTATTGTAATCTGTTTCCAAAGACAGCAAGCTGTTTCGCTTTCTCTCTGTTTTTAGTCGCAGCCTCTCTGTTAATTCACTCAAATTCTTTGCGTTCTACCAGAAAATTTAACCAGCAAACTCAGCAAAGTGTCTCGACACGTACAGCGTATTAGTATAAGGTACAAAGCTAAGCTGTTTTAGCCAACTATAGGCACAACAAAGTGTCAGATAAATAAAAGCCATGATGTGGAGATGCCATCGTTGGACTGGGGTGGGCACAGTAAGAAGTCTCACAACACCAGGTTAAAACCCAACAGGTCATGATGACACCTGATGAAGGAGCGGTGCTCCGAAAGCTCGTGATACCAAATAAAACTGTTGGACTTTAACCTGGTGTTGTGAGACTTCTCACTATAAATAAGAGCAAAATACTGCGGATGCTGGAATCTGAAATAAAAACAGAAAATGCTAGAAACTCTCATCAGGTCTAATAGCATTTATTCAGAGAGAATAGAGCCAACGTTTCGAGTCCGGGTGACCCTTCGTCAGAGCTAAGAGCAAAGAAAATCAGAAAAGATTTATACAATGAGGGTGGGGGAGTGGGGAGCTGTAATTGGACAAAGGGAATGTAAATGATGGTGAAGAAGACTGAGAAAGGTACTAAAAGTGTCCATTAAGTGATTAGAGTGTGTGAATGACAGAACAGAGGTACAGGTGATTAAGGCAGTTGCTCTGAAAGTGGCGGTGGGGGTGGGGTGGTGGGTGAGAGGCAAGGAGGAGAATAATTTTTAATTTGATTTGATTTATTATTGTCATATGTATTAGCATACAGTGAAATGTATTGTTTCTCGCGCACTAAACAGACAGAGCATACCGTTCATAGAGAAGGAAATGAGAGAGTGCAGAATGTAGTGTTACAGTCATAGACTGTAGAGAAAGGTGCAGAGAAAGATCAACTTAATGCAAGATCGGTCCATTCAAAAGTCTGACAGCAGCAGGGAAGAAGCTGTTCTTGAGTCGGTTGGTACGTGACCATAGACTTTTGTATCTTTTGCCTGACGGAAGAAGGTGGAAGAGAGGATGTCCGGGGTGCATGGGGTCCTTAATTCTGCTGGCTGCTTTGCTGAGGCAACGGGAAGTGTAGACAGAGTCAATGGATGGGAGGCTGGTTTGCGTGATGGATTGGGCTACATTCACAACCTTTTGTAGTTCCTTGCGGTCTTGGGCAGAGCAGGAGCCATACCAAGTTGTGACACAACCAGGAAGAATGCTGTCTGTGGTGCATCTGTAAAAGTTGGTGAGAGTCGTAGCTGACATGCCAAATTTCCTTAAATGAATGGAGAAGTGGAAAGATGGAAGTGAGAAAGAATGGTGATATAATGGATGAATGAGATGAAAAGGAGAAACAGAATGCACCATCCTCTGTGTGAAAAACTTTCCCCGCTCATCTCCCCTAAATTTTCCTCCTCTCACCTGGAACCTGTGCCCTATTGAGGTTGTGCGGTGAACCATCGTTGATTCCCACTGTGGGATTGTTCTAATGTTGTTGTTGGGTTGTTCTAATGTTGTTGTTGGGCTCGGGTGGGATTGATAGGGTGGGCGGCATGGTAGCACAGTGGTTAGCACTGCTGCTTCACAGCTCCAGGGTCCTGGGTTCGATTCCCGGCTCGGGTCACTGTCTGTGTGGAGTTTGCACATTCTCCTCGTGTCTGCGTGGGTTTCCTCCGGGTGCTCTGGTTTCCTCCCACAGTCCAAAGATGTGCGGGTTAGGTTGATTGGCCAGGTTAAAAATTGCCCCTTAGAGTCCTGGGATGCGTAGGTTAGAGGGATTAGTGGGTAAATATGTGGGGGTAGGGCCTGGGTGGGATTGTGGTCGGTGCAGACTCGATGGGCTGAATGGCCTCCTTCTGCACTGTAGGGTTTCTATGATACACCTGTGGTTGTTACTGTTGTGGCACATCCCAGTCGGGCTCCGCCTCCTGGGAGAGGTATAAGACCCCCTGCTCGGGCGGGACCCCTTCAGTCTGGGATAGTGTGTTAAAGTTCTGATAGTTCCATTGTTAGTTAATAAAAGCCTTCTTTTACCGAAGCTTTGTGCCTCGTGTCCAATTGATGCGCATCAGGTTGACCTTTCCGCCCTGGGAAAAAGCCTCTGACTATCCACCCTGTCTATGCCTCTCGTAATTTTGTAGACAAATGGTTGATATGTTCTTAGGAATTTCGGATTCAGCTCGAAAATGTAGGCAAAACTTGTTTGTCAGTGGCAATGCAAAGGTTGGTATCGTATCAGACTTGTAGCATCTTGTTCCAGCGTGGAGACACAACTAATATCTGACATGCTGAATGCCAATTGGAGTGGGTTTCAGACTGGCACTGTTGGCAATATTTAACAGGTTTACTAAGTTTAATAAATCAGTTATCGCTGCTAATCTGCTGCCTTAAAATGGCGATGTCAAATCTTTCTTAATCTCGATGCAACATTAATCTTGATTGCTTTGCCTAAGGGTTTAAACATTCCCCTGAAGATGCAAACGCAAAATAAAAATGTATCTGCAAACAAGTCCCAACTCCCCTCAGCACAACCGGTGCATTGTATTTTCGAAAGAGAAAGGCAAACTTGCTCGAGGTATGTTTGACGCATTAGTAGAATGCAGCCATTTACCTGTCAACTTTATAAGTCGTTCTTTCATCATTATAAGTTAAATGCTTATCATAATTGGGTGCATGCTGAAAACTGCAAAGGAATGCTTATAGAGCTTATTGATTTTGAACGATTGAAATTTTTTTTGTCTCAGTATCTTTGCTCTCCGAGTTAACTGAAGCTGACATTTGCATCATTAAACCAAAAGAGAAAACGCTGGAAAATCTCAGCAGGTCTGGCAGCATCTAGCTAGCTTTGACAAAGGGTCGTCTGGACTCGAAACATCAGCTCTTTTCTCTCCTTACAGATGCTGCCAGACCTGCTGAGATTTTCCAGCGTTTTCTCTTTCGGTTTCAGATTCCAGCATCCGCAGTCATTTGCTTTTATACCATTAAAATTTGTGAATCCGTTTGTAAAGGCTGGCCTTTACAATCTCAGATTCCTGCTCCAAAGACTGATTCCACTGTTATCAGTGGCTGGCTCCATCTGCCTAGATGACATGAACTTGTGTAACGCTCCGAGCAGTGAGTTAGGGCGGCACAGTGGCACAATGGTTAGCACTGCTGCCTCACAGCCCCAAGGGACCCAGGTTCGATTCCCAGCTTGGCTCGTTGTCTGTGTGGAGTTTGCACATTCTCCCGATGTCCAAACATTAGGTGGATTGGCCATGCTAAATTGACCCAAGATTTATTTATAAGTTAAGGAAATTAATGGGGCAATTATGTGGGGTTATGGGGATAGGGTCTGAGTAAGATGCTCTGTCAGAGAGCCGGTACCGGCTTGATGAGCTGATTGGCCTCCTTCTGCGCTGTAGGATTCTATGTGGGATAGGAATTGGTGGGATCGTTGTCAGTACAAGCCAGATGGATCTAATGTCCTCCTTCTGCACTGTAGGGATTCTATGAACCAATGCATTTCCATTCCCCAATGTAGGTGTACACTCCTTCACAGCTTCCAGCTTCCCACACATTCATAACATACAATCGAACCACACAGAAGGAGACCATTCAGCCTTTGTGCCTGTGCCAGCATTTCGTAAGAGCAACCATTTAGTCCCATGCTACTGCTCTTTCTACACATAACCCCCAAATTTAATCATTTCAAAATATGAATTCCCTTCAAATAACAATGATTGAATCTCCTTCTGCACCCTTTCAGGAAGTGCATTTCCAATCATTACACCTCTTGACATAAAGAATTCTCTTCACATCCTCCCTGCTGTTTTTGCCAAGGGTCTTATTTACTCTGGCCTCTGGTTCCTAACCTTCCTGCTAGTGGAAACAATTTCTCCTTATCAATCCTATCAAAACCTCTCATATCCAACAATATGTCTTGGCATTTACTGTATGAGCTATCATCATTTTATTTCCCTGAAAGAAATTCCTGATATGCCCGATGTTTTTGGGAATGGACTGTTCTGGGAAATATCTAGCAATTGCTTCACATTGCCGTCACTCTCTTCCTGCTTCTACACTGGCCCTCAGGGCAGGGGAGAGAGAAAAACTGCTTGTTGTTCCACACTGTCTGTTAAGCTCAAGTGGTTTTATGTTGTAGAGTAGCTAGCCCCTCACTGATGCATTTTATTTTCCCTGCTCCCTCTCACAGAATCATAAAATCCCTACAGTGCAAAAGGAGGCCATTTGGCCCATCGAGCCTGTACCGACTCTCCCAGTATCTCACCCAGGCCCACATCCCACCCTATCCCCGTAACCCCACACATTTACTCCACTAATCCCCCTAACCGCCACATCTTGGGACACTAAGGGGCAAGTTAGCACGGCCAATCCACCTAACCTGCATATCTGCCCCCTACCTCCCCGTCCCACCCTGCTCTTCCCAGGGTAAAGGAACTGTTGGGTAGTAGGAAATGAACACCGAACACACTTGAAAGAAAAACTTTCCACATTAGGCGGCAGGGTGGCACAGTGGTTAGCACTGCTGCCTCACTGCGCCACGGACCTGGGTTCAATTCTGGTGACTGTCTGTGCGGAGTTTGTACATTCTCTCCCTGTCTGCATGGGCTTCCTTTGGGTGCTCCGGTTTCCTCCCGCATTCCAAAGATGTGCAGCTCAGGTGGATTGGCCATGCTAAATTGCCTGTTAGTGTCAGGGGGACTAGCAGGATAAATACATGGGTTATGGGAATGGGGCCTGGGGGGGATTGTTGTTGGTGCAGGCTTGATGGGTTGAATGTCCTCCTTCTGCATTGTAGGGATTCTATGATTATTTTAACAAAGATAGAATCATAAAATCGTAGAATCCCCACAGTGCTGAAGGAGGCCATTCGGCCCATCGAGTCTGCACTGACCACAATCCCATCCAGGCCCCATCCCCATAACTCTTCTTATAGAGCATAGAACACAGAACATTACAGCGCAGTACAGGCCCTTCGGCCCTCGATGTTGCGCCGACCAATGTTGTGAAACCAATCTAAAGCCCCTCTAATCTACACTATTCCAATATCATCCATATGTTTATCCAATAACCATTTAATGCTCTTAATGTTGACGAGTCCACTACTGCTGCAGGCAGGGCATTCCACGCCCTTACTACTCTCTGAGTAAAGAACCTACCTCTAACATCTGTCCTATATCTCTCACCCCTCAATTTAAAGCTATGTCCCCTCGTGTTGGCCATCACCATCCGAGGAAAAAGGCTCTCACTATCCACCCTATCTAATCCTCTGATCATCTTGTATGCCTCTATTAAGTCACCTCTTAACCTTCTTCTCTCGAACAAAAACAACCTCAAGTCCCTCAGCCTTTCCTCATATGATCTTCCCACCATACCAGGCAACATCCTGGTAAATCTCCTCTGCACCCTTTCCAACACTTCCACATCTTTCCTATAATGCGGCGACCAGAACTGTACGCAATACTCCAAGTATGGCCGCACCAGAGTTTTGTACAGTTGCAGCATGACCTCCTGGCTCTGAAACTCAATCCCTCTAACAATAAAAGCTACCACACCGTATGCTTCTTAACAACCCTATCAACCTGGGTGCCAACTTTCAGGGATCTATGCACATGGACACCCAGATCCCTCTGTTTATCCACACTACCAAGTATCTTACCATTAGCCCAGTACTCTGTATTCCTGTTACTCCTTCCAAAGTGAATCACCTCACACTTTTCCGCATTAAACTCCATTTGCCACCTCTCAGCCCAGCTCTGCAGGTTATCTATGTCCCTCTGTAACCTGCCACTTCCCTCCGCACTGTCTACAACTCCACCGACTTTAGTGTCATCCGCAAATTTACTAATCCATCCATGTCATTTATAAAAATGACAAACAGCAGTGGCCCCAAAACAGATCCTTGCCGTACACCACTAGTAACTGAACTCCAGGATGAATATTTCCCATCAACCACCACCCTCTGTTTTCTTACAGCTAGCCAATTCCTGATCCAAACCACTAAATCACCCTCAATCCCATGTGTCCGTATTTTCTGCAATAGCTTACCATGGGGAACCTTATCAAACGCTTTGCTGAAATCCAAATACACCACATCAACTGCTTTACCCTCATCCACCTCTTTGGTCACCTTCTCAAAGAACTCAATAAGGTTTGTGAGGCACGACCTACCCTTCACAAAACCGTGCTGACTAACCCTAATCAGATTATTCCTTTCTAGATGATTATAAATCCTATCTCTTATAATCCTTTCCAAAACTTTGCCCACAACAGAAGTAAGGCTCATCGGTCTATAATTACCAGGGTTGTCCCAACTCCCCTTCTTGAACAAGGGGACAACATTTGCTATCCACCAGTCTTCTGGCACTGTTCCTGTAGACAGTGACGACACAAAGATCAAAGCCAAAGGCTCTGCAATCTCCTCTCTAGCCTCCCAGAGAATCATAGGATAAATCCCATCCGGCCCAGGGGGCTTATCTATTTTTACCCTTTATAGAATTGCTAACATCTCCTCCTTATGAACCTCAATCCCATCCAGTCCAACAGCCTGCATCTCAGCACTCCCCTCGACAACACTGTCCCTCTCCTGTGTGAATACCAAAGAAAAATATTCATTTAGTGCCTCTCCTATTTCTTCAGACTTCACGCACAATTTCCCACTCCTGTCCTTGACTGGCCCTAATCTTACCCTAGTCATTCTTTTACTCCTGACATATCTATAGAAAGCTTTAGGGTTTTCCTTGATCCTACCCACCAAAGACTTCTCATGTCCCCTCCTGGCTCTTCTTAACTCTTTCTTTCGGTCCTTCCTGGCTAACTTGTAACTCTCAAGCACCCTAACTGAGCCTTCACGTCTCATCTTAACATAAGTCTCCTTCTTCCTCTTCACAAGAGATTCAACCACTTTAGTAAACCACGGTTCCCTCACACGTCTGCTTCCTCCCTGCCTGACAGGTACATATTTATCGAGGACGCGTAGTAGCTGTTCCTTGAACAAGTTCCACATTACAATTGTGTCCATCCCCTGCAGTTTCCTTCCCCAACCTATGCCACCTAAATCTCGCCTAATCGCACCATAATTTCCTTTCCCCCAGCTATAACTCTTGCCCTGCGGTATATACCTATCCCTTTCCATTGCTAAGGTAAACGTGATCGAATTGTGGTCACTATCACCAAAGTGCTCACCTACCTCCAAATCTAACACCTGGCCTGGTTCATTACCCAGTACCAAATCCAATATGGCCTCGCCTCTTGTTGGTCTATCTACATACTGTGTCAGGAAGCCTTCCTGCACACATTGGACAAAAACTGACCTCTCTAAAGTACTCGAACTATAGCTTTTCCAGTCAATATTTGTAAAGTTAAAGTCCCCCATAATAACGACCCTGTTACTTTCGCTCCTATCCAGAATCATCTTTGCAATCCCTTCCTCTACATCTCTGGAACTTTTCGGAGGTCTATAAAAAACTCCCAACAGGGTGACCTCTCCTTTCCTGTTTCTAACCTCAGCCCAAACTACCTCAGTAGACGAGTCCTCATCAAATGTCCTTTCTGCCACCATAATACTGTCCTTGACTCACAATGCCACACCTCCCCCTCTTTTACCACTTTCCCTGCACTTACTGAAACATCTAAACCCTGGAACCTGCAACAACCATTCCTGTCCCTGCTCTATCCATGTCTCCAAGATGGCCACAACATCGAAATCCCAGGTACCAACCCATGCTGCAAGTTCACCCACCTTATTCCGAATGCTCCTGGTGTTGAAGTAGACACACTTCAAACCACCTTCCTGCCTGCCAGTACACTCCTGCGACCCTGAAACCTCATCCATGACCTCACTACCCTCAACCTCCTGTACACTGGAGCTACAATTCAGGTTCCCATCCCCCTGCTGAATTAGTTTAAACCCTCCCGAAGAGCATCAGCAAATTTCCCCCCCAAGATATTGGTACCCCTCTGGTTCAGGTGCAGACCATCCTATTTGTAGAGGTCCCACCTACCCCAAAAAGATTTACCCCTTTAATCCCCCTGACGCTAAGGGCAATTTAGCATGGCCAATCAACCTAACCTGCACGTCTTTGGAGTGTGAGAGGAAACCGGAGCACCCGAAGGAAACCCACGCAGACACGGGGAGAACTCCGCACAGACAGTGACCCAAGCCAGGAATCAAATCTGGGTAGACCCCTGGCACTGTGAGGCAGCTAACCACTGTGCCACCGTGCACGTTTAAAAGAATTAGCTCCATTGAAGTGGTGAAGGGAGGAATTTCCTGGGATTACAATGCTCGTATCCCAAAAAGGTTTTGACCAAAGCTGCTTTTGACTGTGACAATGTCCTCTTAGTTTCCCTGCCTCTGAGGAAAAGAGAACCGCTCCACCAGCCTATGCACCTCTGGATATTTATAACAGCACATTACTATATCTGATTATAGCAGGCATTTGGGGAGGCCCGTTGCTTTCTGGCAGCTGCTTTCTATATTGTTTAGCCTTTCGAGGTCTAAAAGGCACATTCCAGCGATGACCTGCTTAAAATACCCGAGTGACTCTTGTGCTGCGTTTGTCAGTCACACGACAGATGGTGCGTGTACGAGTTTCCCGTGACGGCATGTTCAGCCTTTGACCGTTGTGCCAAGTCACGAAGCTGACAGAAATACTTACTGTGATTGTAAAATTAATTTGAAGGAGAGAATGACCGCTGCTTCGTCAATGCGATCTAATCTTCCCAAAGTGCGTCCACTGACTTAAAATGCGCATCTTATCGGAGGTGGTAATCAGATTCATGGTCCCACCATACACCGACCCTTAAAGAAGTATTTTGAGAGCTGTCGACACTACCTTATTGTGCAGCGCTTCATTGTTAGAAGTCTGGATAAGATCTCTCCTGGCTGGAAGAGTGGGTGGAACATTTTTCTAAGGGGAACACTCTTTCAACTCTAAAATCCAGGTTTAAATCAAACCCAGACCAAGGTTATCCTCATGTTTCCTCTCAGTTAACTTTGGGGATTGAGGGTGGATTAAAAAATGTCAATGCACTCAGGTCCTGGTGGACCTTTGTCGATGACAGACAACTGCTCTTGATTTCCATTCGAATTGGTGCTGTTGGCCTGTAATCTAACCAGATAAGTTTAGAAGAGTGCGAGGGGATCCCATAGAAACTTATAAAATTCTAACAGGTTTAGACAGGGTAGATTCAGAAAGAATGTTCCCGATGGTGGGGGAATCCAGAGCTATGGGTCATAGTTTGACGATAAGAGGTAAACCTTATAGGGCTGAGGTGAGGAGAAATTTCTACATCCAGAGAGTGGTGAATGTGTGGAATTCATGACCACAGAAAGTAGCTGAGGACAAAACATTGTGTGATTTCAAGGAGAAATTAGATATAGCTCTTGGGGCTAAAGAGATCAAGGGAGATAGGGAAATGGGGGATCAGGATATTGATTTTGATCTGATTTGATTTGATTTATTATTGTCACATGTATTAGTATACAGTGAAACACATTCACCTGATGAAGGAGCAGCGCTCCGAAAGCTCGTAATTCCAATTAAACCTGTTGGACTTTAACCTGGTGTTGTGAAACTTCTTATTGTGCCCACCCCAGTCCAATGCCGGCATCTCCACATCATATACAGTGAAAAGTATTGTTTCTTGCCCGCTGTACAGAAAAAGCTTACCGTTCATAGAAAAGAAAAGGAGAGAGTGCAGAATGTAGTGTTAAAGTCATAGCTAGGGTGCAGAGAAAGATCAACTTAATGCGAGGTAGGTACATTCAAAAATCTGATGGCAGCAGGGAAGAAATTGTTTTTGAGTCGGTTGATACATGATCTTAGACTTTTGTATCTTTTTCCCAATGGAAGAAAGTGGAAGAGAGTATGCCCAGGGTGCATGGGGTCCTTGATTGTGCTGGCTGCTTTTCTGAGCCAGCGGGAAGTGTAGACAGAGTCAATGGGTGAGAGGCTGGTTGGAGTGACGGTCTGGGCTTCATTCACGACCCTTTGTAGTTTCTTGCTGTCTTGGACAGAGCAGCAGCCAGAAGACCATAAGACCTTAAGACCATAAGACATAGGAGCAGAATCAGGCCACTCGGCCCATCGAGTCTGCTCCGCCATTCAATAATGGCTGATGTTTTTCTCATCCCCATTCTCCTGCCTTTTCCCCATAACCCCTGATCCCCTTATTAATCAAGAACCTATCTATCTCTGTCTTAAAGACACTCAATGACCTGGCCTCCACAGCCTTTTGCGGCAAAGAGTTCCACAGATTCACCACTCTCTGGCTGAAGAAATTCCTCCTCATCTCTGTTTTAAAGGATCGTCCCTTTCGTCTGAGGTTGTGCCCTCTGGTTCTCGTTTTCCTGCTTGTGGAAACATCCTCTCCACATCCACTCTATCCAGGCCTCGCAGTATCCTGTAAGTTTCAATAAGAGCCTTCCTCATCCTTCTAAACTCCATCGAGTACAGATCCAGAGTCCTCAACCGTTCCTCATACGACATGTTCTTCATTCCAGGGATCATTCTTGTGAACTTCCTCTGGATTCTTTCCAAGGCCAGCACATCCTTCCTTAGATATGGTGCCCAAAACTGCTCACAATATTCCAAATGGGGTCTGACCAGCCTTATACAGCCTCAGAAGTACATCCCTGCTCTTGTATTCTAGCCCTCTTGACATGAATGCTAACATTGCATTTGACTTTCCAACTGCCGACTGAACCTACACATTAACCTAAAGAGAATCTTGAACAAGGACTCCCAAGTCCCTTTGTACTTCTGATTTCCTAAGCATTTTCCCACTTTGAAAATGGCCTATGCCTCCATTTCTCCTTCCAAATGCATAACCTCACACTTTTCCACATTGTATTCCATCTGCCACTTCTTTGCCCACTCTCCTAACCTGTCCAAGTCCTTCTCAGCACCCCCCCGCCCCTCCCCCCCCCGCTTCCCCAATACTACCTGCCTTCTACATATCTTTGTACCATTTGCAAACTTAGCAACAGTGCCTTCAGTTCCTTCTTCCAAATCATTAATGTATATTGTGAAACTTTGTGGTCCCAGCACCAACCCCTGAAGCACACCACTAGTCACCTGCTGCCATCCTGAAAAAGACCCCTTTATCCCCACTCTCTGCCTTCTGCCAGTCAGCCAATCCTCTACCTATGCCAGGATCTTACCCTTAACACCATGGGCACTTAACGTATTTAACAATCTCCTATGCGGCACCTTGTCAAAGGCCTTCTGGAAATCTAAATAAATCACGTCCACTGGTTCTCCTTTATCGAACTTCCTTGTTACCTCCTCAAAGATAGCAAGCTGTGATGCAACCAGAATATATACTTTCTATGGTGCATCTGGAGAAGTTGGTGAGAGTTGTAGCGGACATGCGAAATTTCCTTAGTCTCCTGAGAAAGTAGAGGTGTTGGTGGGCTTTCTTAACTATAGCATCCGCATGGAGGGACCAGGACAGGTTGTTGGTGATCTGGACACCTAAAAACTTGAAGCTCTCGACCATTTCTACTTTGTCCCCATTGATGTTTACAGGGGCATGTTCTCCTATACACTTCCTGAAGTCGATGACTTCATCTTCGATCAGCCATGATCAAAATGAATGGCAGAGCAGGCTTGAAGGGCCGAATGGCCTACTTCTATTTTCTATATTTCTATGTAAGGTGCTTAATGTACCACGGTGATGGAGTCGGAGGCAATACTTGGGGCTGACATCGTTATCCATTTTAAATTGTTCTCAGTTTCAAGCTGCCAAAGTTGAACTTACCCAACAACGATCAATGCACCAAAGTGTCCAGACACCTTAACATGCGCATTAATTTCTGTGAGGAGGTACAAGGATCATGTTACAAATCTGTAACTGGAAAAAGTCACAGCATCTATTCATCACCTGGAATTCTTTGTGTATCATGAATGAAGTTTATGGTTTTAATATACTGCTTTCTTGGTCTCTCCCAACCTTCAGATCTTAAACAGATGTTCAATCCTTTTGTAATGGTCAAAATATGAGTCACCAAAAATTACCTTATAACAAGTAATACAGCCTTTTAACCTGCCTAGGGTTAGCTAGATGGTTGCTGTCAGCAGTGTAATAATGACACTCACTAGAGACCTTAAAGAAAGTTGCCTGCAAAGATCCAGTGGTCTCTGTGGCGTGGACTTCCTCTGAATTCAGCATCAAGTCAAGGTGACCCCCCAGGGCATCCAGAAGCAGTGATGTCATCAAGCAGGGTAAACATCCAATCATCGTAAAGTATTCCCACAGATAGAGAGCCAGGAAATCAAAAATCACGGAATTCATTCACTTAAATTTTTTACACTTGGCACAATAAATCATCAAGACATACATTTAGCATTAAGGTAGAAGATAAAATATCATACACCAACTTGGAAATAAACTATACTAAAAATGACTTTTCATAATGGGGAAATTTGATGTTCTACCAATATAAAACAATTATTTCAGGGCCCGTGAGGTTGTTTAGCAGTAAATGTGAACCTAGTTTGTTGTTGAAAGCCCATTTACAAGATGTAGGCCGGGATTCTCTGATCTCCTTCGCATCGCCACCTCTGCCAGCGAGAATGAAGAATTTGGCATTAGCCAAAACTACATTCACAGCAGCGGGACCGGAGAACCCCAACCACTGGCGAGATCAGAGAGTTCCGGTCGCAATCTTTTCAAAGATTTTCACAGTGATACCAAAATAGGGCGGCACGGTAGCACAGTGGTTAGCACTGCTGCTTCACAGCTCCAGGGACCTGGGGGTTCGATTCCCAGCTTGGGTCACTGTCTGTGTGGAGTTTGCACATTCTCCTCGTGTCTGCGTGGGTTTCCTCCGGGTGCTCCGGGTTAGGTTGATTGGCCATGCTAAAATTGCCCTTAGTGTCCTGGGATGCGTAGGTTAGAGGGATTAGTGGGTAAATATGTAGGGATATGGGGGTAGGGCCTGGGTGGGATTGTGGGCGGTGCAGACACGATGGGCCGAATGGCCTCTTTCAGTGCTGTAGGGTTTCTAAGATCTTCTAAAAAGCAGAAGAATGGAAATTCTCACCAGTTCAAAGATTTCCAGTTGACTACACTCTGGGAAACTTCATGAATGTACTCCCTGGAGAAGCCACAGATAGCAACTTGTAGATTTCTTGCTTTAACTGCACACATGCAGTCCAAGGTTCCTGCCAAGATGCACGGTTACGTGGCCGCACTGGAGCCCTGAAGGAACTGTGCAGGATTTATTCCATTATAAATACTGAGTAACGCAAAACAAAACTCAAGGGACCACACGCTGAAATAAGTGGGACAGGAACAGAAACTAAATTTTGAAGGAAAATTGGGTGCGGACACCAGACGGTGCTGTCAGTTTCAGAGGAGTCATGATGGTGAATGTTGACAGATTGGCTGTTATTATTACCATAAGACCAGGGTCATTATAAATGTTGGCATCACAATGGCTCAGTCAGTTAGGCCAATGACCAGCTCTCCATATTCATCCACTGGAAGGTCCCAACTTCACCTTCTGCTTTGATCCTCAAGGTTAGATGAGCTTAACTTGAGGCAGCAGCAGGGCATATAATTGGTCTCACTTTTTGAAATAACTCCTCAGAGGCCCTTCACCAGATTCCCTTTATTTATAAACTCTATTCCACTCCTAAGAATGCTTCAAGTACACAATCAGAATCGGGATTGTGAGAGGACTTGACACTCCCAGTTTTATATACAGATGAGGCTCCCTGATTGGGCAGGCAATTATGACCTCAATCAGGGAGCTCATACTCCGAGAGGCCATCTTCATGGGTCTCGTTGAAGTCATTACACCTTTCTTGGTTAGGGAAGTATTAACAGATGTCCTGTTTCTGATTGCTAACCAGCGACCCTTGCTGTACATGCGTGAATGTGTGTGGAAGCATCAGTGGGACGGCACGGTGGCACAGTGGTTAGCACTGCTGCCTCACAGCGGCAGGGATGCAAGTTCGATTCCTGGCTTGAGTCAATGTCTGTGCAGAGTCTGCACGTTCTCCCCGAGTCTGTGTGGGTTTCCTCCAGGTGCTCCGGTTTCCTCCCACAGTCTGAAAGACGTGCTGGTTAGGTGCAGTTGTCATGCTAAATTCTCCCTCTGTGTACCCGAACAGGCGCCAGAGTGTGGCAACTGTGGGATTTTCACAGTAATTTCATTGCTGTGTTAATGTAAGCCTACTTGTGACACTAATAATTAAACTTTAAAGGATACATGTGATATCCCCCATAAAATTCACACATTCCCAGTCAGATCCATTCTCTGAGTATTGAATCTTTATCTTCCTCAGCCTCTCTGCCATCTTTGCCATTGTCCCACCCGGATAGGCCCTCGTTAGGTTCCATTCTCACTTACCCAATCATAATGTATTTGCTGCAATGGTTTTTCTTCCTGCCCTGACATCATTATTTCTGGAGACTGCACAGTGACCCAAGCCGGGAATCAAACCCGGGTCCCTGGTGCTGTGAGGCAGCAGTGCTAACCACTGTGCCACCCCGCTGCCCAGGCCAAACCAATTGTGATTCTACCAGCGAGCTCACTGACCAATCAGGAACGGAAGGTGCGCTGGATGACGCCTCCATTCCATCAAAGGAAGAGTCTCTAATTAAAGGGACCTCTGCAATTGCCAGCACTTGTAATGTTCAGGCTGCAGCAAGCACAGGAAGAGAGAGAAGACCTGTGAAGTCTGCCCCCACCAGGTCCCTCACTCTCACCAAGTTGGTGTCCTGCTGTGGGATCTGAGGGGCTGCAGCGAGGTGAACTCGCTCCTAAAGGACGGCATGGTGGCACAGTAGTTAGCTGCCTCACAGCGCCAAGGACGTGGGTTCGATTCCCGGCTTGGGTGACTGTCTGTGTGGAGTTTGCACGTTCTCCCTGTGTCTGCGTGGGTTTCCTCCGGATGCTCCAGTTTCCTCCCACACTCCAAAGATGTGCGGGTTAGGTTGATTGGCCATGCTAAATTGACCCAAATGTCAGGGGGACGAGCAGGGTAAATATATGGGGTTACGGGAATAGGGACTGGGTGGGATTCTGGTTGGTGCAGACTCGATGGGCCGAATGGCCTCCTTCTGCACTGTCAGGATTCTATGATTCTAACTCCACAATGGATGGGAGGAAGAGGATAACTTCTCTATCCAAGCTGGCATGGTTGGATATGGCCGAGGGCAGCAAGAGTGTGCTCCATTCAACCTGTAGATGGTGCACCAAGACAGGAAGGGACCTCAGGAGGGCATTGCCAGGCAAGCGACGTAACAGATTCAGGTGCCAAACCCCAAACTCTGACTTGCAAAGATAAAAAAACAATTTGCATTCATATAGCGCTTTTCAGGACCACAAGATGTCTCAAACCTCCTTGTAGTCAATCAAATACTTTGTTGAAATACAGTCACTGTCGTCTTGTTGGAAATGCCAATGCTGGCACAGCAAGCTCCCACAAAAAACAATGTGAAAGTTTCTTTAATTCAATTACAGGATGTGGGTGTCGCTGGATGGGCCAGCATTTATTGCCCATCCATAACGGCCCTCCAAACAAAGAACAAACAAAGAACAAAGGACAATACAGCACATGAACAGGCCTTTCGGCCCTCCAAGCCCGTGCCGCTCCCTGGTCCAAACGAGACCATTCTTTTGTATCCCTCCATTCCCACTCCATTCATATGGCTGTCTGGATAAGTCTTAAACGTTCCCAGTGTGTCCGCCTCCACCACCTTGCCTGGCAACACATTCCAGGCCCCCACCACCCTCTGTGTAAAATATGTCCTTCTGATATCTGTGTTAAACCTCCCCCTCTTCACCTTGAACCTATGACCCCTCCGGAACGTCACCACCGACCTGGGGAAAAGCTTCCCACCGTTCACCCTATCTATGCCTTTCATAATTTTATACACTTCTATTAAGTCTCCCCTCATCCTCCGTCTTTCCAGGGAGAACAACCCCAGTTTACCCAATCTCTCCTCATAACTAAGCCCCTCCATACCAAGCAACATCCTGGTAAACCTCCTCTGCACTCTCTCTAAAGCCTCCACGTCCTTCTGGTAGTGTGGCGACCAGAACTGGGCGCAGTATTCCAAATGCGGCCGAACCAACGTTCTATACATGTGCAACATCAGACCCCGACTTTTATACTCTATGTCCCGTCCTATAAAGGCAAGCATGCCATATGCCTTCTTCACCACCTTCTCCACCTGTGACGTCACCTTCAAGGATCTGTGGACTTGCACACCCAGGTCCCTCTGCGTATCTACACCCTTTATGGTTCTGCCATTTATCGTATAGCTCCTCCCTACATTATTTCTACCAAAATGCATCACTTCGCATTTATCAGGATTGAACTCCATCTGCCATTTCTTTGCCCAAATTTCCAGCCTATCTATATCCTTCTGTAGCTTCTGACAATGCTCCTCACTATCTGCAAGTCCTGCCAATTTGGGTCGTCTGCAAACTTACTGATCACCCCAGTTACACCTTCTTCCAGATCGTTTATATAAATCACAAACAGCAGAGGTCCCAATACAGAGCCCTGCGGAACACCACTAGTCACAGGCCTCCAGCCGGAAAAAGACCCTTCCACTACCACCCTCTGTCTTCTGTGACCAAGCCAGTTCTCCACCCATCTAGCCACCTCCCCCTTTATCCCATGAGATCCAACCTTTTTTACCAGCCTACCATGAGGGACTTTGTCAAACGTTTTACTAAAGTCCATATAGACGACATCCACGGCTCTTCCCTCGTCAACCATTCTGGTCACTTCTTCAAAAAACTCCACCAGGTTAGTGAGGCATGACCTCCCTCTCACAAAACCATGCTGACTATCGTTAATGAGTTTATTCCTTTCTAAATGCGCATACATCCTATCTCTAAGAATCTTCTCCAACAACTTCCCCACCACGGACGTCAAGCTCACCGGCACGGTGGCACAGTGGTTAGCACTGCTGCTTCACAGCTCCAGGGACCTGGGTTCGATTCCCGGCTTGGGTCACTGTCTGTGTGGAGTTTGCACATTCTCCTCGTGTCTGCGTGGGTTTCCTCCGGGTGCTCCGGTTTCCTCCCACAGTCCAAAGATGTGCGGGTTAGGTTGATTGGCCTTGCTAAAATTGCCCTTAGTGTCCTGGGATGTGTAGGTTAGAGGGATTACTGGGTAAATATATAGGGATGTGGGGGTGAGGCCCGGGTGGGATTGTGGTCGGTGCAGACTCGATGGGCCGAATGGCCTCTTTCTGTGCTGTAGGGTTTCTATGGCCTATAATTACCCGGGTTATCCTCCCTACCCTTCTTAAATAACGGGACCACATTAGCTATCCTCCAATCCTCTGGGACCTCACCTGCGTCCAGTGACGAGACAAAGATTTGCGTCAGAGGCCCAGCGATTTAATCTCTCATCTCCCTGAGCAGCCTTGGATAGATTCCATCAGGCCCTGGGGATTTGTCAGTCGATTTCAGTCCATTGTCAGTCCATTTCAGAGGGCAGTTCAGAGTCAACCACAATGCTGTGGATCTGGAGTCACATGTAGGCCAAACTACGTAAGGATGGCAGATTTCCTTCTCTAAGGGACCTAAGTGAACCAAAATCAGCTTTTACGACAATTGACAATGGTTTCATGGCTATCATTAGACTTTTAATTCCAGATTTTTATTGAATTCAAATTCTACGATCTGCCATGGTGGGATTTGAACCCAGGTATCCAGATCTTGCCCGGGGTCTCTGGATTACTAATCCGGTGACAATGCCACTGCCTCCCAGTAACCAGAGAGTCTGTACTATTTTGTATACAAGAGGAACACGCAAACCACAATGAAATGTATCTCCTAAACAATCCCCTCCTCTTCTTCTAAAATCCCTTTATTTATTTATTAGTCACAAGTAGGTTTACATTCACACTGCAAAGGAGTTACTGTGAAAATCCCCTAGTCGCCACAGTCCGCCGCCTCTTTGGGTACACTGAGGGAGAATTTAGCATGGGCAATCCACCTAACCAGCGCAGCTTTGAAGTGTGGGAGGAAACCGGAGCACCCGGAGGAAACCCACGCAGGCATGAGGAGAACGTGCAACCTCCACACAGACAGTGACCCAGGCCGGGAATCGAACACGGATCCCTGACGCTGTGAGGCAGCAGTGCTAACCATTGTGCCACCATGCCACCTTTAACATACCCTGATGCAGCTGTCAGGCCATCAGAACGGAAATTGTTGGAAATACTCAGCATGTCTGACAGCATCTGTGGAGGGAGTAAATGGGCGGAATCGTATTGAGGAGTTGGGCGGTCTTGTCTGCTGGCTTCAGAGCTGGTGGGAACCCATGCTGCCTCTTTCCCATAAGGCCCGATGAGCCATGAGCCTCGTGAGAAAGAGATCTTTCCTGCTCAAGGCAACACTTGGAAAGAAAATTGAAAAATTGTGCCTCTGAGGCAGGAATGCTATTAACTAAACCAACTGGACAAATTATATCAATCATAACTTAAACCCATCATGGTCTAAGACTGTTTGTTACTTGGAGGTCCTCGAGAATGAGTGGTGTTCCATAACATAATGATTGATAACTTGATTGAAATGTTTTAGCTAGCATGTGGAATCTAACTCCAGTCAAAAGCTTTGCATACAGTTCGTGGTCCATCATTTTGGAGGAATGTTTCAAACAGATCTAGAAAGGTTGGGGTAAAGTTAGATGTGATCCAGCAGTGTAAAAATGAACTAGCAAACCATTGAATCACTCAGTGCAGAAGGAGGCCATTCAGCCACTCGAGTCTGCAACAATTCTCCGTCAGAGCATCTTACCCAGGGCCACTCCCTGCCTTATCCCTGTAACCCCACGCATTTACCATGGCCAATCCAACTAACAGCAAATCTTTGGACACTAAGGAGAAACTTAGCATGGCCAATCTATCTAAATTGCACATCTTTGGACTGTGGGAGGAAACCAGAGTACCTGGAGGAAACCCATGCAGACACGGGGAGAACACAGACAGTGACCCAAAGCCAGAATCGAACCTGGGTCCCTGGTGCTGTGAGGCAGCCATCCTAACCGGGTGCTCCGGTTTCCTCCCACAGTCCGAAAGACGTGCTGGTTAGGTGCATTGGCCATGCTAAATTCCCCCTCAGTGAACCCGAACAGGTGCCGGAGTGTGGCGACGAGGGGATTTTTCAGAGTAACTTCATTGCAGTGTTAATGTAAGCCTACTTGTGACAAATAAATAAATAAATATATTCAATGAAAATGAAAAATAAGAACACCAGCTCACTCTCAGGAATTTTACACCTTCACGTAAAGTCGCACTCGACTCCACTGTGGCAGCTTGTGGTGATAGAATATCTCTGATCAGCCGCAGTTTGATGGCTCGCTGATTGTAGCCAAGAGCATTAAAAGATTTCTCAAGTGGTTGTGGCCATCCATCATCAGGCAGTGACAGATATGAATATGGAAAAGTAATACCAGTCGCATTGTCGTCACTTCCAATTATAGTCGAAGTGAGCGGACGTCTCTACTTGTGTGACTGCCCGATAAATAAATTGAAACTGAAAACCTAAAGCTTCATCCGTGTGCACAGACCATTTCTGTTTTTCTCCAGTTATTTATAGTCTATTTACTGTGAACTTCTTTCAAAGAATAAACATTGCACAATATTTACAGCCCAGCATGGAGAAATGTTTGTATAATGTCTGGCCGTCTGTCATTTTATCATCTAAACTTGAAGGCGCCTTGACATCGTGGTCCCTTTAAGGGACGATCCTTTGTAGGCCGCATGATCAGGAGCAGCCATGTGGAAAGCCGGGTCAGTCGGGAGTGAGGGCACACGTCCTGGGATGGGGTGGAACCTTCAGTTCAAGCCAGGGAGGGGAAGAGAGAAAATCTGTTCCATCAGAGTGGAGGCCATGGCCTAGTGGTATTGTCGCTGGAATATTATTGCAGAATCTCAGCTAATGTTCTGCGGACCTGGGTTCAAATCCCATCACGGCAGACAGTGGAATTTGAGTTCAAAAAAAAATCTGGAATTGTCGACTGTTGGAAAAAAAAACCCATCTGGTTCACTGGCGTCCTTTCGGGAAGGAAATCTGTCGTCCTTACCTGGTCTGGCCTCCACGTGGCTCCAGAGCCACAGCAATGTGGTTGATTCTCAACTGCCCTCGAGCAACTCAGGATGAGAAATGAATGCTGGCCTAGCCAGCAAGGCCCATGTCCCACCAATGAATAAAAAAAAGAAGCAACAAGAATGATCTGTGCCACCTTCGGAGAAGATAGTTGGGTTGGAGATAGGGAGGTATTGACAAAATGGTGGGGTTGTTGATCGATCCTTTTAAGAAGAGTGATGATATGATGATTTTGTAAGGTCTGTAGACCAGAGGTGGAAATGTCAGCTTGCAAGACTCCAACAGGGAGAAACATATTCACAAGATGGCACCGGAGCGTGGTGGCTTCTTGTAAGCTGTGCCTAGCATCACCCTCTAATTCTATCTCATTCTATGCTTTTAAAACTCTAACTCTTTTAAACTCTCTAACAATGCTTTAATTCAATCTACATTCTGCACGCTCTCCTTTTCATCTCTACGAACGGTATGCTTTGTCTGTACAGCGTGCAAGAAACGATACTTTTCACTGTGTACTAACTCATGTGACAATAATAAATCAAATCAACTCAAATCAAATCAGTACATTCAGGATCTGGAATGTGGAAGACTAAGGGGTAATCTAATTGAAGTGTTTAAGATGATTAAAGGAATTTATAGTGTAAATAGAGAGAAACTATTTCCTTTGGTAAAGTAGTTCAGGTCAAAAGGAGAATAACCTTAAAGTTAGAGCAAGACCATTCAAGATAGTGCGAGCAAGCAATTATTCACTTAAAGGGGAATTTGAAATTCTCTTCCCCACACAAAATATTGAACCCAGGTCAACTGAAAATGAGACTGATGAACGAAGATATATAATCCTACAATGCAGAAGGAGGCCATTCGGCCCATCGAGTCTGCACTGACCACAATCCCACCCAGGCCCTATCCCCATAACCCCATGCATTTATCCTATCTAGTCCCCTGACACGAAGGGTCAATTTAGCATGGCCAATCCACACATCTTTGGACTGTGAGAAGAAACTGGAGCATCCGGAGGAAACCCTTCAGCTCTGGAATTCTCTCCCTATGTCCCTCCATCTCTCTCCCTATGTCCCTCCATCTCTCTACTCTCCTTTATGTTGCTACACAGAATCTAATTTTAAGTCTATTTATTAGTGTCACAAGTAGGCTTACATTAACACTGCAATAAAGTCACTGTGAAAATCCCCCAGTCACCACACTCCGGCGCCTGTTCGGGCACACTGAGGGAGAATTTAGCGTGGCCAATGCACCTAACCAGCACGTCTTTCGGATTGTGGGAGGAAACCGGAGCACCCGGCGGAAACCCACGCAGACAACGGGGAGAATGTGCAGATTCCACACAGACAGTGACCCAAGCCAAGAATCGAACCCAGGTCCCTGGCGCTGTGAGGCAGCAGTGCTAACCACTGTGCCACCGTGCCGCCCCAAGAATCTGCCTCTTTGAACAGGTCCGGTGGCTGAATATTTCTTCATGTGGTAAGGTGTCAAATTTTAGTTTATATGGTGCTCCTGTGATGCACCTTGGCACATTATGCTGTACTAAAGGCACTACTTAAATGCAAGTTGTTGATTTTGTGGACAGAATGGACCTTTGTCTCGAGGTCTTGGGAAGTATTATTGGCTTTTTCACGTCTCTGTAGTCATGTAGTTTGCTTCTAAGTTTCTGCACTGAGCTCTCTTATCTCTGCTCATGGGTAAACCCCATGGCACCTATATTGGGTTTGATTTGATTTATTATTGCCACATGTATTGGTATACAATGAAAAGTATTGTTTCTTGCACGCTATACAGACAAAGCATACCGTCCATAGAGTGCATAGGGGAAAAGGAAAGGAGAGGGTGTAGAATGTCATTTTACAGTCATAGCGAGGGTGTAGAGAAAGATCCATTTAATATATGGTAGGTCCATTCAAAGGTCTGATGGCAGCAGAGAAGAAGCTGTTCTTGAGTTGGTTGGTACGTGGTCTCAGACTTTTGTATCTTCAATACTCACAGGCCGGAACACTACCACCACCCCCGCCACAGAATAGGAGGGAGCGAGGGTCCAGCAATGGAAATCACCGTTGACCTCGGATGGGAATTTCCAGTTTTGCTCGATCAAGGCCGTAAAGTCCCGCCCATAATGAGGAATTTAAATATCCCTGTTATCCCAACTCTCTGTCTTCTATCAGTTCGAAGTCTCACAACATCAGGTTAACGTTCAACAGGCTTATTTGGAATCACGAGCTTTCGGAGTATTGGTCCTTTATCAGGTGAGTCACCAGATTAAGGGGCAGCGCTCTGAAAGCTTGTGATTCCAAATAAACCTGTTGGACTTTAACCTGGTGTTGTGAGACTTCTAACTGTCTCCAAAATGGAGAATTCTGTCCTATATCTATTGCCCTCTCTGTTAAGAGGACTAGATCCTTCTGATCCACTCTATCTATATCCCTCAATAATTCATACATACACTTTTCAAGTCTGCATGCATTTCCTTCACACTGTCAAGGGGACCGTAGAATGATGCACAAGGAAGTAACTTGGCCCTCTGGGTGGTGCCTCTCCTGTGAAAGAGTTCTGGAATTCCCTCCACTAACTTCTCACCTCTCTTTCTGCCTTTCAGATGCTTCTCAAAATCTACCTCTTCAATCAGCTTTTGGTAATTGGCCTTATTATCTCTACTTGTGGCTTGGCATCAGATTTAGTTTGATGACTCTTCTGTGAGGTGCCTGTGGACACTTTATTACGTGGAAGGCACGCACTATACCGATACAACCTGTTGTTGATGAAGTGACAATCTCAATCATGTGGTCAAATCCTTTTGGTTTCAGATTCCAGCATCTACAATAATTTGCTTTTATCCGATTCTCTATTGTCCTTGAGGGAAGGAAATCTGCTGTCTTTACCTGGTCTGGCCTACGTGTGACTCCAGACCTACAGCAATGTGACTGACCCCTAGGAAGCCACTTAGTTGTATTGAACTGCTAAAAAAAAACCTAAAATGAATAAAACTGGACAGACCACCCGGCATTGACCCCCACCCCCCTTTATCCCCATAAGCCCACACATTTACCATGGCTAATCTACCTAACTTACACATCTTTGGAGTGTGGGAGGAAACCAGAGCACCTGGAGAAAACCCATGCAGATACAGAGAGAATGAGCAAACTCCACAAAATCAGTGATCCAAGGCCGGAATGGAACCTGGATCCCTGGCGCTGTGAGGCAGCAGTGCTACCCACTGTGCCACCGTGCCTCCACTGCTGTAGGGATGCTGCTTCCATTAAGCTGACGGCTTCTCCACACAATAGGGGGACTACTCTGCTGCCGGCAAGGTCAGAAAGATGCTTCTAATTGGGTTGTATGTGAATTGCCTGCCTGTGCTGCAGGGAGAGCTGATCCGCATTTCAACCCACCCCGACAAACGTCCACAGTGGTGGGAACATTTTGGGGAGCTGTCCTATTGTGGGAGCCCCACTCTTTTCACAGTCTCACCCTCCTTTAAGGCCACCATCATGGGACTGGGAAAATTCAGCCCTTGCATTCAACTGTGTTTTTTAAATTCATTCGTGGGACCTAGGCGTCACTGGCTGGTCAGCATTTATTGCCCATCCGTCATTGCCTGAGGGCAGTTGAGAGTCAACCACATTGCTATGGCTCTGGTGTCACATGTAGGCCAGACCAGGTAAGGATGGCAGATTTCCTTCACTAAAGGACATTTAAATTTCCTTCACTAAAGGACATTTTTTTTAAAGTTTATTTTTTAGTCACAAGTAGGCTTACATTCACACTGTAATGAAGTTACTGTAAAAATCCCCTGGTGAATCAAATGGGTTTTGACAACAATCAACAATGGTTTCATGGTTATCAGTAGATCCGTAATTCCAGATATTTTAAAATCAAATTCCAGCATCTGCCGTGGTGGGATTCGAACCCGAGTCTCCAGAACATTGGCTAACTTTCGAGATTAATAGGCCAGCGATAATACAACTAGGCCATCACCTCCCCGCTTCAGAATGCACGTTGAAGGAAAGCGGGGAATGCTTTTAAGGGTGAAAAACCAGGGCCAGGTGTTTATATACTGTAAGTGATGCTTGAGAAATATAAGATACAATCTGACATATGACAACAGCACAGAGACATATAAGGCTTTCAGCTTCTGACATCTGACAATTATACATAGACATATAAGGCTTTCAATCCTCTTAAAGAATTCCACTTTGGAACTACAAAATAATTAACTCATTGAACCTGTGAATCGTCACTCTGGGCTCACAGCACATTGACACTTAGCTGCCGTTAGCGTTTAACTTTTAAACTATAGGCATTAAGTTATTATAGTGGAGTGAGCAACTTATCTAATTTAACCTAAGGGGTTTGGGAGATACTCATATGATGCTCAAATGTCGCTCTCAGCGTCTGATACCATCTGAAACCCCTGGAACAGATTAGTTTTATTACTTTTGTAAACATCCGCATCTCTTATGGGGCATGATTAACTCAGCGAGCCCAAATTGCTGCCCTTTCTTGCACGCCTCCTACTGAGCACTCAGCAAGGCTCAGGAGTGGCCTTGTGTAGATTTTAAACACAAAATGTGACACAGAGAATAATAGTTCACTGTGGGAGCTTAAAATGAATAACTGCTGTTCAAAGTAAATGTAAATTTAAGCTCATGTACAAACATCCGAACATACAAAACAGGAACAGAAATAGGACATCAGGCCACTTGAGCCTGCTCCGCCATTCAAAAAGGCCATGGCTGATGTGTGTTTAGTGTTCCACATTTCCATCTACCGCATCCACCCGCCCCCCCACCCCCCGCCACTGCCCCCCCCACCGATAACCTTTGATTAGTGCTGACTAACAGGAATCTAGCTCTGCCTTAGAAATATTCACTGACTCCCGCTTCCACTGCCTTATGAGAGTTCCAAAGGACGGCACGATGGCACAGTGGTTAGCACTGCTTCCTCACAGCGCCAGGGACCTGTGTTCGATTCTCGGCTTGGGTCACTGTCTGTGCGGAGACTGCACGTTCTCCCCGTGTCTGTGTGGGTTTCCTCCGGGTGCTCCGGTTTCTTCCCACAGACCAAATGACGTGCCGGTTAGGTGCAGTGGGGCCTGAAGATACAGCTCGAAACCAGTAACATCCATGAACCATCACTCAAATAGGACTCCTGCAAGAATAGTGAAAGTCTTGGAATCATTTCACAATTTATTGGATGTTGTGGGGGCAGGAAATTATAAACTTTACTTTATTCCTTTGAGAGAAGAAATTTTGCCTCATCCCTGTCCTATAAGGGTTAAAGTTTATTTATTAGTGTCACAAGTAGGCTTACATTAACACTGCAATGAAGTTACTGTGAAAATCCCCTAGTCGCTACACTCCGGTGCCTGTTCGGGTACACTGAGGGAGAATTTAGCATGGCCAGTGCACCCAACCAGCACGTCTTTCAGACTGTGGGAGGAAACCAGAGCAGCTGGAGAAAACCCATGCAGATATGGGAAGAACGTGCAGGCTCCACACAGACAGTGACCCAGGCCGAGAATCAAACCCAGGCCCCTGGTGTTGTGAGGCAGCAGTGCTAACCACTGTACCACTGTGCCACCTATCTGATGTCTAATTTTAAAACAGTGCCCCTTAGTTCTGGACTCCCCACAACAGGACACATTCTTTCCACGTCCACTTTGTCAAGACCATTCAGGATCTTATATACTTCAATCAAGTCACCCCTTCCTCTTCTAATCTTCAGTGAAAAAAAGCCCAGGGATCAAAGCTCATGGTTTTGGGGGTAATGTATTGACATGGATAGAGAACTGGTTGGCAGACAGGAAGCAGAGAGTGGGAATAAATTAATTTTTTTCAGAGAGGCAGGCAGTGACTAATGGGGTGCCTCAGGGTTCCGTGCTGGGACCCCAGCTATTCACAATATACATTAATGATTTGGACAAAAGAATTGAATGCAATATCTCCAAATTTGCAGATGGCACTAAACTGGGTGGCAGTGTGCGCTGTGAGGAGGATGCTAAGAGGCTGCAGGGTGACTTGGACAGGTTGGCTGAGTGAACAAATACTTGACAAATGCAGTATAATTTGGATAAATGTGAGGTTATTGACTTTGGTGGCAAAAACAAGAAGGAAGATTATTATCTGAATGGTGGCAGTTTAGGAAAAGGGGAAGTGCAACATGCTCTGGGTGTCATGGTGGAACTGTCGCTGGAGGCTGGCATGCAGGTACAGCAGGCAGTGAGGAAAGCTAATGGCATGCTGGCCTTCATAGCAAGAGGATTTGAGCATAGGAGTAGGGATTTCTTGCTACAGCTATACAGGGCCTTGGTGAGGCCACATCGCGAGTATTGTGTGCAGTTTTGGTCTCCTAGTCTGAGAAAGGACATTCTTGCTATTGAGGGAGTCCAGCGAAGGGTCACCAGACTGATTCCGGGAATGGCTGGACTGAAATATGAAGAGAGACTGGATCGACTGGGCTTGTACTCACTGGAATTTAGAATGATGTGGAATTCTCTACCACAGAAAGCTGTTGGGGCCAGTTCATTAGATATGTTCAAAAGGGATCTGGACGTGGCCCTTGTGGCTAAAGGAATGAAGGGGCATGGAGAGAAAGTGGGGATGGGATACTAAAAGTGTATGGTCAACCATGATCATATTGAACGGTGGAGCAGGCTCGAAGGGCCGAATGGCCTACTCCTGCACCTATTTTCTATCTTTCAATATTTCTATGTCCAACCTATTCCTCATGAGACAACCTGCTCATTCCAGATATCAATCCAGTAAACCTCCTCTGAGCTGCCTCCATCACATTTAAATCCTTCTTTAACTGGGTGGCACGGTAGCACAGTGGTTAGCACTGCTGCTTCACAGCTCCAGGGACCTGGGTTCGATTCCTGGCTCGGGTCACTGTCTATGTGGAGTTTGCACATTCTCCACATGTCTGCGTGGGTTTCCTCCGGGTGCTCCGGTTTCCTCCCACAGTCCAAAGATGTGCGGATTAGGTTGATTGGCCATGCTAAAATTGCCCCTTAGTGTCCTGAGATGCGTAGGTTAGAGGGATTAGCGGGTAAAATATGTAGGGATATTGGGGTAGGGTCTGGGTGGGATGTGGTCGGTGCAGACTCGATGGGCTGAATGGCCTCTTTCTGCACTGTAGGGTTTCTATGATTTAAATAAGGAAACCAAAACTGCACACAGCATTCGGGAGGCTAATGCCATGTCTGCTGCTGACATCATCATCTATGTCTTTGTTACCTCGAGACTTGACTATTTCAATGCTCCCTGACCAGGCTCCCATCTGTGCACTGTGAACTGATGCTCATCTATATCCTAACACACCAAGTCCCTTTCACCCACCATGCCTGTGCTCGCTCACAGACATTGATACTCAGTGTGGCACCGCCTCAAATTCAAAACTCTTGATTATTGCTTTCAAACCAGTTCCTGGCCTCCCCCTTCCTTTCTCTGGCAACATCCTTCCACCCTATTACCCGGCAAAATCTCAGCACTCCTCTCACTATGGCCTCTTGAGCAAGCCTGATGTCCAGCATTCCGCCTTCGACGGCTTTGCCGATTGGGCCCTAAGCTCCAGAATTCCTTCCGCAAGTTGTTGGCGTGATGCTTTGACTGATAAATCAAAGACTGGTAACACTACAGATGGAAATACATTGGCAATTTCAGTATGTTTCTATAGTTTTTACAACATGCAATTAAGAGGCCAATTCTCTTTGAATATTAAAAGCAGGTACCTATCTTTATGTCTCTCATTTGTAGGAATTGAAACCTTCAGGACAAAGCAGCCTCCCAGGAGGAATCCCATGTAAAATCTTTTCCCCTTTGGGACATCTTTTATCAACAACAGAAGAATGTAGACAACACACAAGACTTGGCAATATCACAAATGGGGGGGAAGTTCTGTCAGCACAGTAGGCTATTTCTGACTAGCAATTGAATGCATTAGACCCAAGAACAAAAGGCATGATGCTAGTAAGTACAAAAGAAATCCTTTAGGATTGTGTGAAAGATCATGTGAATGCAACTCCATTTTAAACAGGAAATGAATAATAAATGCTTGACGTCAATCTTCTCAAACAGTCATTTGCCCACCCACCTGCAGAAGAGTCTAAATCCTACTGAGGCATTTAAATTAATCAATCCCCAAGATCACTTTTGCAACAGCGCTACAAAGCATCATCTAAAGCATGCTGCACACCAGGTCATCTACCAAACGTGTGACACTTTGAAAATCTTGATGTGTTAACCCTTTTGTGCATTTGTTGATAAAATGGTGAGGCAGAGTGAGCGAGTGCGCATTGTGAATGCTTTACTTGCTTTTATTGATAGGTTCTATATAAGTTCACAAGTTCATAAGATATATGAGCAGAATTCGGCCCATCAAGTCTGCTCTGCCGTTCGATCATGGCTGATATGCTCCTCATCCCCATTTATCCTGCCTTCCCCCCATAACCTTTCAACCCATTCACAATAAAAAATCTGTCTAACTCCTCCTTAAATTGACTCACTGTCCGAGCGTCCACCGCACTTTGGGGTAGTGAATTCCACAGATTCACAACGCTTTGGGAGAAGTAGTTTCTCCTCAACTCTGCTTTAAACTTGCTACCCCTTATCCTAAGCGTATGACCTCTTGTCCTAGAATGCCCCACCAGCGGAAGCATCCGCTCCACGTCTACTTTGTCCGTACCTTTTATCATCTTCAGTACCTCAATTTGATCTCCCCTCATTCTTCTAAATTCCACTCTATGGTGTGTTTCAGATCTTGAAGTATGCATACATGGAGTACATTTGCTTGGTTTGTTTTAACTACATTTTACTCGGAAAAAAGTGGACAATGTTGCATAACTACATCTTCGTTCATAAGCAGTCTCTCAGGATTGGCGTTAAAGCCACTTGAAGCAGCAGAACTCGAGAATCTTTGTTACACTGAAGACACATGGTTTCATAGATCCAATGAATTGTGATGTCAACTTTTTCTTGCTAAGTCTCTTTTTAATTTGAGCACCATTAAACATAAACAAGAAGCAGGCTGAAGGTGAGTGGTTATCTTACTGGACTAGTTAACATCAAGGTCTGGACCACCAATCCAGGGAAGGTAAGAATCCCACATTGCCAGTTTGGAAATTTGAATGAAGTTTTTTATTCCACTCAAGTTCAATGGGTTCTAGACCATAAGATATAGGAGCAGAGTTAGGCTATTCGGCCCACTGAGTCTGCTCCGCCATTCAATCATGGCTGATGTGATTCTCATTCCCATTCTCCTGCCTTTTTCCCATAACCTCTGATCCCCTTATTAATCAAGAACCTATCTATCTCTGTCTTAAAGACACTCAATGACCTGGCCTCCACAGCCCTCTATGGCAATGAGTTCCACAGATTCACCACCATCTGGCTGAAGAAATTCCTCCTCATCCCAGTTTTAAAGGAACGTCCCTTCACTTTGAGGTTGTGCCCTCGAGTTCTAGTCTCTTCCACTCGTGGAAACATCCTCTCCACGTCCACTCTAGCCAGGCCTCTCAGTATTCTGTGAGTTTCAATTAGATCCCCCCTCATCTTTCTAAACTCCATCGAGTATAGACCCACACTCCTCAACCACTCCTCATATGACAAACCCTTCATTTCTGGGGTTCTAAGATGGAGTGATCTGCAGACTCTGCCGGATGCGGAGGGTCAGGTAGATGAGTTATTGGGAGATTTGTGAACGCTCTCTCTCCGGCGCTTTGATTTCGCCGCTTCGTGTTCTCGCCTGAATCATCTCCGTTTTGGTTGGTCCCGACCCAGGGACTTCCACGAAGCAGCAGAGATGTTCAACCTCTTCACGACTGCATTGAGGACATCGCTTAAAGCATTTCCATTTTCCTTCTGGGAGTCTCCTGTCGCATGAGAGTCGAGTAGAGCTAGTGCTTGGGAATCCGGTGTCAGGCATACCAATAACATGTCCAATCCAGGGCAGTTGAGTGTAACTACATGTGGGGCTGGTCAGTGGTTTCTACTGGACACGTTGCACTACCAACAATACAAAGGTTTACTGATGCATCCGACTGTACTCATTTCACCAATGCCGAGAGTGAAACCTTTAACATCAAATGGAGAGGCGACGGCCAGGTGGTATTATCACTAGACTATTAACCCAGAAGCTCAGCTAATGTTCAAGGGATTTGGGTTCAAATCCCACTACAGCAGATAGTAGAACTTGAATTCAATGAAAAACTATCTGGAGGTAAAAATCTACTGATGACCATGAAACCATTGTCAATTGTCAGAAAAACCCATCTGGTTCACTAATGTCCTTTAGGGAAGGAACTGTGCCGTCCTTACCTGGTCTGGCCTACATGTGACTCCAGAGCCATAATAATGTGGTTGACTCTCAACTGCAGGCAGGGCATTCCACGCCCTTACTACTCTCTGAGTGAAGAACCTACCTCTGACATCTGTCCTATATCTATCACCCCTCAATTTAAAGCTATGTCCCCTCGTGCTAGCTATCACCATCCGAGGAAAAAGGCTCTCACTTTCCATCCTATCTAATCCTCTAATCATCTTATATGTCTCTATTAAGTCACCTCTTAACCTTCTTCTCTCTAACGAAAACAACCTCAAGTCCCCCAGCCTTTCCTCATAAAACCTTCCCACCATACCAGGCAACAGCCTAGTAAATCTCCCAGTAAATTTCAGAGCCAGGAGGTCATGTTGCAGCTGTACAAAACTCTGGTGCGGCCGCACTTGGAGTATTGTGCACAGTTCTGGTCACCGCATTATAGGAAGGATGTGGAAGCATTGGAAAGGGTGCAGAGGAGATTTACTGGGATGTTGCTTGCTATGGTGGAAAGGTCTTATGAGGAAAGGCTGAGGGACTTGAGGTTGTTTTCGTTAGAGAGAAGAAGGTTAAGAGGTGACTTAATAGAGGCATACAAGATGATCAGAGGATTAGATAGGGTGGATAGTGAGAGCCTTTTTCCTCGGATGGTGATAGCTAGCACGAGGGGACATAGCTTTAAATTGAGGGGTGATAGATATAGGACAGATGTCAGAGGTAGGTTCTTCACTCAGAGAGTGGTAAGGGCGTGGAATGCCCTGCCTGCAGCAGTAGTGGACTCGCCAACATTAAGGGCATTTAAATGGTCATTGGATAAACATATGGATGATATTGGAATAGTGTAGGTTAGATGGGCTTTAGATTGGTTTCACTGGTCGGCACAACATCGAGGGCCGAAGGGCCTGTACTGGTTGTAATGTTCTATGCTCTATGTTCTATGCCCTCCAAGGGTAACCAGGGATGGGCAATAAATGCTGGCCAGCCAGCGACGCCTATGTCCCACATTTGAATAAAAAGAAAATACAATATTTCTCTCCCTTTTCCACATACTTTAAAAAACTAATTATTTCTCTCTGGAATTATACTACAAAATTATACAAATTTAGTGTCAATGCGAAGTTAAACCAGTCTGTTCCTCACACTAAATTTCTCAGGCTGGATTTTCAAAGTGGGGTCGATAGGGAACTCAGTGCCCTTAAGTGTAAATGCCCAAATTGTGCAGGATGTGAGCTCAGCATACAATTGGGCAGCACGGTAGCACAGTGGTTAGCACTGCTGCTTCATAGCTCCAGGGTCCCGGGTTCAATTCCCGGCTCGGGTCACTGTCTGTGTGGAGTTTGCACATTCTCCTCGTGTCTGCGTGGGTTTCCTCCGGGTGCTCCGGTTTCCTCCCACAGTCCAAAGATGTGCGGGTTAGGTTGATTGGCCAGGTTAAAAATTGCCCATTAGAGTCCTGGGATGTGTAGGTTAGAGGGATTAGCGGGTAAATATGTCGGGGTAGGGCCTGGGTAGGATTGTGGTTGGTGCAGACTCGATGGGCCGAATGGCCTCCTTCTGCACTGTAGGGTTTCTATGATTCTATAATTGGTGCACCAGGAGGCAGGAGCTGTCTGGCTAAAGCAAATGGCAGCCATGTTGGAGTTTGCCGCTGCCTTGCTGAGAGAGAGCAGGCAGCTCAGAGGGGCAGTGGATTGGGAATGAGTGGTAGCCAGGGCAATTTAAGGTAATGTGCAGATTACCCAGATTATTTCTGACCGAAGTTTTGCTACGGCCACCAATTCATCAGCACAATTCTGATTATGATCTCAATCTGTTTATGTGAGTAACCACAATTATTCACGATAAAATAAAGTCAACTTCCTCTTACTACAGAAAGGAGTCACTACGCAAATATATCTTTGGGCTATTTTTGACAGTCCAATTAGTTTTGATGCAGAACGGGCCCACAATCATCAAAAGGCTCGAAAATCAAGACACGGAAATAAATGAAAATACTAAACTGACTTTGTTTCATACTGTTTGTTGAACTAAAACAAAGCTCATGTGTACAAAATGTAAGATACCAAATTTATAAGGGCTGAACTTGGACCACGAGACAGATCATGCTATAACACTGGCATCTCTGCGATGGGAATTGGTCACCCAACCTGGGTTTTTAATATTCATTTTACGGGACATGATCATGGCTGACTGGGCCAGCATATATTACTCGCGCCTAACTACCCTCCATTTCAGAGGGCATTTGAGAGTTAATGGAATCACATGTAGGCCAGACCAGGTAAGGACAGCAGATTTCCTTCCCAAAAGAACATTAGTGAACCAGATGGGTTTTTCCAACAATAGTTTCATGGTCATCATTAGACTTTTAATTCCATATTATTTTAAATTGAATTAAAATTTCACCACCTGCCTTGATGGGATTGGAACCAGGTGTCCACCAGATCCTGTCCTGGGTTTCAGGATTACACATCCAGTGTCAATACCACTGCACCAATGCCTCCCCCTTTGGTGCTACATTGGCAAATTCTATTGGTATGATTCAATTGATATAACTGTGAGCTCCCAGACAGCAGGGTACAACTTTCTCTCTCCATTTACGCACACTATATATAGATGGGAAGGAGTGGAAGTGAAAGCAAGTCTGGAAAGAAATTGCAGGGCTATGATGAAAAGGAATGGGACTAAGTATGGAGAACCAACACAGACAATGGGCTGAATGGCCTCCTGCTTACTAATGCATCTGACTTCCCCAATTCATAAAGTGAAACTTTTAACAACATCAAATGCAATACTTCTCTCCTTTTTCCAACTCTTTTTAAAAAAGTTAATTTATTATTTCTCGCTGTAACTATTTTACAATTCATTCACGGCAGTTGCTGGAAATCCAGTTCCTTATCAACAACACAATTGATACGGGAGACTGCAGTATGGCAGCACCCAGGATTTGAAAATGATTAGGCTGGAAGCCATGGTTGACTTGGACTGGGACATGATGGTTGAGCCAGATTCTTTATGAATACTTTTTGAGATCTATGAAGCGGTGAAAAACCTGGAGAAGGTTTTACTCATGGATGAAAGGGCACGGCTGGAGCGGCGGGGATGTCCAATTGGAAGCAGAATGTTGGAGGCATGTGAAAAGATCTGTGGAACGGGGGGGAGGACTCGTGCCCAAAGAAGTGGGCACGGAGACGAAGGCGACTAAAGAAGAGTTCAACATCATGTCTGATTACCCTCTGATTTCAGCTTCTCTGCCGTTTGGCCATTCACACCTTTTATTCTCTCTCTGGACTGCCATTCATGATGTGGAGTTGCCAGCGTTGGACTGGGGTCGGCACAGTAAGAAGTCTCACAACACCAAGTTAAAGTCCAACAGGTTTATTTGGTAGCACGAGCTTTCGGAGCATTGCCCCTTCATCAGGTGAAGGGGCAGCGTTCCAAAAGCTCATGCTACCAAATAAACCTGTTGGACTTTAACTTGGTGTTGTGAGACTACGTACTGGACTGCCATTAGCAGCCTTTCCTCTTGTTTTTGTGGCTATGACTCATCTTTCATTCCCTCACCCTACAGTATAAATATCTCCCACTTTCTATGCCTTTCAGCTTTGACAAAGGGTCATCTGGACTTGAAACGTCAGCTCTTTTCTCTCCTTACAGATGCTGCCAGACCTGCTGAGATTTTCCAGCATTTTCTCTTTTGGATACTAATGGACAAGCTGATCTAGTACTGCTGCAGGGATAGAAATAGGAAGTTTTAATAATGAACAGGAAGCTTAGCTCATGGTCACATGCCAAGATTGTATGGTCTAACCTGAGTGCAGTAACAAGTCTCACAACACCAGGTTAAAGTCCAACAGGTTTATTTGGAGCGCTGCCCCTTCATCGGGTGAGTGGGAGTTGTGTTCACAAACAGGGCATATAAAGACACAAACTCAATTTACAAAATAATGGTTGGAGTGCGAGTCTTTACAGGTAATCAAGTCTTAAAGGTACAGACAATGTGAGTGGAGAGAGGGTTAAGCACAGGTTAAACAGATGTGTATTGTCTCCAGCCAGGGCAGTTAGTGAGATTTTGCAAGCCCAGGCAAGTTGTGGGGGTTACAGATAGTGTGACATGAACCCAAGATCCCGCTTGAGGCCATCCTCATGTGTGTGGAACTCATGAGTACCCTTCGTCGTCCAATACTTCCCCGGAGTGGATAAACTACAACATCTTCTCCGGAGCCTTCAACATGCCATCGATGAAGACGAACATCTCGCCAAGGCTATCCCCACACCCCCACTTCTTGCCTTCAAACAAGTGCACAACCTCAAACAGACCATTGTCCGCAGCAAACTACCCAGCCTTCAGGGGAACAGTGATCACGACACCACACAACCCTGCCACAGCAACCTCTGCAAGACGTGCCGGATCATCGACTCGGTACCGTGTACCATCCACCAGGTACACGGTACATACTCTTGCAACTCGGCCAACGTTGTCTATCTGTTACGCTGCAGGAAAGGATGTCCCAAGGCATGGTACATTGGGGAGACCATGCAGACGTTACGACAACGGATGAATGAACACCGCTCGACAATCACCAGGCAGGAGTGTTCTCTTCCTGTTGGGGAACACTTCAGCAGTCACGGGCATTCAGCCTCTGATATTCGGGTAAGCATTCTCCAAGGCTGCCTTCACGACACACGACAATGCAGAATCGCTGAGCAGAAACTGACAGCCAAGTTCCGCACACATGAGGACGGCCTCAACTGGAATCTTGGGTTCATGTCACACTATCTGTAACCCCCACGACTTGCCTGGGCTTGCAAAATCTCACTAACTGTCCTGGCTGGAGACAAAACACATCTGTTTAACCTGTGCTTAACCCTCTCTCCACTCACATTGTCTGTACCTTTAAGACTTGATTACCTGTAAAGACTCGCATTCCAACCATTATTTTGTAAATTGAGTTTGTGTCTTTATATGCCCTGTTTGTGAACAGAACTTCCACTCACCTGATGAAGGAGCAGCGCTCTGAAAGCTTGTGGTTTTTGCTACCAAATAAACCTGTTGGACTTTAACCTGGTGTTGTGAGACTTCTTACTGTGCGCACCCCAGTCCAATTCCGGCATCTCCACATCATGGTTAACCTGAGTGAACAGCGAGGTACAAGAGGGATGGACAGCAGCAATGAGGCAAAGTTTGTCGCACAGCTTCTAAATAATAACAGGTCTCCTCAAAGTTCAGGAGATCAGAATTATGATTTAAGTTTAAGTTTATTTATTAGTCACAAGTAGGCTTACATTAACACTGCAATGAAGTTACTGTGAAAATCCCCTCGTTGCCACACTCCGGCGCCTGTTCGGGTACACTGAAGGAGAATTTAGCATCGCCAATGCACCTAACTAGCACGTCTTTCAGATTGTGGGGGGAAAACCAGAGCACCCGGAGGAAACCCACACAGGCACAGGGAGAACGTGCAGACTCTGGACAGACAATAACCGAAGCCAGTATTCGAACCTGGTCCCTGGCGCTGTGAGGCAGCGGTGCTAACCACTGTGCCCCCCTTACTCACAAACATGACAGCACAGATTATAACATCAAGGGGTCAGTCCAGAATGAACTTGGGTCTTCAGCATACACATGGAGATGGAAGGCCGCAGCATTAAGGATAGATTCTTGGGACACTAAGTGGCTATGAAGAGGAATCGTCATTGCTGGAGATTTGGTAGCTGTTTTTGGACAGGGAAGGTGTGGAAGCACGCAGGAAAAGTTTCAGAGGGCTGGATATTGTGAAGAACTCACGGAGAAAGCTAGACCTGGCCAAACACTTGCTTGTTAAGGAATAAAAGGACTTAAATTTACTCAGCACCCTTCAGCCCCAAAGCATTTTACAGCCAGTTAAATAATTGCTGAAGCATAGGCCCTATTCTAATGTAGGAAACAGCAGCTAATTTACCCGAAACAGAGATTATCTGGTCATTACCTCATTGCTATTCATTGAATCTCGCTTTGTGTTCTCTGTTTAGTGATACCAGTTGGGGGATATGTTAGCCAGGAGATGAAGGTAAGATCCAGATCTTTTTTTACTTCTACCTTCCATACCCAGGGTCCCCAATCCCTCCTCCACCAATAAGGCGACAGAGGGATCATGATCAGGGGATGCAATGACCTAGTGGCATTATCGCTAGACTATTAATCCAGAAACTCAGCTAATGTTCTGGGGATCCGGGTTCGAATCCCACCATGGCAGATGGTGGTGTTTGAATTCAATATAAAATATCTGGAATTAAGAATCTACTGATGTCCATGAAACCATTGTCGATTGTCGGAAAAACCCATCTGGTTCATCAATGTCCCCTTAGGGAGGGAAATCTGCCGTCCTTACCCGGTCTGGCCTACATGCGACTCCAGAACCATAGCAATAGCAATGTGGTTGACTCTCAACTGCCCTCCAACTAGGGATGGGCAATAAATGCTGGCCAGCCAGCAACACCCATGCCTCATGAATGAATTAAAAATTAAATTGATCTAACATTTCATCTGAAAGAGAGCACCCCTGACAGTGCAACACTCCCTCAGTGCTGCACTGCACAGGAGTGTCAGCCTGGTGTGCATGCTCAAGTCTCTGGGATGGAACTTAAACCTACAACCTTCCAACGTAGCTATAGCTATGTGACTAGTCACAGAGGATGAAACACGATTGTTCAAAAACCCTAGGCTAACGACCTGCAAAAATTATCAATTGATAAAAACTTCAGAAATCTCAAATCTATATTGGCTAAAATGAGAGAACAAAATATTGTGCCGAATTCTGAAAGTTACAGATAACTACCCCTCTTACCTTGGAAAAGCCATTGGGTGGGGAGAAAAAAGAGATAAATGTTGATGGTGTCAGTGACTTTTATTAGCCCCATCCCCTCTGGGACCTATTCAAATCAAGTCCGGCTCACTGTATACACCCAGACATTATCAATTACCAGATCAATTGCTTCAAGGATGCTTCACGGTCCGGTACTTCGGGCTAACAACCCGTCGTGTGTCAGTTTAAGTGCGCAGAATGAAATGGCAGACAATTCAACTTTACGGGTCTTGCGGGAGATTGGAAGGAAAAAATTCCAGTTATGTGGAGGGTCCTCCGCTCTGGCTGGGGGTTAAGACATCCTGCTGTGCAGGAGTTGGCCCAGCAATCTCCCATCTTTAACCTCTGCCTGGGCTGATCGAGTTCACTGGAAGCTGATGTTGCTCATCTCAGTGAGTGGGACATTAAAATAAAACAAAACTGTGTAAAGGAATGAACTAGACATCAAAATGGAAAGTTATAAGTTAGTTATTTATTGGTCACAAGTTAGACTTACATTGACATTACAATTTCACAGTCAACTTTATTGCAGTGTTAATGTAAACCTTACTTGTGACTAATAAATAAACTTTTTTTAAAAACTTCATGAAGTCACTATGAAGATCCCCCAGTTGCCACACTCCGGCGCCTGTTTGAGTACACTGAGGGAGAATTTAGCACCTAATCAGCACATAGAGGGTGGTGGGTGAGTGGAATCGGCGGCCGTCAGTGGTGGTGGAGGCAAACTCAATAGGGTCTTATAAGAGACTCCTGGATGAGTACATGGGACTTAATAGGATGGAGGGTTATAGGTAGGCTTAGAAGGTAGGGATATGTTCGGCACAACTTGTGAGGCCGAAGGGCCTGTTTTGTGCTGTAGTTTTCCTATGTTTCTATCTTTCTGGGAGGAAACCAGAGCACCCAGAGGAAACCCACACAGACACAGGGAGAACATGCAGACTCTGCACAGACAGCGACCCAAGCCCGGAATCGAACCTAGGTCCCTGGCGTTGTCAGTCAGCAGTGCTAACCACTGTGCCACCATGCCGCCCTTGAAAAAAAGCAGAGGTTTTAATTGCATATTTCAGAGGATTTTTCATCTTCAGAATTCTGCTTGAACTCTCGCCCTGTCAATGCTGTTGGGTGCTGTGCAATTTTGAGAAGATTAAGAAAACAAAACATTAAAAGTTTTGACGCCGGCACTTTCTGGAGCGGCTCAAAAATGTTCTATCCAACAGCAGCAATTAAACCACAGCCGATAATTTAAAATATTCGCAATGAAAACAGACATTTGCAGGAAATGTAGTGTGTGCAATTGCTGCATTGTTGGAACACTGAAGCACAGGACAAAGCTAAAAACATCTCCTTTTCTTGGTAGATAATGGATAGCAAGAGTATAGATTCAAACACAAACCTCGGATATGGGGAACCTTCTTGCCAGAACACTGCACAATAATTCCAATTTATCATCCCACTGCTTTATTTCAGCAGAAGTATATTGCCCAGAGGGGGAAAATAGAGGAGAGACAGTGACACCTTATGGTGAAGAGCTGCATGTACAAGAGTTACAATTTGATGGTCGACATGAATGCTTTTGTGCAACATGCTTTCAAATCAGCGTCAACCCCTTTGCAAATATAGGACAAAGGGACGTACAGCACAGGAACAGCCCCTTCCGCGCTCCAGGCCCAGGCTGATCATGATAGCCTAACTAAAAAGTCTTCTGACCTTACTCGGTCCATGACCCTCTATTCCCTACCTACTCATGTACCCATTCACTTGCTTCTTAAATGTTGCTAATGTGCCTGCTTCCACCACCTCCTCTGGCAGCGGGTTCCAGGCACCCACCACTCTCCCCATGAAAAACTTCCCACATATCTCCCTTAAACTTTCCCCCCTCACCTTGAACCTGCGCCCCCCCCCTTGTAATTGACACTTCCACCCTGGGAAAAAGCCTCTATCTACCCTGTCTATGCCTCTCATAATTTTGTAGACATCTATCAGGTCTCCCCTTAGCCTTCATCTTTCCAATGAAGACAATCCTAGTTTATTCGACCTCTCCTCATAATCAACACCCTCGAGACAAGGCAACATCCTGATGAACCTTCTTTGCACTCTCTCCAAAGCATCCACATCCTTCTGGTGACCAGATCCTATGGTGACCAGAACTGCACACAATACTCCAAATGCGGCCTAACCAAGGTTTTATGTAGCTGCAACATGGGGGGCAGAGAGGGGGCAATTTTCCCAAAAGTGCTGAATTGGTGAGAAAACTGGTGTAAATCAGACTGTTTTTTCAGTTCAACTTCAGACCTGAATCTCCTACATTCTGTGCACTGCAGAGGTCACGATCGTGAATATCATTAAAAGCTCAGGGGGGCGGGGCCTATTCACGTCGGAGTCTGACAGCTCCAGAACTCTGCGCATGCGCAGTGGCCCCGATCTGTCAGTCTCCCCGTTTGCTGGCCAGCTTGATCGCTGGCCAGCTCGGGACCCATACAGTGCTGCCCCTCCAGTCGCCCCCCCCACGGCCCGATATAACAATTCTCGGGCCAGCCCTGACACCCACCCCCATTCCAGAGTACCCCAATCTCCAGCAACCTCCCTCCCAGCAGTGATGATCCCCCCATCCCCCCACCATGGCAGACCCCCTCTGTTGACCCCCCCCCTCCTCCCCCAGGAGGCAGACCTCCCTCGAAACATCCCTCCAGCCCGCCCTGATCGCTGGTCTCCTTCCAGCTGGACCGATCCCAACGCAGAGTGGCAGTGGGACCCCTCACCCCCACTGATTGCCCTGTCGGCTCCACCCATAATAGGCTCCACCCCTTGACCCCCTGTGCCGGGGGCACAGGCTGGCATTGCCAGGATGCCCATGCCCAGGAGGCACCCCCCCCCCCCCACTGCCTGACCCCCTACAGGGCCTCCGATTGCCCTTCTTCATTCCAGCAGGGTCTCCCGCTAGTTCCCTGAATGTGGGGGGCTGCTCTAAACCCCACCGGAGTGAAATACTCCTGGCAGGGTGGGAGATGCTGTCGTGCCCGATAATGACATTTAAAATACATTTTTAAAAGGTTGAAATGACTTGCCACTCTTACTGCCGGTTTCCAGCTCGGTCCCGACTGTGCCTGGTCTCCGACTGTGGGAGACGCTGATGCGTTGGGAACACTTGCGCGAATCCCGCAAAATGGCCGACACGCGATTCTCCCATCCCGACGTGCCAAAAAACATGCGTGTTGGGATGGAAGAATCGTCCCCATGATTTCCCAACTCGAAAGGCAAATAACATTTGATAAGAGCTCTGTGTCAAAACATTGGCTCTTAAAATGTTGAAATGCTGCTCTTACTCCAAGCTGAGTTACCAATGGTACCCACTTCTTCAGCTGCTGGTATTTCTCAGAACATAAATAATACCAATGACTTGAAGCAAGCAATTTCACCGTTTGGTTTCGGTCAAATGGGATTAGAGGCAGTGGTCAAAAAATTAAACCATTAAACGTGGCTTATTGAAAAACACGTTCGAAATGTTGACAGGAGCAGCACCGCATTCCGGGCCCATATCGTAAAGAGGCACCTTCGATGACAATGGACTCATCACATGATGCTGGGAAAATATTTCCGCAATTCAAATTCTTCCCCCACTTTCCTTCAAAAAAAAATGTTTTCTTCCCTCCCCACCGCCTGCCGATCAGTACATGCTCATAATTAGTAACAGGCTTAGAAATTAAAGATTCGGCTATAGTTGGGAAAGGTTCCATGGGTAATTACCCCTACGCAGTTGGCAGCAATGTGTCCCTCTTTTGGAACGGAGACAGAGTCTGGACGAGTACATCGATTGGAAATTTTGGAAGTCTTCCTCAGAAAACAACTCTTGGGATCCTGTTCCTTCCTTCTCCAGTCTCTCAGACATATGCATAATAGACAAGCAAATATGCACCACTGTTTAATGCACCCTCCAACCCCTTTTAAAAAAATGTAATTACTTGCATGCTCTTTGGTTTACGTTCATTTAACATTCCAGAGGAATGAAAAAGAGGAAGATGCTTCACAAACCACTGTGAAATCTCCTTTGCACTGGGTTGCAATGCTAAACCAGCAGCTTTTTAGCTGACACTGTTACCAAACATCGCCACCATGTGATTTTCTTTTTTGTAAAAAGAGTGACGGGTCTGAAGGAACGCTATAGTGCAAGGACTGCCTGTAATCCAACAACAAGCCAAATCCCCAAATGCATATTAACATAGACAACCCCGTGTAAAGCATATCAAATGCAAATGCAAAGGGTGGTTGTAGAGAGTTGTTTTTCAAACTGGAAGCCTGTAACCAGCGGTGTGCCTCAGGGATCGGTGCTGGGCCCAGTTATTTGTCATTTATATTAATGATTTGGATGAGAATATAGGGGGCACGGTTAGTAAGTTTGCAGTTGACACTAAGATTGGTGGCATCGTGGACAGTGAAGAAAGTTATCTCCAATTGCAATGGGATCTTGATCAATTGGGCCAGTGGGCTGACGAATGGCAGATGGAGCTTAATTTAGACAAATGCGAGGTGATGCATTTTGGTAGATTGAACCAGGGCAGAATTTACTCAAGTTAATGGTATGGCGTTGGGGAGAGTTACAGAACAAAGAGATCGAGGGGTACATGTTCATAGCTCCTTGAAAGTGGAGTCACAGGTGGACAGAATGGTGAAGGCGGCATTCGACATGCTTGGTTTCATCGGTCAGAACATTGAATACAGGAGTTGGGACGTCTTGTTGAAGTTGTACAAGACATTGGTAAGGCCACACTTGGAATACTGTGTGCAATTCTGGTTACCCTATTATAGAAAGGATATTATTAAACTAGAAAGAGTGCAGAAAAGATTGATTAGGATGCTACCAGGACTTGATGGATTGAGTTATAAGGAGAGGCTGAATAGACTGGGACTTTTTTCTCTGGAGCGTAGGAGGCTGAGGGGTGACCTTATGGAGGTCTATAAAGTAATGAGAGGCATAGACAAGGTAGATAGTCAATATCTTTTCCCAAAGGTAGGGGAGTCTAAAACTAGAGGGCATAGGTTTAAGGTGAGAGGGGAGAGATACAAAAGTGTCCAGAGGGGCAATTCTTTCACACAGAGGGTGGTGTCAGGAACAAGCTGCCAGAGATAGTAGTAGAGGCAGGTACAATTTTGTCTTTTAAAAAGCATTTAGTTACATGGGTACAATGGTTATAGAGGGATATGGGCCAAATGCGGGCAATTGGGACTCGCTTAAGGGTTTTTTAAAAAAAGGGCAGCATGGACAAGTTGGGCCGAAGGACCTGTTTCCATGCTGTAAACATCTATGACTCTAAATCTGCACGCAAGCCAGAAATCAGTGTTCTCCTCACAAGTTTTGCCTTTATGCTCCAAGATCAAGGGTTGGGATAAACAAGTATAAACAAAGATACTGTAGAGCAACATGGTGCGATCGGAGCTGAGGGCTTCAAGACCCTGGCTCACATCCCAGCCTGAGATGACACTCAAGCTTCCACCAGATGTAAAGCTGCTTATCTCAACCAGGCATGCTCAGGTGATAAAACGTCTTGCCGACAAGATAAGGAAACCAAAGGAGAAAATGCTGGAAAATCTCAGCAGTTCTGGCAGCATCTGTAAGGAGAGAAAAGAGCTGACGTTTTCGAGTCCAGGTGACTCTTTGTCAAAGATAAAAGGCATAGAAAGTGGGAGATATTTATAGTGTAGGGTGAGGGAATGAAAGATGAGTCATAGCCTCAGAAAGAAGGGGAAAGGCTGCCAATGGGAGTTGAGAGAGAGAATAGAAGGTGTAAATGGCCAAACAGCAGAGAAGCTGAAATCAGAGGGTAAGCTGTGACAGACAAAGATGAGTGAGGAGGGGTGGAGAGAGCTGAAATTGAGAAAAAAGGGGAAAGGGGAAGAAAAGGTAAGGAAAGGGGGATAAAATAGGGGGAAAAGAAAAACAGAGAAATAAAAGATAGAGAACAGTTAAAAATAAAATGAAAACAAGAGGGTCGAGGTGGGGTAGAGCTAATTATCTGAAGACGTTGAATTTGATGTTGAGACCGGAAGGAAGATGAAAAGGAACATCATCAGAATTCAATCACCAGCTGTCAACATCTGTGACAAGCTCCTCCAAGCCGTTGGCATATCTGCTTGCTCAGGTTCAGAGCATCAATCCCTCACAGCAGGGATTCTAATTGCAAAATCCATTTTGGAAAAGCATACATTAAATTTAGCTCGAGGATGCCCCACTGCCTCTCAGTGGAAACTCAGGGGAAAAAAAGACCTTCAGTCCTAGAGTAGCAAACTGCACGTGATAAAATAACTGCCTCAGTGCTACAGCAGTGCCCAAAGTGTATTTCCTGTTCAATTTCCAAAGTCGAAAGGTGTGCAGGTTAGGTGGATTGGCTATGCTAAATGCCCCTTAGTGTCTCAAGATGTGTAGGTTAGGGGGATTATCGGGTAAATATGTGGGGTTATGGGGATAGAGCAGGGGTTTGGATTGATTGAGATGCTCTGTCAGAGTCGGTGCAGACTCGACGGGCCAAATGGCATCCTTCTGCACTGTCGGAATACTACGATTTTCAATGTTGCTCCAATAGAGCGACACGGTGGCACAGTGGTTAGCACTGCTGCCTCACAGGGCCAGGGACCCAGGTTCGATTCCCGGATTGGGTCACTGTTTGTGTGGCGTTTGCACGTTCTCCTTGTGCCTGTGTGAGTTTCCTCCCACAGTCCAAAGATGTACAGTTTAGGTGCATCGGCTATACTAAATTCTCCCTCGGTGTACCCGAACAGGCGCTCGAGTGTGGCAACTAGGGGGCTTTCACAGTAACCTGCAGTGTGAATGTCAGCCTACTTGTGATTAATAGATAAACTTTTTAACAGAATAAACTGTCAGTGATTTTTAATATGGACAAAGCCAAAAACACAATGGCAATGCATAGAGACACACAGAGTTCTGTGTCGAGGGTCAGCCCAGAATACGAAGCCGCGAAACATAAGGTCGAACAGGCATAATGGGTAACTGGCTTCCTTTAATTTATAAACTTACAGGGCGAGAGACGGGGGCAATAGGAAAATTAAAGTCACGACTGCTCACGTCTTCACGGACCAAAATAAAAACAAACCCCTTTATTCAAACACATACTTTTCTTCTCTAGTACAGTCACCCTAACCTTAATCAGTTTAAAAATCTTCCTCACGCTCAGGTTTCTATATCGATAGCCATCCACATACAGTGTGCTTTAGCATCAAAAAATATACCACAAAAAATGATTTAATATATTCTGTTCTACAGAATATGCACATTGCTGTATTTCTGTTGCAATTCACAGTAATTATACAGTATAAAAGCTGTTGTGCTGCAGGATACAAGCAAAGTTCGGACTCAACGTCTTCAGAACACGCGATATAAATACTCATGCTTCGATTTACTTGGTGTGTCTTTAATACACAGCAGAGAAAAACATGAAAAGGAGTCCTAAAATAAAACACCCCACTTAACGTTTGAGGAATCTGATTTGAGATTTTTTATTGTTTTTTTGTAAAAAGAAAATCCTTACCCCTGCTGAATAAACAGAGGCTTCTTACAGCGAGCTTCAGAAGTTGAGGAGGAGGAATTAATAAGTACCATAATTGATAGGAGGGCAGTCATTTCATTTTCTTCGAGGATGCAGATCGAGTCGAGTGGTCTTTTTTATTTAGGTTAGGGCTGGGGAAGCAGTGAAAGCAACAACAGCTGGAGTGGAGGTGTCCAACACCACCACTCTCTCAGTATACCTAATGGTCAGCAAAGTAACAACACAAGAATATCGGCTTCGCAAAAGAAAATTGTTTGGAACACATGGAGTAAGTAGTACATTGCCAATGTATGTTGTGAACAGGGGGTATGGGGGGGGGGGGGGGGGGGGGGGAGGTTTCTCACACTTTGGGAGGGCGGGAAAGATTTAAGTGTGACAGTCATGAAATGTGGTGTCACACTTACAACGCAGCAACACATATCCCCCTCCCCTTTCCCTCCCCCCACCTCATCAAGTGAAGTCCAACTTAGTTATATAATGCAAATCAAATCTGGACACAGATAAAACAATACAATGCCAAAGGATTTCTTGTGCGCCTGTTACAAAAAATACAAAACAGTCACCCATTTTATTTTCACTTGGGGGAATTTTCAGATTTTTTTCACCCCAGCCACACAGACATGATATTTTTTGGATATAAAAATATGTTCCGAGTTATGAGTTTCAAATTACAACAATAAAAGGTATTATAACAAAGGAAAATAGTCAAAAGTTCAATAATTCTTTGTCATCTCGTAGGAATCTGGAAACGCGGCAGAACTGTGACCTGAACCCGTTACAAGAGGCAGAATTCCAGCGTTTGGAACCACATTCCAGGACAGAGTTAAAGTGATGTTTTCATTTCCCCTGTCAAAAGAAAACGCTAAATGTACGAATTATATTTTATTGGGACAGCACAAGCATTAACACAGATGCACATCAGATGAATTGCAACTCAACTCCTGATTCCCACCAAGTTCACCCAACGTTGCAATGCTTCCATTTCCAAATGTTTGGCCGAGTGTTCTAATCCTTCCCTCCACTCTCCATCTCCAGCCCTACGTCCATTCAGGACCACTGGTTCCTACCAACTCTTGTGCAGCCCCGACTTCCGTCACCCCTCCCACGGCAACTGTGCTTTCCGATGTCTGAGCCCCAAGATCTAAAATTCCTTCCTTAACCTCTGCCCCTCTCTCTGCTTTCTTTTAAAATAATTCTTAAAAGCTACCTCTTCCACCATTTTGCCTTGTTGCACTCCCATGGAGCACCACGTGATGTTTCACTCGGCAAACGTAAATAATTAAGATGCGTTGTGAATTTAAAATAAAAACTGGTGAACTTTAAAAATACTTGACAAGATAGCAGCAATCAGGCTGCAAGCAGGGAATCTTCATCACTCTGGATAGCCTTAACAACAATTTGTATTTAGATAATGCCTTTGAAGTAGCTAAACTGTCTATAAAATAATGAGGATCATGTATCAGCGAGATAGTCAACATCTTTTCCCAAAGGTAGGGGAGTCCAAAACTAGAGGGCATAGGTTTAAGGTGAGAGGGGAGAGATACAAACGGGTCCAGAGGGGCAATTTTTTCCACACAGAGGGTGGTGAGTGTCTGGAACAAGTTGCCAGAGGTGGTAGTAGTAGAGGCGGGTACAATTTTGTCTTTTAAAAAGCATTTAGACAGTTACATGGGTAAGATGGGTATAGAGGGATATGGGCCAAACACAGGCAATTGGGACTCGCTTAATGGTTAAAAAAGGGCAGTATGGACAAATTGGGCTGAAGGGCCTGTTTCCATGCTGTAAAACTCTATGACTCTGTGACTAAACCAGCCAGGGTACTTCACAGGAGGGAAGCAAAATTTGATACAGAACCACGCAAAGTGAGAGAGCAGATGACCAAAACTTGGACAAAGTAGGTTTTAAGGAGTGTTTTAAAAGAACAGACAGAGGCAGAGTGTTTTATGGATAAGAATTCCAGTCTCTCGAGCAGCATGACTTACAATGGATTACATATAATTAATGGCAGAGAGATAGGCCATTCAGCCTAAACAATCCATGTTGGTGGTTATGCTCCGCCCAAACTTCCTACCATCTTTCCTTATCCAAATCTATCTAAGTAACCCTCTATTCCCTTCTGCCTCATCTGCTTGTCTAGCTTCCTCGCACTCCAACACAGTGGTTCTAACGCAGTCTATTTTAGAACTTCTGTCAGTGCGGCACGGTAGCACAGTGGTTAGCACTGCTGCCTCACAGCGCCAGGGACCCGGGTTCGATTCCAGCCTGGGTCACTGTCAGTGGGGAGTTTGCACATTCACTCCTTGTCTGCGTGGGTTCCCTCCAGGTGCTCTGTTTCCTCCCACACTCCAAAGATGTGCGGATTAGGTTGATTGGCCATGTTAAATTGCCCCTTAAGACCAGGGTAAATAAGTGGGGTTATGGGGATAGGGCCTGGGTGGAATTGTGGTCAGTGAAGACTCAATGGGGCAAATGGCCTCCTTCTGCACCGTAGGGATTCTATGATGCTATAATGCGCAGATACTGGATCACTTTTAACACTGACTAAATGTTTTGCTATCTACCAGTTAGAGGGCTGCTGTCATAGGGACACCCTGAAGACACCACACATTTTACACACATTTCTACATTGCAAAAATTAGCAAAAACAGATTAATAAATGGAGTCAAGAGTCCATGGGATTTTCGCAGTAACTTCATTGCAGTGTCAATACAAGCCTATTTGTGACACTAATAAGCTTAGCTTCAATGGATCAGCTGGTGGAGCTGTCGGGATCTTTAACTTCTACCAGCTCATCACTGGCCAGCTCATCACTGGCACCACCATATGGTCTTTGATGGTACTGCAAGCATTAATGACTGAACTGATGTACCACCACTCTCCAACCTCCTCCTTCCTTCCTGTAAAGATGCAACCAGGAATGTTTATGATATTTTGCCATGTCATTAATGAACACAGCAAAAAGGTCAAATTATTTGGACTGGCAAGGTGGAGAAATTACATGCGCGTATGCACTTCCCAGCATGAATCTCGGGATAGCAGGCAGAAAGTGAATTCTGGCTGCTTTATCCTGTCCTTGGCTTGCTCCCTTCCCTAGACCAGAGGAACCGAGTGCAATTCAATAATATATCCCTGGTCAAGTGCAGCTAATTAGTCTGGTCGGAGAAAGAGGGGCACAAACTAGCAATGGTACAGTGTGCAGCTTCTGGAGTTCTAACCACATCACAGGCTAAAAATGATTACATATACCCCTACTGTTACAACCAAAAGAGAAATTGCTGGAAAATCTCAGCAGGTCTGGCAGCATCTGTAGGAAGAGGAAAGAGCTGAAGTTTCGAATCCAGATGACCCTTTCCGTCAAAGCTCTTTTGTCTCCTTACAGATGCTGCCAGACCTGCTGAGATTTTCCAGCATTTTCTCTTTTGGTTTCAGATTCCAGCATCCGCAGTAATTCGCTTTCGTCGCCTACTTTTGTACATGCATTTACCGCAAGAGTTTGTTCCCTCTTTAGTTCATGTGATTAATGGTCTAGCCTGACACCAACATACCTCCAAATCACCAATCCCATCTCAACAATCGCTCAGTTATACCACTAGACTAGTAAAATGTTGGTTATTTTCCTGGTTCTATTTTTACATCTTGCATTTCCTGCACACCTCTCCCCTTCAACCAGTCACAGCACTGAAGATTAATCAACGATCACTCCCTCCACACAGTGACAGCAGTGTGGACAATTTATCAAGGCTCCTTCGAAAGCACCTTCCAAATCCATGACCTTCACCACCCTGGAAAGACAAGGGCAGCAGTTGCATGGGAACACCATCACCTGCAAGTACACCTCCAATAAACAGGGCAGCACGGCAGCACAGTGGTTAGCATTCTTGCCCCATCGCCAGGAACCCAGGTTCAATTCCGGCCTTGGGTGACTGTATGGAGTTTGCACATTCACCCAGTGGGTTTCTTCCAGTTTCCTCCCACACACTCCAAAGATGTGTAGGTTAGATGGGTTAGCCATGGTAAGTGTACGGGGTTACAGGGATAGGGCGGGGTGGTGAGCCTGGGTAAAATACTTTGTCAGAGAGTCAGTGCAGACTCGAAGGGCCGAATGGCCTCCTTCTGTACTGTAGGGATTCTACGAAGCCACATAGCATCCTGACTTGGAAATATATCGCAGTTCCTTCACTGTCACCGGGACACAATCCCAGGACACTCTGCGTTACAGCACTGTGGATGTACCAACACCACATGGGCGGCACGGTAGCGCAGTGGTTAGCACTGCTGCTTCACAGCTCCAGGGTCCCGGGTTCGATTCCCGGCTCGGGTCACTGTGTGGAGTTTGCACGTTCTCCTCGTGTCTGCGTGGGTTTCCTCCGGGTGCTCCGGTTTCCTCCCACAGTCCAAAGATGTGCGGGTTAGGTTGATTGGCCAGGTTAAAAATTGCCCCTTAGAATCCTAAAATGCGTAGGTTAGAGGGATTAGCAGGTAAATATGTGGGGGTAGGGCCTGGGTGGGATTGTGGTCGGTGCAGACTCGATGGGCCGAATGGCCTCCTTCTGCACTGGAGGTATTCTATGGACTGCAGCGGCTCAAGGTGACGATTCACCACCACTTTCTCAAAGTCAATTACAGGTGGAGAATAAATGCTGACCTAACCACCCACACCCTATTAAAGAATGTAAGAAAAATTTTGAGGTCGATAAATTCAAGGCCCCAATCAGTAATTCATTGTAACTGATCATAAAAATAGACATTCTAAATCTTGTTGCTAACCACTGCTAATAGTTAAGAAATGTGTCTTTTTCTGATGCGTTGCTAAGAACATTCCTGTACTTAACAATGTGGCTGAGAGATACATTTCAAAGCTAGAGGTTTGGACCAACTTGGTAGCAATGAACAGATATTGTTCTAATGACTAATCTATAGGTTAACGGGAGGGTCCATCCACAACTGCCAATTACAACTTGGATCAAATTCAGTTTATTCAACTTATCCCATACATCTAGTGTAGCTTCATCCTGACTCACAAATCTACTGTGCAGATGAAGGGCAGCCTGCTCACCGACCTACATCCATGCTCCTTTGATACACTGTCTTTAGAAAATTCGGGGCTAGCCAGTTACAACATCTCCCTGCTTCTATCTTCCAGTTTTATTATTTTCCCAACACACTGACTACACACAGTAACACACTGACTACACACAGCAACACACTGACTACACACAGCAACACACTGACTACACACAGCAACACACTGACTACACACAGCAACACACTGACTACACACAGCAACACACTGACTACACACAGCAACACACTGACTACACACAGCAACACACTGACTACACACAGCAACACACTGACTACACACAGCAACACACAGCAACACACTGACTACACACAGCAACACACTGACTACACACAGCAACACACTGACTACACACAGCAACACACTGACTACACACAGCAACACACTGACTACACACAGCAACACACAGCTAGAATGAATCAGATCAATAATCAAGCTGAACAGTGGCGTGGAGGACGAGCACCTGCTCCCACCAGTCTACATCCCCTCCCCCCTCCGCCTCACACACACCCAGCGCCTCCGCAACATTCCTCCCTGGAAAACAGTGCAGATTTCAATTCAATGCAGAGTCTGTGACACCTGCAATTGCGCCTCTGTGTAAATTCAATCTGTAATAGAGCGCTGACTGTCCACACTCACTGAAGGATCGGACAAGAGAAGCAACTGCACAATCCACTCCTGTCAATACAGACAAAATGCTATACATACATCTAAGTGGGCAGCATGGGTGGCACAGTGGTTAGCACAGCTGTCTCACAGCTCCAGGACCGGAGTTCGATTCCCAGCTTGGGTCACTGTCTGTGTGGAGTCTGCACGTTCTCCCCGTGTCTGCGTGGGTTTCCTCCAGGAGCTCCGGTTTCCTCTCTCAGTCCAAAAGTGTGCAGGTTAGGTGCACTGGCCATGCTAAATTGCCCCCAAGTGTCCCGGGATGTGTAGGTTAGAGGGATTAGTGGGGTAAATACATGGGATTACGGGGATAGGGCCTGGGTGGGACTGCTGTCAGTGCAGACTTGATGGGCCGAATGGCCTCCTTCTGCACAGTAGGGTTTTTATGTTTCTATAAGCCAGCACTAGACAGAAACGATGGGATGCTTCGACGAGGGTAGTTTGTCAGAATGGTTTCGGGCGACAGTCCCATGGAAACAGTGCTCTGTTTCCAGCAGCTGACAGAGCTGTATTTTGCCAACCACCGATTTCTAATTCAATTTTTCTCCTTATCGCACGTCTGCCTGTGATGTCTGAAAAACGCTTGCTTCACCTCACTAGGGAATAATTCTGTCATTCACGCATTGCAGACAGTGCATTAATTCAAGCAGCCATGACTGCTTTAAAGGGTTGCAGTTAGGTAATTACCACAACATTAAGATATAGCTGGATAGACAGGTGGAAATTTCTTACTTGAGGCCATTTCCATCATCAAAGAAGAAATATTTTGACTTCACATCTTTTAGGTCCAATTTCGTCTTATCTCCACGAAGAACAATCTTGTCCCAGAGAACAACCTGGTTCAGCGCCTGCGTTTGCAAGAAGAGTTTCAATGACTTGTATACACAACATGTGACTCATACCAGTACACACACACATCATAATACAAACATACAAATTAGGAGTAGGCCACTCAGCCCATCAAGCCTGCTCCGTCATTCAATAAGATCATGGCTGATCGGATTGTAGTAGTTTATTTATTAGTCACAAGTAGGCTTACGTTCACACTGCAATGAAGTTACTGTGAAAATCCCCTCGTTGCCACACTCTGGTGTCTTTTCGGGTACACAGGGAGAATTTAGCATGACCAATTCACCTAACCTGCACGTCTTTGGACTGTGGGAGGAAACCGGAGCATCCGGGGTAAACCCACGCAGACACGAGGAGAATGTGCAGACTCCACACAGACAGTGACCCAAGCCGGGAATCGAACCCAGGTCCCTGGCGCTGTGAGGCAGCAGTGCCAACCACTGCGCCACCGTGTCATGTAGCCTCAACTCCATATTTCCACTGACCCCCAATAACCTTTCACCTCCACCACCCCCGTTGCTCATGAAGGATCAATCTACCTCTGCCTTAAAAAATATTTGAAGACTGCTTTGATGGCCTTTTGGGGAGGACACTCAACCCTCATTTTCCTTCATCTGTCTTAACCAAAAGGTTTTGTGTGGAGTTCCAGAACAAATTGCTGCAAACATTCAGCCTATCAGTTTGCATCTACGCGGAGGACAGTTCTGTTGAAGGGGCCACGCCCGAGGTTCTGTTGAAGGGGCCACGCCCGAGACACTAACTCCCTTGATTTCCAAAGATGGGGATTGACCTGCTGGATATTCACATCGCCTGGACATCACTCATAAAACTCTATGTGGACAGTTCCCAAGGATTTGTAGCTAAGTCTGCTTAAGGATCAGAATTGTGCAATTTAATTGTACCCCTTCAAATTAAACTCAAGCGAATGAAAACAATTCTCCATTTTATTGACCATTCCATATCAATCATCAGATGGTAAAAACAACGCAGAGTTGTTCACCAACTTATTGTTTTCAACGTTAAATTTTCTGCCCTTTCAACAATTGCAAAGTACAGTCCAAAACTTGTAGAGGAATAAGTACTAACTTCTGTACACTCATTCAATATGGACAGCACGATAGTTAGCACTACTGCTTCACAGCGCCAGGGACCTGGCTTTGATTCCCGGCTTGGGTCACTGGCTGTGCGAAGTCTGCACATTCGCCCTGTGTCTGCGTGGGTTTCCTCCGGGTGGTCCGGTTTCCTCAGAAGGGCAGCAGTCTGACTGCTCTCAAAATTTTCTTGAGGGAAAATGCTGGTAGTTGGTGATTTTCCCTCAACTGTTGAGATTCGCGAGTGACAGGGAGTGTTGCATGGCTGCCTGTGAGGGTTCAAATGTGCAAATCCAGCAAGCTGGCACTCTGCAAACACATTCAGCCTTCATCTCAATAAATAACTCTGCTAAAATCAGCAATTAAAAGGAAAAGCCCACCAATGCCTCTACTTTCTCAGAAAACTAAGGAAATTTAGCATGTCAGCTACGACTCTCACCAACTTTTACAGATGCACCATAGAAAGCATTCTTTTGGTTGTATCACAGCTTGGTATGGCTCCTGCTCTGCCCAAGATCGCAAAAAAAAGGTCAATGGAATGTAGCCCAATCCATCAGGCAAACCAGCTTCCCATCCATTGACTCCGTCTACACTTCCCGCCGCCTCGGCAGAGCAGCCAGCGTAATTAAGGACCCCACGTACCCTGGACATTCTCTCTTCCACCTTCTTCCGTCGGGAAAATGATACAAAAGTCTGAGGCTATGTACCAACTGACTCAAGAACAGCTTCTTCCCTGCTGCCATCAGACTTTTGAATGGACCTACCCTGCGTTAAGTTGATCTCTCGCTACACCCTAGCTATGACTGTAACACTACATTTTGCACTTTCTCCTTTCCTTTTCTATGAACGGTATGCTTTGTTTACATAGCGCACAAGAAACAATACTTTTCACTGTATACTAATACATGTGACAATAATAAATCAAATCAAATCAAGGGCACTATTGGAGCAAAGGAGAGACCATGAGCCGAAGATCTGTTAAATATCTGAATGCTGTGCTCAGAAATGGAAGGTGACAGAGCACAAAGCAAGCCGAGAGTCAAAGCTAACATATTATCCCAAATTCCATCAGTAACTTGTGACATTTGGTCACATGTTGCTTGAAAATCCAAGTACACTTCATCCACTGGTTTCCCTTATCTATCCTACTAGTTACACCCACAAAAATCACTAATTGATTTGTCAAACACAATTCCTCTCATCATAAATTAATGTTGACTCAGCCAAATCACAAGTGTCCCTAATAATAAATCCTAGCATTTTCTCTGCTCTGTCAGGTTAACGGGCCCAAGGTTGATTTGATTTATTGTCACATGTATCAGTATACAATGAAAAGTATTGTTCCTTGCGCGCTATGCAGACAAAGCATACCGTTCATAGAGAAGGAAAGACAGAGAGTGCAGAATGTAGTGTTACAGTCATAGCTAGGGTGTAGAGAAAGATCAACTTAATGCGAGGTCGGTCCATTCAAAAGTCCGAAGGCAGCAGGGCAGAAGCTGTTCTTGAGTCGGTTGGTACGTGACCTCAGCCTTTTGTATCTTTTTCCCGACGGAAGAAGGCGTAAGAGAGAAAGTTTGTTTTCAATCTGCCTTCTCCTTTAAGTAGCAGGGATACATTTGCAACCTTCTAATTATGAAGATCATTTAATAGCTAAGGAATTCTGGAACATCAAAGCCACTGCATCTCTGTGGTGACCCCTTTTAAAATCCTAGGATGTCGGACATCAGGTTCATGGGATGTCAGCTTTCACAATTCACAACTTCTCCCCTTTGTTAGCTAATAATTTCTTAACATTCCCCATTACCAATGGATCATTGATTACCTGCTATCTCCGATACAAAGCATTCATTTAATGTCGTTGCTATTTCAGTAATCCTCATCATAATTTCTTCTGTTTTTGCCTCAAAGGGGCCAAAGTTTACTTTCATTGGTTCTCTTCCAACAGGTTTATTTGGAATCACGAGCTTTTGGAGCGCTGCTCCTTCATCAGGTGAGTGACATCTTACTACACCTACAGAAGTTTTAAGAACATGCTATGATGTCTCTTGCTAGTTTACTCTCTCAACTCCATTTTATCTATCAATTCCTTAATTGTTGTTGGCTAATTCCAAAATCCTCCCAATTCTCAGGCTTTGTCCTCTTTTTAGCATCATTCTAAGCCTTTTCTTTTAATTTAACACAATCTTTAAATTCACTTACTAACCGAGGTTAGGCCATTTTACTCTTTAAAGGCATGTGTATTTGCTGTGAACTATGGATTTTCTATTTAATTATTTTTCCATTGCTTAACTTTCAATCTAGTTTCCTTGTCCATTTTAACCAACCTACCCTTCGTACCAATATAGTTTGCTTTGTTTGGTTTAAGAACCTTGTTTTAGACTTGACTAAATCACCCTCTTCCTCAGAGGCACTTTTGCCAAAACTTTAATGAACCCCACAATAATAACCTAAAACAGCCTGTTCCCAGGATGGTTCCTCAGCATACTGATCCAGAAGACTACCTTGAAAGCATTCCATGAACTCTACATCATTACTGCAAATCTGGTTTGCTCAGTCTACGAGAAGATTATGTCCCCTCTGAATATTGGATTACCCTTGGTACTTACACCTCTGATCGCAGAAGGAGGCCACTCAGCCCATCGAGTCTGCATCGACCACAACCCCACCCAGGCCCTATTCCCATAATCCCACATATTTACCCCGCTAATCTCCCTGACACTAGGGTCAATTTAGCGTGGCCAATCAACCTAACCCACACATTTTTGGACTGTGGGAGGAAACCGGAGCACCCGGAGGAAACCCACGCAGACACAGGGAGAACGTGCAGACTCCGCACAGACAGTGACCCAAAGTCGGAATTTAATCCAGGTTCCTGGCGCTTGTGAGGCAACAGTGCTAACCGCTGTGCCACCGTGCTGCCCCATGTTTTGCTTTTTACACTGCCCAGCGCAACAACTACTGCTCAGAACCCCATAATTTATTCCCACCAGTGCTGTCTACCCCTCTTAGTTCTAACCAAACTGATTCCACAAGATTCCAAGCCCATATCCTTTTATTCTCTACTGTCTAAATCCCATCCTTTGCTATCAGGACAAGCACCTCCACCGCACACACCTTTACCATTCTGCCTCTCTCTTCTTGTCTCCTGAATTAATATATTCCCAACCTTGGTCGTTCACTACCATATCCCCATTGTGACTAGATCAAACACATTTATTCCTGCTGATTCATTTTTGTTGCAAGTTTTTCACATTTGTTTTATTTTTCCCGTTGTTACCTTAGTCAGCGCTGAACTATTATCTTTGTAAAGCTTCCTGACCCATTCTGCTTCTTTTTACCCAAATTATCCTTCTGCTCTGAAGCCTAGACATTTCTCTGACTGCTCTTGTGGGTACCCCTTCTTCAATGCATCCACACCATTTTCCTCCTTCATTAGTTTAAAGCCCTATCTACCATCCTAGTTTTTCAATTTGCTGGGACGCTAACCCAGTTTAATTGGAGCCTGTCCCAACACTGCAGCTCCCTATTTACCCAGCAGAGACTGAAAACCCTAGCTTCTCACATGCCACACATTTAACCTTCTAATCTGTTTGACACTAGGCCAATTTAGGCTTGGATCAGATCACAATCTAGAGATAAATACCCGCGAGGTTCTGCATTTTAATTTAGATCTGAGCTCCTCAAACTCTCTCAACAGAATGGCATTCCTAGTTCTAGCTATGCCGATGTTTCCCACATGGGCTATGACAAATTAGATGCGTGTCCCCCACAATCCCTTGCACTCCCAAGTTCTTTCCTGTTGCAAAGAGGAGGTTTCCAGTCCCAGCACCGGGCAGGCAACACAACCTTCAAAACCCCAGTTGCAGCTGCAGAGAACAGCCAGATATTCTCCGGATTTCTACTGATCAGGATTTCATTCAGAAAACATACTCACGTTATTCTTGGTTTTGTACTCCGCTGATAAATAAAGGAACAGTTGCTTGACATTCCAGTCAAATATTGGCTTCAAATGTTGAATGGAGTTAAAGAAAAAGAACATGCAGCAAGAACAAGGTTAGCTGACTGGTGGCAAATCTTTACTGCTCAGAAAACATTTTTATTTATCAGCCACAAAGGGAGTTAATAGATTCTGCTCCCGCGCCATTTAGCTAAAGGGTCTGAAGTAGACCCACCATAATCAGGAACATTCTTTATTCTGCTTCTGCTCAACACCCAGAGAGACTCATCAACAATGTCATGTTGGCGATTTGCTACCGCTCTCCCTTAACGGTTGTAAAGAAAAAATTACCCAGAAAGAAAAGCTTGACGGCGATGAAGGATGACCCAAAAACAATTAAATCACAAATTCAGGAGTGGAGCAGTTGCAACACTTGCATCCCGATTACTGAGCTGAAACAGAAGCCAAATACTGTGGATGCTGGAAATCTGAAATAAAACCTGGATAAACTCAGCAGGTCTGGCAGCATCTGTGGAGCGGGAAACTGAATTAATGTCCAGTCCATATGACCCTTCTACAAACTCAAAACATTAGCTCTGTTTTTCTCTCTCCACAGATGCGGCTAGGCCTGCTGAGTCTATCCAGCATTTTCTATGTTTATTCCTTTACTTAGTTGGGTTTTTTTTTTATAAAACAACCACAAAATACAAACCGAGTCCTTCACCATGTGTCGTTTCCCAACAGTTTGTTGATTTTCCCAAATCATGAGTCTACTAAAAAGGCTTTCCCAGAGACTGCTGGAAGGAGTAGGATGCAAAGACTCAGAATCACAATTTTGTTGTGGGCTTCTCGAGTAAATGATGCATCAATGTACTGCTGCCTGTAGAGAAAGAAATATGCAAATAGTGCTGCTGGCAGATTGGATTTCTACCTGAAATTTGGAAAAGCCACGTGGATAAGCTACACTTGGGATTTACTAAGAGGCTTCATGCCTGCATGATACTTTCCTCAAAGGGATGATATCTGCGGTGCCGTTCACCAGGACTAACCATCACAGACCCATTAGAAAAGCGGCCATAAAAAGCCATGTTTCATTCACGTCTGTGTTATTTTGGACATGTTGCACTGAAGATTGAACCCAGTGATTCAAACTCAATTCTACGCTTAAACTTCTTACCGACAGCGAAGACTTTAGCTAGGCTCATCTCTGCAGCTTTTGATAGATTGCGTTCCCAGCCCCACCTGACCCAGTCCTGCAGCTGTGCCCCTTATAACCCAAACCTGCAAATGCCAGCAGCTTTACAGGCAACCTATTAACAAGTCTCATTAAACTGAAGAAAACACTTGAACACTGCTCCAACTTTAAAGGGGTTCAATAGATACTCAACAATGCCAGTGTCATGTCTTCATGATGGGGTTTTGCTTTCATTCATTCAAAAGATGGGAGCATGACTGGCAGCGCCAACATTGGTTGCCCATTCTTAATTGCCCTTGAACAGGTGGTGGTGAACTGCCTTTTTGAACTGCTGCAATCCACTTGGCGTAGGTACACCCACAGTGCTGATGGAAAGCGAAGTCTAGGAATTTGAAGGAATGGCGATGAAGTTCCAAATCAAGATGAATGTGTAACTTGGTGGGGAGCTTGCTGGCGGTGGTGTTCCGTACTCTGGCTGCCCTTGCCCTTCTAGGTGCTAGAGATCATAGTTTGGAAGTTTGTCGACACAAAATGATAGCAGGCGACCCCCCGGTGGCAGTAATTACACATCATTATATTTCTTTGCGGCACCAGCAATTCTCAGGGCAGCAAGATCAGTCTGTGTCAGCGCACAATAAACACAGCGAGAATCTGCTTCAAACCATCATCACTTTGACGATGGATACACTGATGAATTCTGCATATTTAGTGTGCTTTTTCTTTAAAACTGGCCAGAACCGAACACTTTTGCACTAGGAAGAAAAGAATGCCTGAAGGTTACATTCAAACGTGACGGGATTGCGTGCTCTTAGTTCTGCTCGCTGGCACTTAAAGCAGGGCTGACAGCAGGCATTCCAAATTATGTTAGAATTAAGATGTCCTTTTGACATCAGCTTTCAGCATCGCTCCAGCAGACTTCAGTTAAACGGAGGTAAGAATGCTCTAGCAGTTCGAGCCGTGCCATAGCTGTTTACAGATGAACTACTTAAACTCCCAGTGAATCAGTCAAACTGCTCAGCTGCTAGACCTCAGATACAGCGATTGTTCGGGGTTTAGGATCATTTGGAGAGTTTCCCAACACAAATACTGCAACCAAATTCCAACGTGACACCATCACTGGGCACACACATGTTCCACTCAATAATGATTTGTTTATGCAAAACATGTTCAAAAAGGATATCTGCAGAGAGGTCAAATGTGATCAATCCCAAGTCACTTCTTTCTCTGGGTCCTGTAAAATCCTCCACGTTTTTCCTGTAATAAAAATGTTTGAGTCTTTATTACACAAACTGCATTGAAGATACATTACAGTTATTAAAAATGATACAAGAAAGTAGTCCCCAAGGTTCAATATCCACTCCAACACTTGAGCAAAAAAATAAATTCAAGGCCTGCATTCCAGCGCAGTATCAAAGGAGTGCTGCACTGGTGGAGGTGCGTCTTTTGGACAAGATCATAGAATCATCGTGCAGAAAAGAGGCCATTCGGTCCATCAAGTCTGCCCCGACTCTCTGACAGTATCTTATCCAGACCCTTTTCCCCGCCCTATCCCCGTAACCCCGGCACCATGGCTAATTCATTTAACATATACATCTTAGGGCACTAAGGGGCAATTTAGCACGGTCAATCCACCTAACTTTGGATTGTGGGAGGAAACCAGAGCACCCGGAGGAAACCCACGCAGACACGGGAAGAATGTGCAAACTCCACACAGTCAACCAAGGCCAGAATCAAACCCGGGTCCCTGGCTTTGTGAGGCAGCAGTGCTAACCATTGTGCCACTTAAGATGTTCAGCTGAGGTCCCCTCTGCTTCTTGGGTGGGTGTAAAACATCCCATGGCAATATTTCAAAGAGTGGAGGAAACTATCCTCAGTGTCTGACTATCAATCTGACAAAAGCAGATTTATTGGTCTAGTCCACGGTTGTTTGTGGGAGCTCGCCATGCTCAGAATTTGTTATATTTCTTAAATTAGAATAGTGACTCCCTTCAAAGTGCTTCACTGGGTCGTTCAGATGATGGGAAAGGCACAATACGGTTACAAGTCAGTCTTTCGTTCAATAATTCCCATTGTGCAGCACAGTGACAGGCACTGCTGCTTCACAGCACCGGGGACACAGGTTCGATTCCTGGCTTGGGTCACCATCTATGTGGGCTTTGCACATTCTCCCCGTGTCTGCGTGGGTTTCCTCCGGGTGGTCCAGTTTCCTCCCATAGTCCGAAAGGTGTGCTGGTTAGGTGCATTGGTCATGCTAGATTCCCCCTCAGTGTACCCGAACAGGCACCGGAGAGTGGTGACTAGGGGATTTTCACAATAACTTCATTGCAGTGTTAATGTCAGTCTACTTGTGACACTAATAAATAAACTAAACATGGGATAAACTCAAAATACTGTAGATGCCTGAGGTCTGAAATAAAAACAAAGTACCGGAAAAACTCAACAGATCTGGCAGCATCTGTGGAGAGAGCAGAGTTAACGTTATGTCCAAGATGACTTCTTTGGAACTGAAAACAGATAGAAATGTGATGGGCTTTATGCCGTGAGTGATGGGAGCAGTAGCCAGGGAATGGGGTTGGAACTGAAACAAAGTGGCTTCAATCAGTCACATAATCAAACTGGAGGGAGGCACAGTGGTTAGCACTGGATTTGATTCGGACCTTGGTTGACTGTGAAGTTTGCATGTTCTCCCTGTGTCTGCGTGGGTTTCCTCCCACAGTCCAAAGATGTGCAGGATTGGCTATGCTAAAATTGCCCCTTGGTGTCCAAGGATGTGTAGGGTAGGTGGATTAGAAATGGTAAATGTGCAGGGTCACGGTGATAGGGCAGAAGAGAGGGATGCTCTTTCGGAGAGTCGGTGTAGGCTCGATGGGCTGAATGGTCTCTTTCGGCACTGTGAGGATTCTACGGTTCCTCGGAGGAAATTTCTGCTCACCCACAGTGGTGGATGTTAGATAAGCAGTCTGATAATGGGACAACAGTGAAGTCATCAAGAGAGGTGGTGACGAGATAGAGATAGGTGCCATCAGGGTCCATGTGAAAACTAAAGCTGTAATTTTGGATGATGCAATGGAGGGGCAGCAAAGATGGATGGACGTTGATGGACCGAATGAGTTTTTCCAGAGTTAGCAATGCAGTAGTGGAGTCTGAGGGTGTGTTCTAAGGAGGGGGTGCAAAGGAGATTCATTAGGATGTTCCTGGGATGAATATTTAAGTTATGAAGAGAGGTTGCGTAGGCTTGGGTTGTTTTCATTGGAGCAGAGAAGACTGAGGGGGCGACCTGATCAAGGTGTACAAGATTATGAGGGACATGGACAGAGTGGATAAGGAGCAGCTGTTCCCCTTAGTTGAAGGGTCAGTCACGAGGGGACATAGGTTCAAGGTGAGGGGCAGGAGGTTTTGGGGGAGATATGAGGAAAATCTTTTTTTTTTAAACCCAGAGGATGGTGACGGTCTGGAATGCACTGCCCGGGAGGGTGGTAGAGGCTGGTTGCCTCAAATCCTTTAAAAAGTATCTGGATGAGCACTTGGCACATAACATTCAGGGCTATGGGCCAAGCGCTGGCAGATGAGATTAGGTGGGAGTTCAGGTGTTTCCAATGTGTCCATGTGGACTCAACGGGCCAAAGGGCCTTTTCTGCGCTGCATCATTCTATGATTTGATTCTATGATTTCCAACATTACATAGCAGTTACAGCACATAAACACCAGCATGGAGCTATGAGCCAACCCAACAGCTCCTTGCTGGTGTGTATGCTCCACACAAGTCACCATCCACCATTTTTCTTCCAATTCTATCAACATAACATAACGTCGCAAATCTCCCATGACTAAATGCAATCAAGGTTGCACCTCTATGACTATTTTTAGATTAAACTGCATCAGTGAGAATCTCTCAATTGGAACAATTCTTTGCTGAACTAAGTAGACATTGCAGAATCCATTCGTACAGTCAGAACCTTATAGCACAAATGGTGGCCATGACTCTTTCTCTGGGTCAATTGCTCCCACTAACCAGCTCTGTCCCTGCAGCCCTGCAAACTGCCTCTTTTCCAATGTTACACCAATGTTAGAACGCAGTGTGGGATCAGTCTCAAGCGCGTAAACATCTCCACAGTGTCTGGACCCCAATCAAGTACGAAAACTACAATTTGAAATCCCACCGGCATAATTTAATCGTGCAACACCAGGATTTTTCCAAGATCTGTCAGGGTAGAAAATCAATTCTAAGTCGGCGATCAAAAGATCTGGCACTGCTTTCAATGCACAAGGTCAGTATCAATCCCCACTCTGCCAAATTAAACACAAGCAAGTTTTGTTTTGCAAACCAAAGAATACTGATGCATGAGTTATTACACAACCAAAGTCCAGCAATACCCCATGTCTCAGGCTGGATGGTTTCTTTGTAACTAAATTTCCATTTTACAAATTTATTCACAATTAATTTCACGTCCAATAATTACTTTACAGCATTAACATTCAAAAAAAACAAGATACTGTGAATATGTCAGCATTTATTCTGCAAAGTTCCTGAGGTGAGTTTTTTAAAATTCTCTTTATGGGATGTGGGCAATGCTGGCTAGGCCAGCATTTATTGCCCATCCCCAGTTGCCCTTGAGAAGGTGGGGGTGAGTTGCCTTTTTGAATCGCTGTCGTCCATGTGGCGTAGGCACACCCACAGTGCTGTTAAGGAGAGAGTTCCAGGATTGTGACCCAGTGAGAGTGAAGGAATGCCAATACATTTCTAAATCAAGATGGAGAGTGACTTTGGGGGTTGGGGGGGGGCGGGGGGGAAGAGAGACTTTCAGGCGTTCCCAGGCATCTGCTGCTTGTATCCTTCTAGATGGAAGTGGTCGTGGGTTTGGAAGGTGCTGCCTAAGGAGTCTTGGTGAGTTCCTGAAGTACATCTTGTAGATGATACACACTGCTGCCACTGTGCACTGGTGGTGGAGGGAATGAATGTTTGTGGATGGGGTGCCAATAAAGTGAGTCGCTCTGTCCTGGATGGTGAGCTTCTTGAATGTTGTTGGAGCTGCACTCATCTGGGAAAGTGGAGAACATTCCTGACTAGTGCCTCGTAGATGGTGGACCACCTTTTGGAGTCAGGAAGTGAGTTATTCAGTGCTAGTTTACTAGCCTTTGACCTGCTCTTGTAGCCACAGTATTCATATAGCTGGTCCAGTTCAGTTTCTGCTCAATGGTAACTCACAAGATGTTGATAGTGGGGGACTCAGCAATAGCAATGCCATTGAATACAAGGGACGATGGTTAGATTTCCTCTTGTTGGAGATGGTCATTGCCTGGCACTTGCGTGGCACAAATGTTACTTGCCACTTGTCAGCCCCTATCAATAGCTGCCCGAGTGCAGCACCAAGGAGCCCCGGTAATATCGATGGGAACAGGAGAGGAAACTCTTCACTGATTGGAGTCAAAGGAGCACCCAGGGAGATAGCTGCTATTATTAGAGACCAGAATGTTGATACAGGGGTTCTTCAGGATAGTGTCCTAAGCTACAGGGGTTCCTCAGGATAGTGTCCTAAGCCAAACCACCTTCAGCTGTTTTATCAATTAGAAGACAAGATGTTGAGTGATAATTGTACACTGTTCAATTCCATTGACAATTCTTCAGATAATGAAGCTTCACGTGACTATATACAGAAGGAGCTGGACAACATCAGGCCTCGGGTTAATAAATGGCAAGTAACATTCACACAACACAAACAGCAACCAAAGTGACCATTCCCAACAAGACAGCCAATTACCTCCTCATGGCATTCAACAGAATTACCATCCTCGAAAGCCCCACCATTAACATCCTGGAGTGACGGGGGCCACCACTGACCACAAAGGTAACAAGTATCAGCCACATAAATACTGCAGCCACAAGACCAGTTCTGTGGCGAGTAGCTCAACTTCTGACTTCCCAAAGCTTTCTATCACCTACAAGGCACAAATCAGCATGAGGGAACAGTCTCCCTTTCCCTGGATGAATGCAGCACCAACTGCATTTGAGCAGCCCAATACCACCTAGGACAAAGCAGCCAGTTTGATCAGATTCCTAACCACCTCAAGCATTTAAGTTCCTCAATCAGCAGGGTAAAATGACTGTGCTGTGTACCTTTTATAAGATGCACCATTGCAATTTATCAAAGGCACATCTATGGCTTCTCGCTCTGATGAATAGAAATGCAGCTCACCTTAACAAACAGCTATATATATAGAAATCATAGAAACCCCACAGTGCAGAAGGAGGCCATTCGGCCCATCGAGTCTGCACCGACCACAATCCCACCCAGGCCCTACCCCCACATATTTACCCGCTAATCCCTCTAACCTACACATCCCAGGACTCTAAGGGGCAATTTTTTTTTTTAACCTGGCCAATCAACCTAACCCGCACATCTTTGGACTGTGGGAGGAAACCGGAGCACCCGGAGGAAACCCACGCAGACACGAGGAGAATGTGCAAACTCCACACAGACAGTGACCCGAGCCGGGAATCGAACCCAGGACCCTGGAGCTGTGAAGCAGCAGTGCTAACCACTGTGCTACCGTGCCGCCCTATAAAAATACATTTAATTCAGTAGGAGAGATGGTGCTACAAAAGGTGTCCATTCGTCAATGACCTGATAATCCAGTTTCAAACAGTCTAAATGGCATATTCTACCAACAAGTGATGAATTTAACCAGCTTTAAAAAGAACTGGCGAGGGAGTAGAGAATTAAAAGCAAAGGTAACCAATTCCTGATTTCAAAAAATTGTTACAAGATGAGATTCTTTAATCTTGAAAGGACATGAATAGCATGAATCTTGGAGGAATATAAAGATAATAAGTGGAATGAATTAAAGTTTGAAATAATCTATTTTTAAATTAATCCCTGAAAGCAAAACAAGGCAAAAAAATAAATGAACGAATTAGGCAGATTTAGGACCAACACCCTCAAGATGAATAAATCCTGGAATGGAATAGTCACCTGGGCAGAATAGTGGAAGCACAATTGAAGTTATTTAAAAGCCAGCTAGATGCTAGAATTAGAAGGGGAGTGAATTGAATCATAAAACTCGATGGGAAGATAAACGAACGGGACAGAACGGTACCTTCTCCTCATCGGCAATTAGAATCATAGAATCCTACAGTGCAGAAGGAGACCATTCGGCCATCGAGTCTGCACTGACCACAATCCCACCCAGGTCCTATACCCACAACCCCATGCATTTACCCTAGCTAGTTCCCCTGACACTAAGGGGCAATTTAGCACGGCCAGTCCACCTAACCCATCTTTGGACTGTGGGAGGAAACCGAAGCACCCGGAGGAAACCCACGCAGACACGGGGAGAACATGCAAACACCACACAGACAGTGACCCAAGCTGGGAATCGAACCCGAGTCCCTTGGGCGCTGTGAAGCAGCAGTGCCAACCATTGTGCCACCGTGCCGTCCCAATAGTCAGCAATGGTCACTGGAGAACACCAGACCAGACCAGATCCCTGGTAACTCAATTTTGTTTTATTCTTTCGCAGGATGTGGGTTTAGCTGACTTGGACAACATTATTGCACATCCCTAAACACCCTTGACAAGGTGGTGGTGAACTGCCTTCTTAAGCCACAGCAGTCCATGTGTTGTAGGTACACCCATGGTGCTGTTAGGAGGGAATTTCAGGATTTTGACCCAGCAATAGTGAAATTAAGGCGATATAATTCCAAGTCATAGAACATAGAACATAGAACATTACAGCGCAGAACAGGCCCTTCGGCCCACGATGTTGTACCGACCAGTTAAAAAAAAAACTGTGACCCTCCAACCTAAACCAATTTCTTTTCGTCCATGAACCTATCTACGGATCTCTTAAACGCCCCCAAACTAGGCGCATTTACTACTGATGCTGGCAGGGCATTCCAATCCCTCACCACCCTCTGGGTAAAGAACCTACCCCTGACATCGGTTCTATAACTACCCCCCCTCAATTTAAAGCCATGCCCCCTCGTGCTGGATTTCTCCATCAGAGGAAAAAGGCTATCACTATCCACCCTATCTAAACCTCTAATCATCTTATATGTTTCAATAAGATCCCCTCTTAGCCGCCGCCTTTCCAGCGAAAACAATCCCAAATCCCTCAGCCTCTCCTCATAGGATCTCCCCTCCATACCAGGCAACATCCTGGTAAACCTCCTCTGCACCCTCTCCAAAGCCTCCACATCCTTCCTGTAATGTGGGGACCAGAACTGCACACAGTACTCCAAGTGCGGCCGCACCAGAGTTGTGTACAGTTGCAAGTCAGGATGATGTGCAGCTCAGAGGGACTTATAGTTTGGGAATTAGCAATGGTATTGCCGTTGAATGTCAGGTGGAGATCATGGGGATGGTCCACGGCTGGTATCAGGCTGGGTTCTCAGAACTAAATTAGTGTCACCAGATTAAATACCAACTAAGAACTCATTTTACAGGACAACACGTGAACAGTCTAAAGATTGGGTAGATTAATATACTAGCACACTATCAACATTTAATCTCAACTGACATATTCTGGCAAAGGCTGAAAATAATCATGTTCTATCAATGGCCTGGAGGTTATCATTGACCAGAAAATAAACTGGGCCAACCATATAAGTACTGTAGATACAGACAAGGTCAGAGACTGGGAATTCTGCAGCAAGTAACTCACCTCCTGACTCCCCAAAGTCTGTCCACCATCTACAAGGCACAGGTCAGGAGTGTGATGGAATACTTTCCTCTTAGCCTAGATGAGTGTAGCTCCAACAACATTCGAAACTCGACATCACTCAAGACAAAGCAGCCCAACTTGACTGGCACCCCAATCACCACCCAACATTCAATCCCTCCACCACCAATGCAAAGTAGCATCAGTGTGTACCATCTACAAGATACATTGCCATTATTTGGAACTATATCAACATTCCTTCACCGTCACTGGATCAAAATTCTGGAACGTTTCTCCTCTTTGTTGCTTACAAGGAGTAACTTACTGTCATTGTGACTTAAATACCACTGATTTTTTGATTTGATTTTTTTTAAAATTTGATTTATTGTCACATGTATTAACATACAGTGAAAAGTATTGTTTCTTGCGCGCTATACAGACAAAACATACTGTTCACAGAGAAGGAAACGACAGTGCAAATTGTGGTGTTCCAGTCATAGCTAGGGTGTAGAGAAAGATCAACTTAATGCAAGTTAAGTCCATTCAAAAGTCTGACAGCAGCAGGGAAGAAGCTGTTTTTGAGTTGGTTGGTACGTGACCTCAGACTTTTGTATCTTTTTCCCGAAGGAAGAAGGTGGAAGAGAGAATGTCCAGGGTCCTTAATTATGCTGGCTTCTTTGCCGAGGCTGCGGGAAGTGTAGATAGAGTCAATGGATGGGAGGTTGGTTTGCGTGATGGATTAGGCTACATTCATGACCTTTTGTATTTCCTTGCGGTCTTGGGCAGAGCAGGAGCCATACCGAGCTGTGATACAACCAGAAAGAATGCTTTCTATGGTGCATCTGTAAATGTTGGTGAAAGTCGCAGCTAACTTGCCAAATTTCTTTAGTCTTCTGAGAAAGTAGAGGCGATGGTGGGCTGTATCAAATCAAATAAGCTTAGAGGCCACAAAGGTGTGGGAAATGGATGGATTCACAACAGTGTAATTGGGATTATGCAGAAGAACGAACTGGGATAGACTGGAGGGGTCTTTTCTAAGATGCAAGTCAACTTGATGTCAACACAGATAGTGTCTCAGAAGCAAAATGAAAAAAAGTGTACAAAACAAACTTGAATCTTACTGCTTTTTCCACAGACAGTGCCTGACCTTCTGAGTCTTTCTGACATTTTATTACTACTTAGCAAGATGTCCTGGGTGAGGGGGTACAGAATTGTACATGCAACTCACTAAGTCAGGAGACACAATTAATCATGTAAATGGGATTTGAACAATGGCAAGCAAATGGAGTTGAGGCAGAGATCAGCTACGATTAAACAGAATGATCGGACAGGTCAGAGAGGCTGAATGGTCGACTGCTGTTCCTATATTAGGATAAAGGACACATATGGATGTAGCTATTGGCATTTATTGTTCTCACATGCAGTATTTGTTGAAGCCTTTTTTGAGGAGTTAATTATATAACCATGAAATCCTAAAGTGCCAGAGGGGGCCAGTAAACCCATCGAGCTGGTCGCCACACTACCAGAAGAATGTGGATGCTTTGGAGAGGGTACAGAAGAGGTTTACCAAGATGTTGTCTGGTCTGGAGGGTATTAGCTATGAGGAGAGGTTGGATAAACTCATTGTTCTCACTGGAACGACGGAGGTTGAGGAGTGACCTGATAGAGGTTCACAAGATTATGAGTGGCATGGACAGAGTGAACAGTCAGATGCTCTTTCCTAGGGTAGAAAAGTCAAGTACTAAGGGACATAGGTTTAAGGTGCGTGGGGAAAAGTTTAGAGGAGATGTGCGAGGCAAGTTTTATTACACAGAGGGTGGTGAATGTCTGGAACGTGCTGCCTGGGGAGGTGGTGGGAGCAGGTACGATAGCGGCATTTAAGGGGCAACTAGACAAATACATGAAGAGAATGGGAATGGAAGGATAAGGACTCCATAAGTGCATACGGTTTTAGTTTAGTTAGGGCATCATGATTAGTGGACAGTGAAGAAAGTTATCTCCAATTGCAACGAAAGCTTGATCAATTGGGCCAGTGGGCTGACGAATGACAGATGGAGTTTAATTTAGACAAATGCGAGGTGATGCATTTTGGTAGACTGAACCAGGGCAGGACTTACTCAGTTAATGGTAGGGCGTTGGGGAGAGTTACAGAACCAAGGGATCTAGGGGTACAGGTTCATAGCTCCTTGAAAGTGGAGTCACAGGTGGACAGAGTGGTGAAGAAGGCATTCGGCATGCTTGGTTTCATCGGTCAGAACATTGAATACAGGAGTTGGGACGTCTTGTTGAAGTTGTACAAGACATTGGTAAAGCCACACTTGGAATACTGTGTGCAGTTCTGGTCACCCTATTATAGAAAAGATATTATTAAACTAGAAAGAGTGCAGAAAAGATTTACTGGGATGCTACCGGGACTTGATGGTTTGGGTTACAAGGAGAGCGGGATAGACTGGGATTTTTTCCTCTGGCGCGTAGGAGGCTGAGGGGTGATCTTATAGAGGTCTATAAAATAATGAGGTGCACAGATCAGCTCGATAGTCAATATCTTTTCCCAAAGGTAGGGGAGTCTAAAACTAGAGGGTATAGGTTTAAGGTGAGAGGGGAGAGATACAAAAGTATCCAGAGGGGCAGTTTTTCACACAGAGGGTGGTGAGTGTCTGGAACAAGCTGCCAAAGGTAGTAGTAGAGGCGGGTACAATGTTGTCTTTTAAAAAGCATTTAGATAGTTACATGGATAAGATGGGTATAGAGGGATATGGGCCAAATGCGGGCAATTGGGATTAGCTTAGAGGAAACCCACACAGACATGGGGAGAACGTGCAAATTCCACAGTCACCTCAGGCTGGAATTGAACCCAGATCCCTGGCGCCAAGACACAGCAGTGCTAACTATTGTGCCACCGTGCCACCCTATGTAACAAGTTACCACTCAGTTAATGTTACATTCTGCACAGGTAGTTAGGTAGTTAAGGGTTTAAATGTCAGATATTTGTTCCCCATTACCTGGAGAATGAATATGCTCTGTCCAGTACTCTTGTTAATATTTCTCTAAACATTTAACTACTACCTACTTGTTGTGCACTACCCATTCACTGCTGGCATTGAAAACCAGCCAGAAGCGGAGTAGAATTTGATTTTCTCTTGATTGAAGTTTTTCCTTTAAGCTGGGCCACCAGAGATTTTATCACGATATGTCCTGGTGTGATGGAACAACTGAGCTACATAAATAGAATCTGATATTTTAGACAAAGCTACCTCCTGCTGCACACACAAACTCTGCAGCACTGCTGCATGGGTTTTCCAAAATATATTCCAATACTTCTTCCACTGACTCAAAAGACTTTGAACCACTCAGACTGGGAATCAAAACAATGCCAACCAACAGCTGCAGCCTTTAAATAAAAGGCCACCAGTGCAGTCCCCAAGGCAAACCTGTCTGGCATTCGCAGATGACCGAGAGAATGGCCATATAAAATAAGAAACTTAAATTCTGCACACAGTATAGCCTTGATTTCTGGAACAAGACCAGTGCGTGAGAGAGACAATCGGGCAAGCTACAACTGACAGCTGTTATACCATTCATTAGGGGCGTTGGTGATTGGTTGACCAGTTCTCACTCACTCTGTATTTCAACTGACATGGGGGCCATTTGGAAATTATCCACATTCAGCAAAAGCTTCCTAATGAGATTGAAAAATTGTTCGGTCAAAGAGCTAACTGGCAATTTCCAAAATATTTTAAATTTTGAAGGTCATCACAATAAAGGAATGTAGCGCCAGAAAAACAAACATATGTGTTTCAGGGACCCAGCAGGTCATGGCTAGACGCAGACATCCTTCAACATGCCTCAAGCACAATTTCAATATGACTTTGTCAATTCCCAAATCACCTATTCCAATGGCTGTCCTCAGCAAGCTTCATTTAGTCCTAAATTAACTGCTGTTTTTGTTGCCTTCGGCCAACTGGAATTGGGCCAAGAACATGTGAACTCGCTGTGGAGATATTCACAGGCTGGAGACAAGAGGAGAGTTCACCCCCACACTGAAAAATGAAGGGATGGTTTCAAAACATCTGCAGGTTTGGCTGAGGCCTGGTATGTTCCCAGCTTTCAAAACCCTCTGCCATTTAGTGATGGTGACACAACACCTCTACTTTCTCAGAAGACTAAGGAAATTTGGCATCTCAGCTACGACTCTCACCAACTTTTACACCTGCACCATAGAAAGCATTCTTTCTGGTTGTATCACAGCTTGGTATGGCTCCTGCTCTGCCCAAGACCGCAAGAAACTACAAAGGTCGTGAATGTAGCCCAGTCCATCACGCAAACCAGCCTCCCATCCACTGACTCTGTCTACACTTCCCGCTGCCTCAGCAAAGCAGCCAGCATAATTAAGGAGCCCACACACCCCGGACATTCTCTCTTCCACCTTCTTCCTTCGGGAAAAAGATACAAAAGCCTGGGGTCACTACCAACTGATTCAAGAACAGCTTCTTCCCTGCTGCTGTCAGACTTTTGAATGGACCTATCTCACATTCAGTTGATCTTTCTCTACACCCCAGCTATGACTGTAACACTATATTCTGCATTCTCTCCTTTCTTTCTCTATGAACGGTATGCTGTCTGTATAGCACGCAAGAAACAATACTTTTCATTGTATACTAATACATGTGACAATAATAAATCAAATCAAAATCAAACAAGGAAAATGTTTTTATTTTATGCAACGAGTAGTTCAGATCTGGAATGCATTAGCTGAGAGTGTGGTGGAGGCAGAGTTAACTGTGGCATTCAAAAAGGAATTGGAGATGCCCTCGAAGAGAATAAAATTGCAGGGCCGTGGGAAAGGCACAGGAGAGTGGGACTAGCTTGGTTACCCTTGCAGTTGGCTGGCATAGACACTACGGACTGAAAGGTCTCCTTCACTGTTGTAACCATTCTGTATGATCCATACCTCAACTTATTTCCCCGTCTTTGATCCACATTCCTTGCTCACCTTACCTAACAAAAAGCAGGCATCTTCAAAGTTTTGCTCGAACCAGCATCCATAACAGTTTTGGGGAAAAAAATTCTATTATCCTTTGTGTGGAATGGCGTGTAATTTTTTGAATCAAATCCCTTCTACTGGATATCTGCCGGCAGGGAAAAGAGTTTATGTATTTACTGTCAAATTCTTTGTCATTTTGAAAACTTAGATTAAATTATCCCTCCCTCTTCTGAACTCAAGGGGATACAAACGAAGTTTATGCAATTATTGTTGATAAATTGATCTTCAGTATATCTGCGCTGTATCCTTGTATCTTTTCTGACGTTCATTCGTGTAAGTGAATGCAGAACTCAAAATGGGGACTGACGCAAAAACTGCGCAATTTCCTCACTTTTTATTCCAATGAAAATTTGGAGGAGGAGGAGGCCAAACAGCTCAGGTTTGTTCCACCATTCAGGAAGATCATGGCTGAAATTCTACATCAACTCCACATTCCCGCCCTATCCCCATATCCCTCGATTCACTTTGCCTCCAAAAGATCTTTCCATCTCAGTCCTGAATGCACTCACTGGCTGAGCATCCAAAGAGACAGAGAATTACAAAGATTCATAACCCGCTGAAGATATTTCCCCCTCAGTATATTGGCACAGTGGTTATCACTGCTGCCTCACAGTGCCAGGGACCCGGGTTCGATTCCCGGCTTGGGTCACTGTCAGTGTGGAGTTTGCATGTTCTCCCTATGTCTGTGTGGGTTTCCTCCAGGTGCTCCAGTTTCCTCCCACAGTCCAAAGATGTGCAGGTTAGGTGAATTGGCCATGCTAAATTCTCCCTCAATGTACCCGAACAGCTGCCAGAGTGTGGCGACTAGGGGGTTTTCACAGTAACTTCATTGCAGTGTCAATGTAACCCTACTCGTGACTAATAAATAAACTTAAATGGCTGATCCTTTACACTGAGATTATGACCTTTAAATCATAGAAGTCATAGAAACCCTACAGTGCAGAAGGAGGCCATTCGGCCCATCGGGTCTGCACCAACCACAATTCCACCCAGGCCCTACCCCCACATATTTACCCGCTAATCCCTCTAACCTACGCATCTTAGGATTCTAAGGGGCAATTTTTAACCTGGCCAATCAACCTAACCCGCACATCTTTGGACTGTGGGAGGAAACCGGAGCACCTGGAGGAAACCCACGCAGACACAAGGAGAATGTGCAAACTCCACACAGACAGTGACCCGAGCCGGGAATCGAACCCGGGACCCTGGAGCTGTGAAGCAGCAGTGCTAACCACTGTGCTACCGTGCCGCCCCAGTTCCTAGACTCTTTAGCTTGGGGAAACAACATCCACCCTGTCAAAACTGTTATACAGATCAATGAAATCGCCTTTCATTCTGCTGAACTCCACAGAGTACGGGCCCATTTTAGTGATCGATACACAATATAGCCTTTTGTTCCTTCTCCCCTTGGATCACTGTAATACTTAGAGACCACGCTCCCACAATGGTGCTAGGTGAGAAATTCCAAAATATTAACGCAGCAGGAATGAACAAATAAGATTAGATGTTCAAGTTCTAATGGCATGCAATTTGAAGGGGTATCAGGCCCTGTGGTAGAAGCAATCAAACAGACCAAGCTGTCCCGGAAGCAGTCACACTTTCCGACTGGAAAATACATTCAAACAAATGGCAAGTATTTCATCACATTCTGTACTTGAATCGCGCAGCTGTTGGAAAGGCACTGAGGTGTCAGTAAATGAGCCACTTGCTACAGAACATCCAGTCTCCACATCCTGCTTCCCTTTCCACTCTGCTGGTTCAGCTAACACTACAGGTAAATGGTGACCCACAAGATGTAAGGGGACACAGTTGTGCTGCTGGAGATTGGGGAAAGCCCCTGGACTTTTCTTGTTGGAAATGGCCTCTTCTAGTCAAATGCGCAACCATTCCACGCCATGTGCAACTGCGACGAATCTGTTGTGTAAAATGACATTGTATTTCCACCAATTGAACAGGTAAACTTAGGCACCACTAGCTTAGCGAGGAATAGATGTCCAGCCCAGCACTCCAGCAGGTGCTCTCTACATAGAGTCATAGAATTATACAGCGCAGAAGAGGCCTTTCGACCCGTCGAGTCCGCACCGATATATAAGAAACACCTGAACTCCCACGTAATCCCATCTGCCAGCACTTGGCTCATAGCCCTGAATGTTATGATGTGCCAAGTACTCATCCAGGTACTTTTTAAAGGATGTGAGGCAACCCGCCTCCACCACCCTCCCAGGCAGCGCATTCCACACCGTCACCACCCTCTGGGTAAAAAAGATTTTCCTCACACCCCCGCCTAAATTTCCTGCCCCTGGGCCCTTTTGTATCTCTCCCCTTTCACCTTAAACCTGTGCCCTCTAGTTTTAGACTCCCTTACCTCTGGGAAAAGATTTTGACATCTATGCCCCTCATTATTTTATGGACCTTTATAAGATGTCTGCGTGGGTTTCCTCTGAGTGCTCCGGTTTCCTCCCACAGTCCGAAAGACGTGCTGATTAGGTGCATTGGCTATGCTAAATTCCCCCTCAGTAACTGGAGTGTGGTCACTCAGGGATTTTCACAGTAACTTCATTGCAGTATTAATGTAAGTCTACTTGTGACTAACAAATAAATCATAGAATCCTACAGTGCAGAAAGAGACCGTTCGGCCCATCAAGTCTGCACGAACCACAAACCCACGCAAGACCTAACCCCATACATTTACCCTAGCTTGTCCCCCGTCACTAAGGGGCAACTTAGCATGGCCAATCCACCTAACCCGCATATCTTTGGAGTGTGGGAGGAAACCGGAGCACCTGGAGGAAACCCACGCAGACACTGGGAGAATGTGCAAACTCCACACAGACAGTCCCTGGCGTTGTGAGGCAGCAGTGCTAACCACTGTGCCACCATGCCACCCTTAAACTTAAATGACTTTGAATGCCTTGCATAAGCAGCCTCTCAGTCTTCTATTCTCCAAGGAGAACGGCTTCTTCAATCTATCAACATAACTGACACTCCTCATCCCTGGGGCCATTCGTGTGACTCTTTTGAGCACCCTCTCTAAAATGCTTTCATAATCTTTTGCACAGTATATTAGCCAGTAGGAAAGCAATGCTCCAATTGAGGCTGAACCAGTGTGTGATGCAAGTTTAACATAATTTCCTTACAATGTCTCTTATTAATAAAGCCCATTAATAAAGCTGTTTATTAGGCACTCTCTCAACCTGTCCTGCCACCCTCAATGATTTAGTTTAGAAAAAATGAAAGTAGTAGGTTGGCAATGAGAAGACCAAAATTCAAGCCTTACAGTGACGAATTAAGGGTTAAATTAAAGGTTTTTATCCTGAACATTAACCAACTACTTTTTTAAAATTCAGACGTGGGCGTCGCTGGCTGGGCCAGCATTTATTGCCCATCCCTAGTTGCCCTTGGAGGGCAGTTGAGTCAACTACATTGCTGTGGGTCTGGAGTCACATGTAGTCCAGACCAGGTAAGGATGGCAGGTTTCCTTCCCTAAAGGAACATTAGTGATCCAGATGGGTTTTTCCAACAATCGACAATGGTTTCATGGTCATCAGTAGTTTCTTAATTCTAGATTTTTTTTCTTGAATTCAAATTCCATCAGCTACCGTGGCAGGATTCGAACTCCGATCCCCAGAACATTAGTTGAGTTTCTGGATTAATAGTCTAGCCATAACACCTCTAGGCCATCACCTCCCCATACATAAGCACAGTCTACAGTCGATTTTAGCACCAGGAGACTAAATTCAAGATGGCCGATCATTAAAAAAGTTTACTGATGACAAGCCAAGCTTCTGAAATGAATGTCACCAATTCTGAAATACTGACAAGTGTAAAACAATTCACAACATAACCAGCTTCACAAATATCCAGTCTTCACATCTCCCAACTGAAAACAATGACATCTCAAGAACCACACTGCAGCAATATCATATCATCGAATCCCGAAAGTACAGAAGATTGGCCCATCGATTCCCACCAACCCTCCGAAAGAGTATCCTACCTCGGCCAAATCCCCCACCCTAACCCCGCACATTGGCATGGCTAATCCACCTAACCTACACATCTTTGGACTGTGGGAGGAAACCAGAGCACACAGAGGAAACCCCACACAGACACGGAGAAAACATGCAAACTCCATACAGTCACTCAAGGCCGGAATTGAACCTGGGTCCCTGGCACTGTGAGGCAGCAGTGCTAACCACTGTGCAACCATGACACACTGGGAGGAAACCAGAGCACATGGAGGAAACCCACGCAGACACGGAGTAAACATGCAAACTCCAATGTGCAACCATGCCACAATCCAGTGGTTAGCACTGCTGCTTCGCAGCTCCAGGGACCTGGGTTCGATTCCCGGCTTGGGTCACTGTCTGTGTGGAGTTTGCACATTCTCCTCGTGTCTGCGTGGGTTTCCTCTGGGTGCTCCCGTTTCTTCCCACCGTCCAAAGATGTGCGGGTTAGGTTGAATGGCCATGCTAAAATTGCCCCTTAGTGTCCTGAGATGCGTAGGTTAGAGGGATTAGCGGGTAAATATATAGGGATATGGGGTAGGGCCTGGGTGGGATTGTGGTGGCAGATTCAATGGGCCAAATGGCCTCTTTCTGCACTGTAGGGTTTCTATGATTCTATACAGCCCAAATCTTTGTATAATGTTTCTCAGCGACTTAACGTTACACGGACCAGGAGAGAGAAATGTGCTGTCACTAAACTACAATAAAAAGCAAGCGAACCAAAATTGCCAGAAAATTCGATTTGGAAAAATTTGCAATTTTTTCAGTTAAAAGCAAAGAATGTCCATTAAAACACAGGCAGAAAACCCACTGTGCAAGATGCTTATGATTTAGATTGCATGGTTAAGTGGGAAATATTGGCCAGTGCGAAAAAAAAACTGACCATGTTGCAACACAACATTAAACTGATCAGTGTCACCACTGCATCTGAGTTCTGATGAAATGTCAAGATGCTGCCTGAGCTGCCGAGTATTTCCAGCTTTTCTGTTCGAATTCAGATTTTGTATCACAAGCACCTTTGATTTGCATCCAACCACCGTGCAAAACAAAATCTCCCAAGTGTGAGTGATACAGCAGCTGCTTCAGGCAGACGTGGACTTCAGTAATTGGCAGTTACTGCAACGGAAATGAAACCAGAGATATCCTTTGAAGACGGACAGCGACATGTTGAAGTGTAAAAGTGCGGCTCTGGGTGAAGATATGTCAACGTGCAAGGCTGTGGGGAGGGGGCGATTCCCCTGCCCACACACACACAGTGTTAAACAAAGCTAACAGCCGCGGCTAGTCCTTCCTCTTACAGCAAGATCAATGTTGCACAGGCACTAACTTCCACTTCAGTTTACAAATTTCTCCGGCGCTCAATTTTTTTGGGGGACTCGCTTTTCTGTTCCTAAAACATTTTAAATCTTTATTAAGACACGTGCCCAAGTCGCTGTGAAAGACGCCAGGAGGAGACAGCGCTCTCTCTGCGCACCCCTCACCAAGGCGACTGAGGTCAGACCATCAGCGAGCGGACAGGCAAGAAATTAATAAAAACATAGCAAAACACACACACAATCTAAACC